>NC_060140.1:736223595-736551095 GCF_021461385.2 Schistocerca piceifrons | reverse complement strand
AATGTATTGTACGGTTCAATATATTCGTGATGCTCGATGGGTATTTGTGCACTTTTTTTCATCGGCCAGTTCTTGCCTTGTATTGTTTCATTCTTGCTTGTATAAAAACAGATACGTGAAAATTTGATTAATGGTGCAGTTGATATATTTTCCTTGTTATCCTTGAGTAACAATCAAGGTATAATACACTACTGGCCATTAAAATTGCTACACCAAGAAGAAATGCAGATGATAAACGGGTGCCGGCCGGAGTGGCCGTGCGGTTCTGGGCGCTGCAGTCTGGAGCCGAGCGACCGCTACGGTCGCAGGTTCGAATCCTGCCTCGGGCGTGGATGTGTGTGATGTCCTTAGGTTAGTTGGGTTTGATTAGTTCTAAGTTCTAGGCAACTGATGACCCCAGAAGTTAAGTCGCATAGTGCTCAGAGCCATTTGAACCATTTGATAAACGGATATTCATTGGACAAATATGTTATCCTAGAACAGACATGTGATTACATTTTCACGCAATTTGGGTGCATAGATCCTGAGAAATCAGTACCCAGAACAACCACCTCTGGCCGTAATAACGGCCTTAACACTTTCGCTGCGGCTGACGCTTATAAGCGTCACAAGAAGCCACGAGCCAGTGCGGCTGACGCTTATAAGCGTCCGCGCTCACTGTCGGATTACGCAGTCTAGTTGCAGCTTCTAAGCTAGCATAAAAGCGTGTACACCTTCGTGTGGTCAGTTATCGAACAAATATTGTTCGTAATGGAAACTAATGAACAGACACCTGGACCTTTAATGTGACAAGGAGCAGGAAATGTATTAAATTGACAGAGGAACAGTTACTTAGTGAACTAGACGACAGTTATTTTCTGTGTAGTGAGGACGAGGCATACCACGGAGATTATCATTTAGAGGCTGCAGAAGAATTGCACAGCTTTCGAATCTGTTTTATGACAGTTTCAGAGTGTTACCGGCCCGCACTCGTACATTGCGGAGAGTAGCGCCTGCACCGATGCCGCAGCCAAAGTGTTAATACGCCTGGGCATTGAGTCAAACTGAGCTTGGATGGCGTGTACAGGTACAGCTGCCCATGCAGCATCAACACGATACCACAGTTCATCAAGAGTAGTGACTGGCGTATTGTGACGAGCGAGTTGCTCGGCCACCATTGTGCAGACGTTTTCAGTTTGTGAGAGATCTGGAGAATGTGCTGGCCAGGGCAGCAGTCGAACATTTTCGGTATCCAGAAAGGCCCGTACACGACCTGCAACATGCGGGCGTGCATTATCCTGCTGAAATGTAGGATTTCGCAGGGACCGATTGGAGGGTAAGGCCACGGGTTGTAACACATCTGAAATGTAACGTCCACAGTTCAAAATGCCGTCAATGCGAACAAGCGGTGACCGAGACGTGTAACCAATGACACCCCATACCATCACGCAGGGTGATACGCCAGTATGGCGATGACGAATACACGCTTCCGATGTGCGTTCACCGTGATGTCGCCAAACACGGATGCGTCCATCATGATGCTGTAAACAGAACCTGGATTCATCCGAAAAAATGGCGTTTTGCTATTCGTGCACCCAGGTTCGTCGTTGAGTACACCATCGCAGGCGCTCCTGTCTGTGATGCAGCGTCAAGGGTAATCGCAGCCATGGTCTCCGAGCTGATAGTCCATGCTGCTGCAAACGTCGTCGAACTGTTCGAGAAGATGGTTGTTATCTTGCAAACGTCCCCATCTGCTGACTCAGGGATCGAGACGTGGCTGCACGATCCGTTACAGCTATGCGGATAAGATGCCTGACATATCGATCGCTAGTGATTCGAGGCAGTTGGGATCCAGCACGGCGTTCCGTATTACTCTCCTGAACCCACCGATTCCACATTCTGCTAACAGTCATTGGGTCTCGACCAATGTGAGCAGCAATGTCGCGATACGATAAACCGCAATCGCGATAGGCTACAATCCGACCTTTATCAAAGTCGTAAACGTGATGGTACGCATTTCTCCTCCTTACACAAGGCATCACAACAACGTTTCACGAAGCAACGCCGGTCAACTGCTGTTTGTGCATGAGAAATCGGTTGGAAACTTTTGTCATGTCAGCACGTTGTAGGTGTCGCCGCCGGCGCCAGCCTTGTGTGAATGCTCTGAAAAGCCAATCATTTGCATATCACAGCATCTTCTTCCTGTCGGATGAATTTCGCGTCTGTAGCACGTCATCTTCGTGGTGTAGCAAATTTAATGGCCAGTAGTGTACATAACTTAGCATTAAAGCAACCGACGTTAGTTTAATTGTTTTCCTGACTTTTCGAAGCACGCATAGCTGGCCTTTTCAAAAATTCACTCTCCATTACTGGCGACGGCGCCTCTAACGTTTGAGGGGGCGGTCCCCTAGTCATTATCGTTACTGATCCTTCCTTGTTACCTGCGATGATCGCTCGCTGCCTCAAGTGAGTCGAGGATCCATTTACGTTGAGGCTTACTTCTTTCTTGTTAAAATTATTGTCATGTTTATGAATTTCAATGGCTTCCCTGAACAAACGGGTGGGATATCTCTTCTCTGCAGCGAGAACCTGTGTGTCGGCTGATTTTATGTCGTGCAGGTAGAAGAAGAACAACTACCACCTTGGGCGATAGTGTGTATCCGAAACTTAACACAAGGACCAATACTTGCACAAATTTTCAAATCATCATCTCAGCCCGAAAAACGATATGATTAATACCCTCGTATCGCGCGCGAGATAAATGTGTTAGTTTCTGCATTTCATGGGCGAGATGCAACACATGAGATGCATTCTGGTGTACAGTGGGTAGTCCACCAGTGATACAGAGTGGGGCAAATAAAAGTAACCCGGGCAAGTGGGTACCATTTGTGGCAGCATTAACGGAGGAGGAAAAGACCTACAGTTACTTCCAACAGGGTGGAGCAACTGCTCATACAGCCGGCCGAAACTTGGAGGACTATTACAAAATCTTCACATCTGATAGAGTTGTTAGCAGAGATCAGGCTGGATGCATAGTCTTCAAGGCCCGCAGCAGAATATTTCGGATGAGATCGCAGCAATGCTAGCAGTCCAGCCTCGATCTGCCTTCAGCAACTTGCTGACCAGGGGCTAAGAGTGCCAAAAGATGAATAGTGGTCACGTTCAACATCTGCTATAGTCAGGTTAGTATTGTCTTCCCTGTCCTCTGCTGTGTTTCTTTGTACCCTGGAACTCTGTTGTGCGGGCCTCTTTTATTTGCACCACCCTGTATAAGAAGCGTCACGAAACTTACGTCTACCATATATCCCCAGTCTGTCGGACAGAATCGGTCGTAAAGACTGTATATAAACAGGCGAAGAAGTGCAGAAAGTATCTCAGACCGACAAAGGACAAAAGGGACCCACTCGAAATGTCTGAGGTATAAGCATGCCGTATACACGCGGAGATAGTCTTTGTTGTAATAACAGGTCGATCCTCAGTACTAGGATCATCGAACATAAATTGTGTCGTAGGTCGGGACAGATGGAGAAATCGGCCATGGTGGAGCACGGCCTGTGTTAGACCAAGTAGAAAAATTCACCAAGCTGCAGGTTCTCACTGCAGAGAAGAGTTACCACGCCCATTTGTTCAGCGGAGTCATTGAAATTAGTAAACGTGAACGTCATTAAATAAATATCGACTGAAAATTGCGAGACTAGAGTCAATAGGCAGTACATAAACAAGTGGCCACGAATGCCTCAACAAGTTTATAGTTAACTAACCACCTACATTACAGGCACAGTCTTTTACGAACTTTCTCTAAAATTATGTCTGCAGAGTTTACTTAACATTGCGTTCCATACTCAAAAAGTTGCCGCATGGCAATCAGATTTTTTTTAATTTTTGTAATTTTTCATTTATATGGTACGTGAATTTCAGAACTCTCTCAAATATCAATCTACCGAAGCTGTTCGATGCAACGCTCGAAAACTCTCCAGAAAACCGACTTTGAACGCTTCCTTTATGCACTAAAGCAGGGTTGTCTTTCGACAGGCTGCGTGGCTCTGTGGTAGAGTGCTCGTCTGCCCTGTGGGGGACCAGAGTTCGTTTTTCGGCGTATTCAAATTTTTAAACAAAGAAATGTGTTATACGAGCATTTCAGAGAAGCGGAAGATACATAAAGATGGAGACTGGCAATCGTAGTATCAAGTCTCATTTCGGTCATTTTTTTATCGTTATTTCCGTTCAGTGCGAATATCTACGTGTTTTAAATATAACATTCATAAAATATAAGCTAATTAAGGCATATCTGTCATTTTTAATGGAAAACGCATGTTTTCTACCTTCTAATTTCATATTGCACACAGAAGTCCAGTTTTCAAAGCAAGAATAAATTCTTGATAGCAATGTGTTTTAAATGCTCGTACAATATACACCTCTGTCGAACAATTCGATTCCACCAGGTATCAACCCCGCCAGGAATCAAACCCCCACACCAAATGACAGGCGAACACTTTGCCACAGAACCAAGTTGCTTGTCGGATGTCGGATGGAAGTCATTACTCTAGCGTAACGAAATGTGGTGCTACAGAAGAATGCTGAAGATTAGATGGGTAGATCACATAACTAATGAGGAGGTATTGAATACAATTGGGGAGAAGAGGAGCTTGTGGCACAACTTGACTAGAAGAAGGGATCGGTTGGTAGGACATGTTCTGAGACATCGAGGGATCACCAATTTAGTATTGGAGGGCAGCGCGGAGGGTAAAAATCGTAGAGGGAGACCAAGAGATGAATACACTAAGCAGGTTCAGAAGGATGTAGGCTGCAGTAGGTACTGGGAGATGAAGAAACTTGCACAGCATAGAGTAGCATGGAGAGCTGCATCAAATCAGTCTAAGGACAGAAGACCACAACAACAACAACATTAAGGATTGTCGGAAATTTTCAAAGTCGATTTTCTCGTGAATTCTAGATAGTTGCTTCTTACAGTTTTGGATGATTGATATTATTGATATTTGAGTTGAGAACTTCACATACCATAAATACAAAAAAAAAAAAAAAAATACAAAAATCGACTGCCATGCGATCTCCTTGTTAGTTTCCGGACGCGAGTGAATGTTGAGCTTCGCCGCGCGTATAGCCTAATCAACAGGACTACGTGTGTCAGGAAGCCTGCGCGTATCCTGATCTGCTTAGGTTCCCCAGCTTCCGTTTTCATCTCTGTGGTATCTTCCACACCCTTGCGTCATTTCGATTGCCGGCGGCTGCTGGTCCAGTTTCCGCTGGCCAGTGGCTGGCAGAGGGTGGTAAGCCCCTCCCCGTTTCATGCAGCCATCTCGTGACTCACCCCTGCTCTCCCCTCCTGCACTCCACCATGTAGGGTTGACCATCACGTCGGACCCACGAGAACAACGCAGCTATCCGCAAAGAACCATGCTTTGGGATGTCAGCTTTTAGCTTGTCCGACACGAATACAAACATTATTCTTCTTCTTTGTACTTTTTGCGGCACATTTTATTCTTCCTCGCACAGATCTTTCGCAGTAGATTTTGTTTTACATTTAAGGAACGTTTTGTTTTACATTTAAGGGTGTTTGACCTCATTGATACCAACACCCTAAATGAGTTCTTCCGAAATTTCTCGCTTCGTTCACCCATCTACAGACACGTGGAAAATTACATCTCTGATTCCTTTTGTCGCAAATTGCTAAGATTCTGATCGTTTAAAGGAATTACCTCTCTGCCTTCTGACTTGCTAATTTGGTGTTAAGAATCCAAGTTTATTTCATTGGATTTTGATTTTCAGATATAGCGAAATATTTGATTTGCGGTTTCTTCTCATAATTAGCCTGTTTACATTCAACATGAGTGTTCCAAATGTAACGAAGGGATGAATAAATGGCAGCTTGTGACAAAAGTGCCATTTTTTTTAAAGGCGTTAAGGAAATTTCACTGGAACCTCACTGGAGATTAACATTTTCTTTTTTCCCTCTTCTGTAAGTTATTCTTTACTAATCTTTTACATAAATTCAGAAAATGTCACAATTTTGAATTGCTATCCCAGTGTACCGTGAAAAGTAAATCCGTAAAAGAAGTTAAAAACTTTAGTCTATTAAACTAACACGGTGTGGTGTTGAAAGATTTTATAAATAAAATTGTTAAATTAGGAGACATCATTGAATAAAAGATGTAGACAGAGACAGCTCTACCCCGAACACAAAACTTGTTTCCACTTGAGATAAGCTATTCTCTAATAGAGTTTGGAAACGTAGCTCCATTCTCATCAGCATCGTGGTGTACCATACAGCCCGTTTCCTTCGAGCAGAAATTCATAGTCTTCGTCTGAGCTCTTCTACGGGCATGCAACAGCTCTTTGATACGTCGTTTTGTGCAACAATGCCTGTCTCGCAGGCCTTTTGTTTTAAATTCGTGAGAGGTGCTCGTAAGAGCTGCATTTTTGTTCTTTCATATTTTCATTTATATGAAAAAGTTTCATTCCAGAATTTTTCATTCTAGACTGATGTTTCCCTTTCTAAAAAATATGCATCTTTTATGGATGTGGAACACTGCGAA
Source organism: Schistocerca piceifrons (assembly GCF_021461385.2). NCBI lineage: Eukaryota > Metazoa > Arthropoda > Insecta > Orthoptera > Acrididae > Schistocerca > Schistocerca piceifrons. Next base: position 736,544,562 of record NC_060140.1, on the reverse strand, counting down.
TGTGATGAACAAAGGTTTCCAGAAATAACTGTAACCAGTCATCAGCTGTGATTCTTCAATTTTTATTTATCAAGACCGGTTTCGGATCGCTCAGCGATTCGTCATCAAATTGTGCACACTAGTAAATGTTCTGAGCATTGTAGGGGTCGAGTAGACTTATTAGCATCCGTTGGTTTATTTCTGGAGGATGCATTACTCTGACAAACATAACATATGTTTTCCAGCAGCCGGCCGTTGTGGCCGAGCGGTTCTAGGCGCTACAGTCTGGAACCGCGCGACCGCTACGGTCGCAGGTTCGAATCCTGCCTCGGGTATGGATGTGTGTGATGTCCTTAGGTTAGTTAGGTTTAAGTAGTTCTAAGTTCTAGGAAACTCATACCCTCAGAAGTTGAGTCCCATAGTGCTCAGAGCCATTTGAACCATTTTTGTTTTCCTGCAAACTTAAATGGTTCAAATGGCTCTGAACATTATGGGACGTAACATCTATGGTCATCAGTCCCCTAGAACTTAGAACTACTTAAACCTAACTAACCTAAGGACAGCACACAACACCCAGCCATCACGAGGCAGAGAAAATCCCTGACCCCGCCGGGAATCGAACCCGGGAACCCGGGCGTGCAAACTTAAATCTATAGCACTACAAAAACTTTGCTTCAGGCAGCGACTGGGAGTTTAACGTTTGTAATAAGTCTTCGTGCGCCTGGAGAAATAAAAGTCAAGTAAATCTTTTGTTTACTGTGTTAACTTGTTCGCTTATCATTCATGCATCTGTCTAGCTTTCCCACGGTGACAGTTGCCGCACCACACTGTAGCCCACATCTCCTTATCGGTGTGCACACAATAAATTTTGTCACTGCAACCGTTCATAACTGTCCCCTTTTGCTCAGTTTGAACAAAACGTTTCCAAATGTTAAAAGTCTTTAACTTAAAATGATCATCCCAGAGGCATCCCATATTCTTAGCTTGAACGAAAATCGCAGCACTATATGGGAAGGAATATTGACAAAACTGTAACGCAGGGACGAAAAAAAGCAAAAAATAAATAAATAAATAAATAAATAAATAAAACACCGCGAGGAATAGTCACAATTACGTCGAATGAATGATCCATTTAGTTGTAATTACGACGGTGCTTACACCAACTTGTAGGCGGGTGAGGTACATCTCTCGTGCAAACTATGAAACGTTTGTGACACGGAGGTAGCTTAGTTTCTTGTAAATAATACAGATTGGCTACTGCTCACCATGTTACCCTAGATGGAGGACTCAGTGAGGTGGCGCAATGGTTAGCACATTGGACTCGCAATCGGGAGGACGACGGTTCAAACCAGCGTCCTGCCGTCCTGATCTAGGTTTTCCGTGATTCCCTTAAAGCGCTCCAGGCAAATGCCAGTATGGTTCCTTTGAAAGGGCACGGCCGATTTCCTTCCCCATCCTTCCCTAACCGAGCTCGTGCTCCGTCTCTAATGACCTCATTGTCAACAGGACGCTTAACGCTAATCTTCCCCTCCGCCTCCTAGATGAAGGACTGACTTTATTTTCTTCGCAATTTTAATATTAAACAGTCATTATCCATTAATTATAGACAGAAGAGGCATATTTATAGATTACAGTGTGTCAATCAGTCAGTAGTTGCTAGCAGACAGTGTAAAGTAGCGGACGTGCGGCCGTAGCGTGTCAGCGTTACTGTGTCACAGGTCGCGATGGAGCAACATCTCAAAATCAAACGTCAAGACGTTTGAAGTGGAAAAAAGTGTATGCAGACTTCATTCCGCACACTTTGACTCTCAATGTGTGGACGCTTACCGCAACTTGATTGAAATGCAAAGCGTAAAAAATCTTCACAGTGACAGGGAATGGAGTTATCAGTACCAACGTAACACAAAACGACACAATGCAGACATTCCCATAAAGGGTCAACGCTTTAGCGACATAACCGACATTCAAGCCAACATGAGGCACGAGTTGAACAACACAAGGACATTTCAGACAGCTCACACGATTGTAACGAACGTACTGTATGTTGTACTCAAATGGGAGCAGAGTATGTAGAGCATCTGAAGCATTAAAACTATCGTCTTAACTTTTCTCTTTTTTTTATAATTCATTCTACAACCTTTTTGGAGTGACGGAGTAAAAGGTATTTCCCTTATTTCATGCTAAATTGTCATTTTTTGAAATGAAACATAATTAATATTTATTGTTCTGCGTTTTGAAAATCAGTGACCCAAGTTCATACCTCAATATCCGAATAGTCTTAAAATGTGAAAGACTGTAAGCGCTCACAGACCGACAATTACGTTCATAAAGCACGTGCCCAAATCGTTTAGGATTGCAAATCGTATAACACTGATGTGATGTACGCTACGTAGACATCAGTGGTGTTATCAGTAGCAGAGGGAGCGCATGGGAAAAGGATAAAAATTTATGCTCCCTTTCAACTTCCCAGAAGATTAGTGTTCATGAGGCATCACCTATTCGTAGAAAGCAGCAACCATCGGTAGGTCAACTGAGTAAATCAGATAGCACTGATATCTCTTGAAGCAGAAAAGGTTAGCTTGTTCGCCAAATGATTGGGGTAAATTTTGTGTGTATCTTCGATAGAAGTAAAAGTCCAATTGAGTGAAAGAACGATGAAAAATAAGCCTCTGATCATTATAGAATGACAGAATGGATGAGGCTTTACAGAGCACCCCTGTAGCCCCATGTCTACTATCATAGGCTGTGGACACGGACACAACTGTTACAGAGGATATACCGATATGACTTACACTTAATAAACTACAGAGATGTATCCATGTAAAGATGTGGCCTCACGTTATAACAAACGTATACTTTGTTCCATTTAAGCTCTTGTGTCACTATGTAAATTCCCAAAGATATACTTTTGTCTCTTTTTTTGGTATAGATACTGGAATACTGTATGTAACAGGACCATAATTTTCCGCACATTATCAGTGAAAGGATTCCATTCTTCTTGCAGCAGCGCAACTTTTTTTTACGCTATCAAAATGGCAAACGAGACAAATTTTTGTCACCTGCGTTTTATATTTATTTTTACCCGCATAATCTTTCTTTCTTTCCGCTGATTTTCCGTCATGCAAATAGCAACTATTTTATAGAAATTTTCTTGCGTTATTTCCGTTATGGACGCACTGAGTGACGGTTCATCTTTCTAGAATACAATGCAAGTCCATGTTTTGATCCAGCATCATCCAGCGACTCAGCACATTATTGCCTGAAAATTGTAGTTATTACTTTTGTGTGCGCAGCACCATAATTTGACAATTAGCTGTAGTACTCCGTTTGTATATAAAAAAGCATTATCATTGAACATAATATAGTTTATAATATTTGTGCACTATGAGCGAACTTGCACATTATTTTGATTTACTTAACTCCGGGTTTTTGGTGAAACACTGTAATTTTATATACTTTGCACTACACTGTTTAGAAATTCATCGCAAATACCCCACAGATGTCGAAATTCCGCATTCAGTATAGAGAAGACAGATAATATCAGGGCTTGAAACATCAGAATTTTTTAAAAATATCTGAAGAGCGTGCTTTCTCACCAGTTCCAGATATTCCCAAAACAGTTAAAGGATACACGAACCTGCTTGATCTCTCCCTCCAACATCCACCCTGTGCAGCTCAGCTACATTACTTGTACCAAAATTCCATAATTAACTGCTATGAGAATTACTAATGACTCGCTATTGTATAGTAACTAGTACCCCGCTGTCAATATGACATACAGAGGAACCACATATTTAAACTGTAATCTAAGTCTCGTATTACATCACCAGTGTCAGTCTCCCACCATCATTCAATTTCATTGTTGTATGTGTCAGATTTCAATGTAGTTCGCATTATCGTTTAATTTCTTTGCCAGTTATAAGCTATTTGTTTCACAGTACACCGAAAGGCATGGACCACATATTCTAAACAGTAACGCTACAAAATAGACGTGGTACCCTAAACCTGGGTCTCATAAAATAAAAATTTATATAACACAGGCAGAAAACTGTGTTTTCTTGTGTGAGAGCCGGCCGGAGTGGCCGAGCGGTTCTAGGCGCTACAGTCTGGAACCGCGCGACTGCTACGGTCGCAAGTTCGAATCCTGCCTGGGGCATGGATGTGTGTGATGTCCTTAAGTTAGTTAGGTTTAAGTAGTTCTAAGTTCTAGGGGACTGATGACCTCAGCACTTCAGTCCCATAGTGCTCAGAGCCATTTTCTTGTGTGAGATTTTGTACATGTCAGGCAGTCTCTCGAAGACTCTTGCCAAGCGTATCTTTCCTAGCATTCCGATTTTTAAATAACTATGCAATATTCTTTGTCACTTGCATGTCACAAACTTCGAGCGATCTTCTTTTAAAAATTCGTATTTCTTATCAGTTGTCATGCAATCATCGATTGTGTTCGGATTAAGTGGTGTAAACAAACTGCAAGTTGTATTCGGTTTCCTCGTAGGGCTAAGCTACTCTACAACACTGCGAAGAGATCTATTGTTTGTCGAACTGGGCTAAAAATTACTTTGCTTGGCGAATAATATGTGCATTATTAGCGAGAATTCTTACTTACAACATTTGCTGAGTTCGTGTTGCAATCATTCGTGTATGTATACCTGTTTTAATCCTGAAATGGTATTCAACATCGTGAAATAGTTTTGAGAAATAGAACTTACTGCAGTGTCAAACCATTTACTCAATGAACGCGCGCAATTACAAGTGAGGTACTAGCTTTTTCTCTTGAAGTGGCATGTAATATCCACAATGTATATTGCGCTCTATAGCAGAGTGTACGCTGTTTCGAAACTTCGTGTCAGATTAAAACTGTGTGGGAGACCAGGGCTCGAACCCGGTACCTTGCCTTCCACAGACTGTGTCCTTACAGAATGAGCTAACCACGCATGAGAGACGACCCACCCTCACAGTTTTAATTCTGCAAGTACCTCTCCTACTTACAAACTTCACAGAAGTTTTCCTGCATCTATGCACGTATTCTGAGTGTAATATTTCTATCTTTGGCAAGAAATTTAATACCTGTTGAATCGTTTGATGGCAGACTCTGAGCGGTAGGCACAGCTGACGAACTGTAAATTATTGCTGTCTTGGAGAACAGTGACATCTTTCCTTCGTGCAATCCGAACGTCGTATCTTAAAATTTAGCTTTTTTGATGTGGGTAACCACAGTGAGTGCCCTTAGAGTGTAACTTCGACTGTTTTGCAGTTTGCAATGAGAGGGAAAACAAAGGCTAAAACGTATTCCCAGCATACACAACGTCTACTTTGCGCATTGTCAAACTATGACAATGAATCGTTCTTCCACCACTGGCACAAACTATCTCAGCGTGGAGTGTCACTGCCGTAGCTTGCGTTTGCAGTCTTGGACAAGCAGACGGATTCTTTCTGTTCTTGTGATGAGTATGGAATTACAAGAAGGTAGATGACGTAACCTAGTGCGGACCTATTGCTTACCCCTTTACAGTGACAACAACGTGGACGCTACAAAGTCTTCGTCCTACTGACGGACCAACAGAAATAATTACTGCATGTTTCCATGAAACGCTGTAGAGAAAGTTATGAATATAAGCCGTGACAAATGGACCGCAGTCTGATGATCACGAAACGATACTTTCTCAGTAATCTGCTAGTCTATAGGCCTAAATAAGTACAAAAATTTCTTTCGTCATAGGATTCGAAGAGGTTATCCCCAGTCGGTCGTTATAATATTTGTGCAATTTAAAGACCTCGATCACGAAAATGACTGATGTCAGCTTATTAGAACTGAAATATCAACCAGTACTAGCAAGAACTGCGGGTTATATATCTACATTTTGCAGAAAGAAGCTAAATGGTGCGTAAATGTGAAACATTGAAGCAATGAAGACATGTCCCGGTCAATAACGATATTGTGATGGGCACAACATTATTTTCAGTTGGATACACGTGAGCAATAAAATCAGGGAGTGTGTGAAGAGAGAACGACCTACAGTGGGCACAAGGCATGTTTCATAAACGGAAGAATGTTCCAACAATGAATTATGCTGATTTTGGGGTAAGTATCGTGCTGTGTGTATAGCAGTTGTGAAGTTTGTACCTGTGAAGATACTGAAACATGACCAAGGCACCTGAAGTGTTTGGTGTTTCTAGAGGCACCGTATCGCATATTTATACCGCATACAGTGAAAGCGGAAAAACATATCCGTTAAATCACAATGCAGACGAAAATGTGTGGTGAGTAACCGTGACAGACAGTCCTCGACGAGGATTGTGACGAAAAAGAAGAGGACGACAGCTGCAAAAGTCACTGCAGAACTGAATGTCGCACTCGCGAAGTTTTCTCGTTTTCATTTGCCAAAAATACTAAAAGATGTGGAAGAGATATCAAGAAGCCATAATAACCTATCCACAAGGTCATAATATGACATCATCTTTATACTTTTGACAAAATTAGCTGCAAATTACTTATTTCTTGTTGATTACATAAGTTCACGACAAGGTTGTTTCGGCAAATGTGCCATTACTAAGTGTTCCTGTTAACATTACATTTATACATCATTTTATTCTACGTCTGTGTAACAGCTCTACGAGATTTTACCTTTCATCGTACTTACGTTTAGTTGGAGTGACGTCCTTAAATCATCTTAGAACTTAATTCCTTTCCTGTACTTTGTTGTCAACATAGATCACATACTTACCTTCTACAGAAATTGAGTGTTTTTTTTTTGACAGCTGCAAAATAACATATTTTTCCAATGATGCTTTATGTTTAAAAGTAAATTTATCTTAGACGGTCATAGAGATATTTTTACAGAGATATAATTTACTAGTGAATATAATTCATCATTGGAACGATCTGTCGTTTTACAACTGTCGAAAAATAACACGAAATTTCTATAGAATGTAAATACGTGATCTATATTAACAACATAGTACATAAAAGGGCTTACTTTAAGATGATTTGTAGACGCCGTTCCGTCTAGACGTAAGTATAAGATAAAACAAAATCTCATAGTAGGCCTACTATTACATAGACATAGCATAAAATGATATGTAAGTCTCATGTCCACAAGAACCCATGATAATGGCATATATACTGAAACAAGCTTGAAATCAACAAGAATCAAACAATTTGCGGCTAATTTTGTGGGAAGTAGAAAGAAGATGTCATATTATGACCCGATACAAGCTGCGGGCCCAGCAGAGAAGCAATCCCACACGGCTCGGATCTGGCCCACTATAAAACAATGCGTGTCAAATTTGATATATGTGATCGTTTCTTGCCTGACTACATATGTTTTTCCGATGTTACGATTTAGGTCTAATGTTAGGCTAGGGACATTATCTGGCCATAGCTCTGTTGAAAGTGACACGCTGAATTTATCGTGTATATGTAGCTGAAATTTACCGTAATTTACCAGAAAGGCTCGAAACAGCTCTCAAATATTTGGTGTTTCCTTACTGCGCCATGTAAAGGAGAGAGAGAGAGAGAGAGAGAGAGAGAGAGAGAGACAGAGTTTCCAAAAGGAATAGGCAGGAAAATATAGATAGCAACACTGCGAGCTGAATAAAATTTCAATCGAGAATAGAAAGAGAATATTGTCATTAATGTGTTCAGTCTATGTCGCAAATATATATAGGACATATTTTGACTGTTGCCCACCCTCAAGTCATCACAACGTCACAAATATAATATAATGTACGTTGTACAGCATAGTTGAGTGTAACAACCTGTAACCTTGGTGAAGAGATACATTGCGTCAGATGTTTTATGTCGTGATGGTCTGATCATACCCGACGACAAAAACAAGTCGTGTGTGAAACACAAAAAAATTAAAAACATATTTTTTTAGGAAGCTTTGTTTCATTGTCATGCCACGGTTACAAGGGAAACTTCTAAACAAAATATTACATGTAAAGCACATGTCTGAGATTGAAACTGTCAGGAAGAACATTACGTAATGTTTGCGTGCCACAGTTGATTCTGTAATAACACATGTGCGTGCTGTTTACACTTAAGCAACTTATGCTTACTCCTCGAAATACACAAGGATAAAGACGAGACAAAACACTGTTCACAGGAGCAACTGAGCAGACGACATACTACTGATGATTGTGTTACTGTACTGAAACATGGCGGTAAAATGAAGGTTTCTGAAAGTTCTTGTGCCTGTTTGCGTTCTCCATCAAGAATCCTTAATTGAATAACGGCTAAGAAGTTCAACAAGATCCGTCATGGACAGAATAACAATAAAAAAGATTTGCGACTTAGACTGAACTTATTAATAAGTGCGATCAGTACGTCGCTCACCTGAAGATAACTGTGTCTGTAAATGGGAACTGTATTGCATTCGTCAGATAAGTCATCGCAACATCTGTTGCAGACATGAAGGAACCTTGAGGCTGACCATCTTGACGGACGCTAAATTGCCCAATTTGACGTATGTGATGCTGCGTTCTCCATCAAAAAGTTTGAGGAGACAATGTCCCCAATCCTAGACATCGTGTGGTAATGTTCAGGAAGTTGTACAGGTGTTAAAATTACGAGCAAAATATGTTCGTAGTGTACAGGAATTAAAAGCACCAGATAAGAGAAAAGTGTCTAGCCTAGTGTACATGGTTTCAGCCATTTGTTGACGTCGATGAAATCGCAGAACAGGACGATGTTTTCTTCACATTAGCAGATACGTGAATTTTCAGACATAACATTCTGATCAACCGCAAAATCCAAATGTCTTTGATGAAAATACCTTGCAGTGTCAAAAAATTGGAGTGTGGTGTGCGACATCGCGTCGTTGAATAGTGGACTCTATTTTCGTTGAAAATACGGGCAACAGTGTTGTGCATCAGGACATTATTACACAGATTATTTCGCTTCTTGAGGCAGATGAACGTTATTGTTGGTTTTAGGATGCGGTAATACTTGTCACACGTCTAACGAAAAACGTTCAAATGTGTGCGAATTCCTAAGGGCCGCGCAGTCCGTGACGTGGCGCCTCTATCCGCGGGTCCACTCCGGGCGGCACACGTCTAACGAAACAAATCAATTCTTACGTAAAGTTCTTGGTGATCGAACAATCTCTAAAGGTATATATGAAGATAATGGTATATGAAGGTAATGGTATATATGAAGGTAATGAGTATAATGGGCGGGGGCGCTACGAATATAGTGCGGAACTATAAGTTGGGAATATGGGTCTCACGGGAGGCGTGCCAGACAAAAGTCCCTGCAGTAGCACTATCCTCTGCGTCCACGGTGGCTCAGATGGACTTGCCGGCACGGTAGCTCAGCGTGCTCGGTCAGAGGGTTAGCTACCCTTTAATAATAAAATAACAGAGTGAACGGATAAACAAAGAACCTGGACGGCTGTCATCGGACGTCCGCCACGAACAAATTCATCGACCAATATAGAGCAAAATGAGATAGATTTAAAAAAAAATTAAAAAAAGATGGATAGAGCGCTTGCCATGTAAGCAGGAGACCCCGGGTTAGAGTCCCGGTCGGGGTACACATTTTCAACTATCCCCGTTGACTTACATCAACTCCTTTATGCAGCTAGGGGCATTCATTTCATTGTAATTTCATCTCTAAAGGATTATAGCCCCACATTCACCCGATTTGACGTCTCAAGACTTCTTTCCGAGGGGCTACCATTAGGAATGGTCTATAAATATAATCGGCACACGCTGGTAGAATCAAAATATTAAAAATTAACGAAACAACTGAAATTAACAGCAGTGTCAACAACTTTGATATGCGCGGCTTTTCGATTACTCTGTATAAATGCCGAAATGACCTACGTTGACTTTGCTCTTCTTTTAACGAGAGGAAACATTTTACGTAAATTGAAGGTGAAGGTGAAGCGGGCAGAAACGAAAGTGAAGCAACTAATGATATCAGCTGCATCGGGACTTAATGCGGAATCGGCGGTGACGAGTGAAAATGTATCAAATCAAATTTGTGTGAAATCTTACGGGACTTACCTGCTAAGGTCATCAGTCCCTAAGCTTACACACTACTTAGCCTAAATTATCCTAAGGACAAACACACACATCCATGCCCGAGGGAGGACTCGAACCTCCGCCGGGACCAGCCGCACAGTCCATGACTGCAGCGCCTAAGACCGCTCGGCTAATCCCGCGCGGCTGAAAATGTATGCCGGCATGGATTCGAACCCGCGATCTCCTGCTTACTACGTAGTTGCGTTAACCACTGCGTCACCCGGACGCAGTGTTTATCGGAAATGTTCGGACTATCTGGGCACGCTTCCACCTACAGCCATCTATTCGAAGTCCCCGCCATGTCCTCCGTGCTCGCTAGTTTTAGATTCCCTCTGGAGGCCGAATGTAGAAGAGCATCCGTCACAATGCCACAATGTGTGTGCTTGCGAGGCGAGTCAGCTATATGAATGTGTGGTGTCTGTTGTTTTGGACATGTGCGAAGGAACAGAGATCACGCATTATACACTACTGGCCATTAAAATTGCTACATCAAGAAGAAATGCAGATGATAAACGGGTATTCATTGGACAAATACACTACTGGCCATTAAAATTGCTACACCACGAGGATGACGTGCTACAGACGCGAAATTTAAACGACAGGAAGAAGATGATGTGATATGGGAATGATTGGCTTTTCATAGCATTCACACAAGGTTGGCGCCGGTGGCGACACCTACAACGTGCTGACATGAAGAAAGTTTCAACCGATTTCTCATACACAAACAGCAGTTGACCGGCATTGCCTGGTGAAACGTTGTTGTGGTGCCTCGTGTAACGAGGAGAAATGCGTACCATCACGTTTCCGACGTTTGCAGGAACATGGACTATCAGCTCGGAGACCATGGCTGCGGTTACACTTGACGCTGCATCACAGACAGGAGCGCCTGCGATAGTGTACTCAACGACGAACCTTGGTGGACGAATGGCAAAACGTCATTTTTTCGGATGAGTCCAGGTTCTGTTTACAGCATCAAATGGTTCAAATGGCTCTGAGCACTATGGGACTCAACTGCTGAGGTCATTAGTACCCTAGAACTGAGAACTAGTTAAACCTAACTAACCTAAGGACATCACAAACATCCATGCCCGAGGCAGGATTCGAACCTGCGACCGTAGCGGTCTTGCGGTTCCAGACTGCAGCGCCTTTAACCGCACGGCCACTTCGGCCGGCTACCCTTCATTCGATTCCTGCGAAACCCTACATTTCAGCAGGATAATGCACAACCGCATGTTGCAGGTCCTGTACGGGCCGTTCTGGATACAGAAAATGTTCGACTACTGCCCTGGCCAGCACATTCTCCAGATCTCTCACCAATTGAAAACGTCAGATCAATGGTGGCCGACCAACTGGCTCGTCACAATACGCCAGTCATTACTCCTGACGAAGCTGCATGGGCAGCTGCACCTGTACACGGCATCCAAGCTCTGTTTGACTCAATGTCCAGGCGTATCAAGGCCGTTATTACGGCCAGGGGTGGTTGTTCTGGGTACTGATTTTTCAGGATCTATGGACCCAAATTGCGTGAAAATGTAATCACATGTCAGTTCTAGCATAATATATTAGTCTAATTAATACCCGTTTATCATCTGCATTTCTTCGTGGTGTAGCAATTTTAATGGCCAGCAGTGTACAACTGAGAGAGAACATTTGCTTACCTGTGTGGATGCGCACGTGGCCCCGCAGCTGACCATTGTTGCTGAAGGCGACGTGGCAGTGCGGGCAGCGGTGCTTCTTGGGCCTCAGCTTGCGCTGCTGCTGCTGCTGCTGCTGTAGATGCGCCTCCGGGCTCGGCGCCGGCAAGTGCGCGCCGGCCGGGTACGGCGCCAGCAGCGGGCCGTAGCCGCAGCTGTACGCCAGGTACAGCTCCGACAGGTAGTCCACTGCCGGGGGCGGCGGTGGGGGCGGCGGAGGTGGTGGTGGCGGCGGCGGGGGCGGCGGCGGGGGCGGAGCGGGCCCCTGCGCGGCGCTCGGCCCGTTCGCGTGTCGGCTGTCGCGTCGCGTGGTTCCCGGCGGCCCAGCTGGCGGTTCGGCGCCCTCCGGCGCTGCGGCCGAGCCCTGGCAGCTCGTCCGGAGAGGCGACGCGGGAGGCGACGGCTGCTGGCCGGCGTCCGCGGCCGACGAGATGATGGATGACAGCCGCGACTCGTAGGACACGGGCAGCAGCGCCGACAGCTTCTCCTGCGACAGCGGGCGGGGCTCCGCCTCGGCGTCGGCGCCGACGTCCGACGTCCACGGCCGGAAGAGCGCCACGGGCGTCATGGCGGCGGTCGCCCTCTGTCCTTTCGACGCACTTCTCACACTTACCCTCGGGACCATTTAAACCCGATGGTGCATAGCCGCGCCGCTACACTTCTCACTGACGTTCCTTGCGAAACTCAATGTGTCGATACGCCGGAACCCAATTTTACGCCACTACCAGTGAATTCACGCTGTCAACCGCCTATGCAGACAATTCTGTATATCGAGTCATAAAGTGCCACGCGTAATACGCGTCTGTTTGGAGGATGAGAATTTGAGTTTACCGTCAGTGGAGGCTCTTGTCTATCTTGTGGGTCATCATTGGCGCTGGTCACTGGAGGGTGATAGTAACATTAACTGCCTAAACTTCTGTAACGCAGCTCGCTAGTACTGCGGGCACATGACGTAGAGACGGCCTCCAGTTCAGTGACAGCGCACACTCGGCCAAGCAGTCCCAGCGTGCGGCGCGCGGTGCATCCACCTGACCGCCAGCCGGGGTAAACACGACTGAGGCAGAGCTCTCCTGGAGAGTGGCGGCCGCCCACTGAGCCCCTAATCCGGCTGTCAGCCCTCGAGTGCTCCCCCTCCCCTAGCCGGCGTTACGTGTCCCCGTCCCTGTGGGGTGGGGTGGATCGCTCGACCCCTGCTACTGCTACTGTTCCCGTTTAGCGAGGCCGCCGCCAGGGCTGTGAAAGGAGCAGTCACAATCGGCCATTGTCCGGCCCCCAGCCACCGTAGAAGTCGCCGGGCCGACTCCCCGTTTGACTTCCCGGCCTCTGAAGTGAGCCGCCCGCACGGTCCTCCTCACTCTTCTCCGTTCCACGGGTAAGCTGAGACCGAATCTACATCTACGTGATTACTCTGCTATTCACAATAAAGTGCCTGGCAGAGGGTTCAATGAACCACCTTCATGCTGTCTCTCTACCGTTCCACTCTCGAACAGCACGCGGGAAAAACGAGCACTTAAATTTTTCAGTTCAAAAATGGTTCAGATGGCTATGAGCACTGTGGGACTTAAGTTCTGAGCTCATCAGTCCCCCAGAACTTAGAACTACTTAAACCTAACTAACCTAAGGACAGCACACACATCCATGCCAGAGGCAGGATTCGAACCTGCGACCGTAGCGGTCGTGCAGTTCCAGACTGTAGCGCCTGGAACCGCTCGGCCACATAATTTTTCCCTGCGAGCCCTGATTTCTCTTATTTTATCGTGACAGTCATTTCTCCCTGTGTAGGTGGGTGCCAACAGAATGTTTTCGCAATCTGAGGAGAAAACTGGTGATTGAAATTTCATGAGAAGATCCCGTCGCAACGAAAAAGGCCTTTGTTTTAATGATTGCCACTCCAATTCACGTATCATGCCTACGACACTATCTCCCCTATTTCGCGATAATACAAAACGAGCTGCCCTTCTTAGTACTTTTTCGATGTCATCCGTCAGTCCCACCTGATGCGGATCCCACACCGCACAGCAGTACTCCAGGATAGGGTGGACAAGCGTGGCGTAAGCCGTCTCTTTGGTAGACCTGTTGCACCTTCTAAGTGTTCCGTCAATGAATCGCAGTCTTTGGTTTGTTCTACCCACAATATTATCTATGTGATCGTTCCAGTTTAGGTTATTCTCCAGTATCTGCCTTTCATCTCCTTCATTATCGTTATTCGAGCGTCTACGCTTGTCTGCACTAACGCTCGCGAATGGAGGTGACTAGTCCCTTGCGCTTTCGTTTTTATGTAATCGTTATTAGACACACTTCCATGTAATGCACGCCGTCATCAATGTAGATCACTGCAACGCAGTAGAGGACGAAAAGCAGGAAATCGTTCTCTATAAAAAATGGGCTACCACAAAGATCACTGTTTGCTTCTATTTAATCACTATACTTCTGACATGTATGTGACGACCTTGCAAAAATACTGCTCCATTGACGCCATGGCAAAATCGATCCAAATAAAACATCTAGACGCAGAGGTTCCATTAGCTCCGGAACGGTTGAATTATATAATGAGAGGTAATGATTGTGCCCAAATCCTTAAAAACGAAATAGGCGTTCCATCTCCGTAATTATCTTACAGACCAGAATGAACCAGATATTATTGCGGAAGCCAAGACAAGGAGGCTGAGAAGGCCTGGTACATCTACTGAAGAGAGGAGTGATCAAGTCTGAGAGAAATGTCGGAGAAGAAACCCGAAGAGCGAAGATCTTTAGGCAGACCGAAAACAAGTGTCCAAGGATCTCCAGATATTTGGAACGAGGGAAGAAGATTGCACGGACAGAACGCTGCAGAGGAGGCTACATGACGAGGTGAAATACTGATTGTGGTTTGTAGGGCGAGGAGATTAAGAGTAAGTAGTCTACCAAATTTGTAATTTCGTACTTGTAGATCTTAGTTTGTCACGTGACAAAAAATACCGAAAAAGTGAACTAAATATCTAGGGTGAACCTGAACTCCCTCGACAAAATTTTGAAGGTTGTTCAGGAAATTTTTTGAGCGTTTTATTGTAAGGGCCCCTCGGTTTCTGTTGGCTCGCTACATAGTACCTGCTTTTCGCTTGATTCCTTACATCCGTTTATCTTTATATTTATTTTGTGTTGAAAATTTCTGCACAGTAGTGTAAATGTGGACGGTATGTGTTGCGTGTCTTGTTCAGAAACATACTAGTTCCATCCACTCTCGGTGTACGCTGTTGAGAACAGTATTGCCCACTTCACTCTTCGGCCTCGAGTTTACATGCATTACCGTTCCTTTCCATCTCAAGTTTGTGTTTCCAGCCGTATTTGTTGTACATTAACAGTGATACATAGCACTAAAGAGAGTTTTATTTGTGGAGAGCTGGATGATGCGGCGCTGATGCACGGAGTTCACTGAATGCAATGGAGGAGCAGCACCACGACGCTGCTCTCAGCTGTTCTCTCCCGCAGTGACCGAGGACACAACACTCAACTACGCTCATGTACCTGGGAGAAACCGGATTCTTCCGCGTTTTACAGGCTTCAGAAATTAAGAAAATCAGCGTTCAGTTGCAAGGTAAAATTTTACTAGTTTACCTAGGTTTCGATGCCAATAATGGTATCTTCTGCAGAACTTATAAATTAACCCATACGGACATATGTTACGCGTCGAAATACATCATCAATCTAATGATTTCATATTAAAGAAAATCGTGGTACTTACAAAAATTAAATTATTTTTAGCGCCAGACGTTGGCCATGTCACAGAATAAAATTAACACAGAATATCGACGCATAGTCATAAGATTATGTCTGTCAAAACTAGAAACATTAAGACAAACACTAGAGACAAGCTGTCTCAAAATTACTTGGAGCAAACGTAAATTGTAAACAAATTGTGACGGGAAGCAGTCCTACAAATGGACAAACCTATCTATTGGTACAGTACATTAAACAATTTACCTGAGAACTAGCTACAAAGTCAGGGCATGAAGGTTAACATTCAAATATTATAACAAGAGGGCAAAGCCCCACAACAGTTTCTAGCGCTTGCGCATGCGCTTGGCCGCTGGCCGAGCCTCGCCGCGGAACTGCTCGCGACGGCTAGTTTCCTTGTTGCTTACGTGTGACTTATTCCTGGCCGGCGTAGCTCCGTCTTACTGTTTTTAGTTTTGACAGACGTAATCTTATGACTATGCGTCTTTATTCTGTTTTAATTTTATTCTGTGACATGGCCAACGTTTGGCGCTCAAAATAATTTAATTTTTGTAAGTACCACGATTTTCTTTATTATGAAATTATTAGATTGATAATGTATTTCGATGTGTAACACATGTCCGTATGGGTTAATTTATAGGTTCTGCAGAAGATACCATTATTGGCATCGAAACCTAGGTAAACTAATAAAATTTTACCTTGCAACTGAAGGCTGATTTTCTTAATTTCTGAACAATTTACACTTGCTGAAGAGCTGCACTATGTTAAAGATTTTACAGACTTCTCCATTGTTGTGACGGCATTTTACAGAAGCATAGTTAAGTGGTAGCAATGTCGTGTGACTAGGGCCTCCCGTCGGGTAGACCGTTCACCGGGTGCAAGTCTTTCGATTTGACGCCACTTCGACGACTTGCACGTCGATGGGGATGAAATGATGATGATTAGGACAACACAACACCCAGTCCCTGAGCGGAGAAAATCTCCGACCCAGCCGGGAGTCGAACCCGGGCCTTTAGGACTGACATTCTGTCGCGCTGACCACTTAGATACCGGGGTCGGACAAGTTAAGTGGTGTAACATTTGGAATAAATCGTAATTACGTTGTTACTCCCTTATGAGCCATCGTTGACCACGAGTCTGATACCAAAATACCCAGAAAATACATCTCAACGACCTCAGAAATTTTGTCGTGGCATTTCGATTTACTGCTGGATGCAGAGCTATGCATAAATACTTCTGGCGTTTCAGA
This sequence comes from Schistocerca piceifrons, assembly GCF_021461385.2. Classification (NCBI taxonomy): domain Eukaryota; kingdom Metazoa; phylum Arthropoda; class Insecta; order Orthoptera; family Acrididae; genus Schistocerca; species Schistocerca piceifrons. Next base: position 736,527,897 of record NC_060140.1, on the reverse strand, counting down.
ACACAATTGTGTGTTAGTTGCCAAAGAGCCAACAAAAAGATCTATACAGCCGATAGAGGATCTCTCGACAGTTTCAGTTTATTATTTCCGTTGTGGCGTAGTTACAGAGTGCACCTCCAAGACGAAGTAATATCTGGAAAAGGCGAGCTACAGGTACATGGGAGCCATGCTTAAGATTTGCGTCCTTGAATTTTGTAACTGGGATTCATTTGTGACAGTTCAGGGGGATTTCGTACCAGACACTAGCAAAAGTTCCAGAAAAGGAGAAACAAAATTTATCAGTTGTACAAAAAATTCGGTGAGAATATGTCCTTTGCGAGGTCACCAGGAAAGGTAAAGTGTGCAACAGTGGCTTAGTTCACATTACTATAAGAAAGACGTGACGTTGTTGTGTTTTATGATACTTTTAACTCCAATTTCATTCAGACTTCCGAGATCATCGTAATCTCCTACTTGCGCAGCACGCTAAATGGACATTCTTCCCATCAAACTTTTCTCTTCGCAAGTGGGTTCCTTGGTCACCCTACCTAATTACATGCGACTTTTTCTAATGATTAAATTCATAAGATCGTGTATACTCGCACGCAGTACCAAGTGATTTGTCGTAACAGCGAGCAACTAACGTGACAAAATTGTTGATGAGTCATGTTAAGTTTGGGTCTGCTGAACACATATATACTGAGGTGACAAGAAGTCATCGGATGGCGATATGCACATAAACAGATGGTGGTAGTGTCGCGTACACAAGATATGAAAGGACAGTGCATTGACGGATCTGTCATCTACTCAGGTGATTCGCGTGAAAAAATGTATGACGTGGTTATGCCCAAACGACGAGAATTAACAGACCTTGAATGAGGAATGGTGGTTGGAGCTAGACTTACGGGACATTTCATTTCGGAAATCGTTAGGGAAGTCAATATTGCGAAATCCACAATGTCAAGAGTGTGCCGAGAATGCCATAATATTTCAGGCATTACCTCTCATCACTGACAACGCAGTGACCGACAGCCTTCACTAAACGACCGAGAGCAGCGTCAGTGCTAATAAACAAGCAACACTGCGTGAAGTAACCGCAGAAATCAATGTGGGACACAACAAACGTAAGCGTTAGGACAGTGGGGTACAATCTGGTGTTACTGGCTGCGGCAGCAGACGAGGGACAAAAGTGACCTTACTGACGGCACATGGTGTGCTGCCCCTCTCCTGTGTCAGTTGGGTTCTAGTCGACTGGAAAACCATGTCCTTGTCAGGTGAGTCCCGATTTCAGTTGATAAGAGCTGATGGTAGGGCTCGACTCTGGCGCACACCCCGCGAAGTCATGTACCCTAATTGTCAACAAGGTACAGTGCAAGCTGGTCTTGGCTCCATAATGGTGGGGCCTGTATTTACGTGGACTGGCCAAATTGACCGGTCATTGACTGGAAATGGTTACGTTTGGCTATCTGGAGACCACTCCAGTTGGAGCTATTCATGGACTTCTTGTTCTAAACCGAGGGAATTTTTATGGATGACAATACGCGATGTCACCGGTTTGAAGAGCATTCTGGACAGTTCGAGAGAATAATTTGGTCACCAAGGTCGTCCGACACGAATCGTGCAGAATATAATGCACCGACAACACTTTTACAATAATGGACGATTATAGTGGCAGCATGGCTCTTTATTTCTACAGGGGACTTCCAACGACTTGTTGAGTCCATGGCACATCGAGTTGCTTCATTACGCAGGACAGAAGGAGGTCCGACAGGATATTAGGATGTATCCCAGGACTTGTGTCATCTCAGTGTAAAGCAGTAATTACGTCCTTTGCGTCACAAAGGGTCGCAACAGAGAACACCTGTGTGATGCGAGGTGGAGAAGATTTATGCCGAACGAGAAAATGCTGTCTCTCCCCCATTGCTGTGTAGTTGCAGTGTGGAATGCCAGAGGTGCCTCAGGTCGCCTCTGCTGGAACCTTAATGTTGTGTCCTGCCTACTCGTCGAATATGTGGCGCCTAGGCAACCTGCTTTCTCGGATCGCTAGACAACAATTCAAGCAAATCGTATTAATGAATTTTATTTACAGAAAATAAATGATAATACTTTGAGAAATTTACAGTGTTGTGTCGCAAGCAAAGGGTGATATGCGACATAAGCAATCTCTTCAGTATATACAATTCGTAATGCAAAAGAAATAATACAGTTCGTAAGTCGCTGCTATACGAGTGTCTATTCTTGATGTCGTTGTGGAAGTCGTAAAAGTGCTAGTCTTCAGCTGGGCCGCGGCCAGTCGGGTGCAGCGCTTATGTTCTCTTCGCGTTGAGTGCATTGCCGTCCAGTTTACGCCCCAGAGAGTGGTCGGTCCGCGTGCAGTTGGCTGACGTCTTCTTCAGAGCCCTCTCTGCCCTAACGTTCCCTATCGGCGTGCCGGCGCTTCACTTTACGCCGATACAATTAAAAATACCATTTCCTGGGTTCAACAGATGGACTGTATAGACCTCTCTCCAAACGAAGCGTAGTATCTTGTCACAGCATTGTTAATTATACATACATTGAGTAGTTAACCCAATCGGAAACAAACTTTTTGCTGCTAACATATAATAACCGGTTTGACAGCAGTGAACTCAGCGGGCAGTTGCTCACTTACATTTTTGCCTCCTACACTTCCCTCCAGAACAAAGTAACTATCTATTTTTTGAAGCCACAGGATCTGTCCTATCAACTTATCACATCTTTTAATCAAATTACACCATCTCCGTAACGTTAACTTGCCAACTAAACGATCCCGTCACGAAACGCGCTGTTCTTCATTATATCTTCTCTTTCTTTTCTATCGGACCTACCTGGTGCGAATCCCAGACAGATGAATAACACTCAAGACTCAATCGAACAAGTCCCTTAAACACCAATTCCTTCGTGGATGAGTTGCATTTCCATAAGATTCTTCCTATGAATCAGAGTCTGGCATCTACATTTCTCACTATTTGTTTTATGTGTTGATTCCATTTAAGGTCGCTCTGGACAGTTCATCCTAGATATTCCACGATACATTGTTTCCAGCGGTTTGTCTTCAGTAGTGCACTTGTAAGCTCTTGGATTCCTTTTCCTATGTTACGCAACACGTTAGTCTTATTTACGTTCAGAGTCAAGTGCCAGAATTCATGAATTCAGTGAAGGTCATTCTGTAAATCGTTAGAATCTTCTAGCGTTGCTACTTTGTTATAGACAACCGTATCATCTGGAAACAGCCTTAAACAACATCCGAAGCTTTCTAGTATCTCATTTATATATATTGTAAACAGTTACGGTCCTACTACACTTCTTTGGGATACTCCGGAAATTACCTTTATATCTGTAGATTTTGTTCCATTAAGAGCGACGTGTTGAGTTCTATCAGCAAGGGTGTTGAACCCAGTCGCAAATCTGCTCCGATACTCGATAAGCTCTGTTTTTTTTTTTTTTTTTTTTTTTTTTTTTACTAAACGGCAGTGTGGGAGGGCGTGAAATGTCTTCCTGAAGTCAAGCAACAGGCCGTCAACCGGAGCACCTTGTCTGCAGCGCTGTGCATCTCATGAAGAAACAAAGCGAACAGAGTTTCGGAGGATCTCTGTCTGCGAAATCCTTGTTTATTTTTATAGAGGAGATTTTTCATCCTCCCAAAACACCATAATTCTTGAGCATAAAACATGTTCCATAATTTTACAACAGATTGACGTCAACGATATAGATCTATAATTGTGTGGATCTGTCCTACGACCCTTCTTAAAAACGGGAATGACCTGCGCTTTCTTCAAGTCGCTAGGTACCCTTCGTTACTCAATCGATCTACGATAAATTACTGCTAGAAGGGAAGCAAGCTGTTTCGCACAATCCGTGTAGAATATTATAGGTATCTCAACTGGTCCTGGCGGCTTTCCGGTATGAAGCGATTGTAGTTGTTTTTCTATTCCGCGATAGGTTTTCTCAGTATTTGCAATTTAGACGTTCGTAAGACGATCGAAAGGAGCGATCTTCCGCGGTGAAACAATTTCTGAAGAGCGAATTCAGTATTTCGGCCATCTCTCTGTTATCTTTCATTTCTGTGCAAGTATGATCACTGAGTGAATGAATGGTCATTTTTACCCACTTACTGATTTTGATTGTTTACTCAGATCAGTAGACAAGGTTTTACTTTCAAAGTCGTTGAACGCTTCTATCATTGCTCTCCCTAGGTTAATTATAAACAAATACTTTCAGAAAAGATTTCCTAACACTTTAACTCACATTCAATGTTAACAAAATTTCTCTTTTTTGGAAAAGGTTTGTTGTTATTGATAGTCCGCAGCTTACGTCCTCTTTACTTCAACTACTTTCACTTATCTTTCTCCCCAAATAGCAAAACTCATCTACTATATTTAGTGTCTCATTTCCCAATACAACTTCCTTAGTAGCGCCTCAGTTCGTTGATATTCATTTTATAACCTCTTTTCAAAGACGTCTACTCCGCTCATCTGGTCCGTCAAGACATTTGCCATCTCTGCCAGAATTACAATTTCAGCAGCAAAATCTGATTCATTTTCTCCTGGCTTTCTTCACTTCTTACTGGTTGTACGGGTTCAATAACTTGAGGAGTGATTTGCACCCATGTCTCACTCCTCAGATACTGCCTTTATTTTATGTCCTTCAGCTCTTACAGTTGTAGTCTGGTTTCTCTATGAATAGTAAACAGTCTTTCACTTACTGTACGTTTTCCCTGACAACTTCATAATTTTGAAAAGTGTACACCACTCAATATTATCATAAGCTTTTCCTAAATCTAGGAATACTATAAATATAAGTTTGTCTTTTAGCATTCCATTATCTATTGCCTCGCGTGTTTCTGCATTTCTTTGGAGTCCAAGTTGATCTTCGCCCAGGTCGGCTTTACCACTCACTCCATTCTTCATTCGTATTGGTATTATATTTTCCAAGCACGAGTTATTAAATTGACGGTTTGATAACACACACAGCTTGTTATAACACTGAAACACCCCACTTTGCTCATGAAAGTGAAATAAAAAGTAAATTTTAAATAACGAAGAAAACGATAATTTAAAACCGATACTGTCCACCACTAAATTCAATAGATTGAACAGATATACTGACAGGCAAAGGAAGGAAACGTAGAGCTGATTTATCAGTAACCAATAATAATAATCCTGCTTTGATTTCTATTAGAATCTTCCAACAAAGGTGAATGTTATAAATCGGAAACAGAAGATTTACTTTTTTTTAACGGATACTAACAACTTCATATGAACAAAGCGAGTCCTGTAAAAGGGTGGCGTATGTTGACGACGTGTGACGATATTACTTTTTATGAGATATATTTTTCGGATTCCGTTCGTCTTTGCCAAAGACCAATAATACGGCTTTCAGCAGCACTCTCCAGTGTTTTAAGTGTGGACCATTCCAAACCGCACGGAGTATATATCTGCTTAATAGTTTCCGAAACGGGACTTTGAGGCTACCTGATGTAGCAATGAGATACGAGCATTATTGATTTGCTTTCATTTACCGACATTTTAACGACAGGTAGGAAAACAACGTAATAAAAACTGAGTAGTGTTCCCATCACTAGCCAAAAACAAAGCGAGTGGAAGAAAGCTCAACTTTTCTGTTAGTTAATTCTGCCTTATCAGAATTTAACACTACGAAGCATTGAACATATTATTATAGTCCAAACCGGCATACACAAACTTATGACAGAAATTAAGAAACTAAATCAGTCCATTTTCAACACACGCTAATATTAACCAGTTGATTATTTGGCCCAATTTAAGTGGTAAAAAATTAAAACATGAATTTAATTACCCTTTGAAAATAGCAATTAAGGAGATTAGACAAAAACTGAAACTGACATCACTGAAATGTTAATTAATTTTGATACTGATACTGGAAACATCAGTTAACCACGTCAGCGTAACTTGTGCGTACAAGAAAAATTAATTTCTCCGACAATTCAATTCTTAACTGCACTTCGGATACATGTTAACAACAGAACTACAACAACGCTGACACAATGCAGGGTAGAAAACGCGTGAGAAACAGAAGTAGCCAACACCGCACTTATAACACTAACTGAAAAGCATTTCATATTTCATTCTTCTTTGGCGAGACCGTAATGTCAGTGCCAAGACCTTTTAAACTGTTTGTTTCTGTTTACAATTAAAAATGAAATATTGACGAGGAAAAAAAATCTTTGAAAAACGGGTACTGTCCAGTATTCACTCAAAACCGCATTAAGGGATCTCTTGAATGTTATACATTATTATCATTCATTTATACGTTTGACTGTTTCAATATATGATTCTAAATCTTTGTCAATTTTATGATACCGTGGAGCATGAGTATTACATGGAGAAGGAGCATATCCCACGCAACGTGAAACGGTAAAACCTTGGCTACTCGACGTAAAAATCACTTTCGATATCTTGTTGTTGTTGTGGTCTTCAGTCCTGAGACTGGTTTGATGCAGCTCTCCATGCTACTCTATCCTGTGCAAGCTTCTTCATCTCCCAGTACCTACTGAAACCTACATACTTCTGAATCTGCTTAGTGTATTCATCTCTTGGTCTCCCTCTACGATTTTTACCCTCCACGCTGCCCTCCAATGCTAAATTTGTGATCCCTTGATGCCTCAACACATGTCCTACCAACCGATCCCTTCTTCTAGTCAAGTTGTGCCACAAGTTCCTCTTCTCCCCAATTCTATTAAGTACCTCCTCATTAGTTGTGTGATCTGCCCATCTAATCTTCAGCATTCTTCTGTAGCACCACATTTCGAAAGCTTCTATTCTCTTCTTGTCTAAGCTATTTATCGTCCACGTTTCACTTCCATACATGGCTACACTCCATACAAATACTTTCAGAAACGACTGCCTGACATTTAAATCTATACTCGATGTTACAAATTTTTCTTCTTCAGAAACGCTTTCCTTGCCATTGCCAGTCTACATTTTATATCCTCTCTACTTCGAACATAATTAGTTATTTTGCTCCCCAAATAGCAAAACTCCTTTACTACTTTAAGTGTCTCATTTCCTAATCTAATTCCCTCTGCATCACCCGACTTAATTCGACTACATTCCATTATCCTAGTTTTCCTTTTGTTGACGTTCATCTTATCCTTTCAAGACACTGTCCATTCCGTTCAACTGCTCTTCCAAGTCCTTTGCTGTCTCTGACAGAATTACAATATCATCGGCGAACCTCAAAGTTTTTGTTTGTTCTCCATGGATTTTACTACCTACTCCGAACTTTTCTTTTGTTTCCTTTATTGCTTGCTCAATATACAGATTGAATAACATCGGGGATAGGCTACAACCCTGTCTCACTCCCTTCCCAACCACTGCTTCCCTTTCATACTCCTCGACTCGTATGACTGCCATCTGCTTTCTGTACAAATTGTAAATAGCCTTTCGCTCCCTGTATTTTACCCCTGCCACCTTCAGAATTTGAAAGAGAGTATTCCAATCAACGTTGTCAAAAGCTTTCTCTAAGTCTACAAATGCTAGAAACGCAGGTTTGCCTTTCCTTAATCTTTCTTCTAAGATAAGCCGTAAGGTCAGTATTGCCTCTCGTGTTGCAACATTTCTACGGAATCCAAACTGATCTTCCCCGAGGTCTTTCCATTCGTCTGTAAAGAATTCGCGTTAGTATTTTGCAGCTGTGACTTATTAAACTTATTAAACTTTCGATATACTCAGTTTTAAAAAAGCTAGTACTAATCAATGCATTTACAGTGCTGTGGAATACTATGTCTAGAGCCGGTGCGGAACTGCATCGGGATGAAGGTCTTTATTCTCGTCGTGCATGTAGCCTCTCTATGCAGATAGCTCACAGTGGCTTAGCCAGACTTACAACTTCCAGCAACATGCTATGGAGCTTTGCGTGTCACGGTTCCACGGGACTGACAAGCAAAGTACGAACACCATCCGGGGCTATTCGCTCCAGAGTCTTCGCGCTAAGCTACCCATTGTCTAATAAGTTAACACATCTTGGCCACTACGATTCACTAGCCTTTGGCCGACTTCATTCGGCTTAGCTGGCGTACACACAGCTCGCTCCTTCCGGCTTCTCCTCTACCACATCAACACCCTTTCATTCCAGATGGACTTCCCCCCCCCCCACCCCCCCCCCCCCCAAAAAAAATAAGAAATGGTTCAGATGACTCTGAGCACTATAGGACTTAACATCTGAGGTCATTAGTCCCCTAGAACTTAGAACTACTTAAACCTAACTAACCTAAGGACATCACACACATCCATGCCCGAGGCAGGATTCGAACCTGCGACTGTAGCGGTCGCGTGGTTACAGACTGAAGCGCCTAGAACCGCTCGACCACACCGGCCGCCCCTCCTATGCCCCCCCTCCCCCCCTACACCCTTTCTTGCAAACCGAATCTCACTTAATATATGTTTTATGCCGCTGTCTCGATAAATGGATCAACCAATCGATTTTACAAAGTATTATTTACTGTATTTCCAAGATAATATACAGATCAAAAAAGTTTTGCTTCATCCCGGTTCCCAGAACTCCTAACTCCTGAAGCTAGATGTTGCTGTAGATATTGTATCACAGACACAATCCCTTTGGCTGTTCCGACACGTCACTAAACCCGCCAACAGATGTAAACAACCATGTATGAGCAGAGCCTATTAGGCGGATGGGGTCCGACAGCCGATCAGTTCCAGTCATTCCACCAGGAAGGAGGTATACGGCTCGTGTTGTCTGTAATTCAACCTTGTCTAGACGGTCAGTGCCGCGGTTCGAGTGAGTCTGCATTGTTACTTTGTGCCAGGAGTGGCTCTCAACAAGGGAAGTGTCCAGGCGTCTCACAGTGAGCCAAAGCGATCTTGTTCGGACATGGAAGGGATACAGAGAGACAGGAGCTATCGATGATGTGCCTCGCTCAGACTGCCCATGGGCTCTACTGCAGTGGATAACCGCTACCTATGGATTATGGCTCGGAGGAACCCTGACAGCAACGCCATCATGTTGGATAATGCTTTTCGTGCCGCCACAGGACGTCGTGTAATGACTCAAACTGTGCGTAATAGGTTGCATGATGCGCAACTTCGCTCCCGACGTCCATGGTGAGGTCCGTCTTTGCAACCACGCCACGATGCAGCAGGGTACAGATGGGCCCAAAAACATGCCAAATGGACTGCTCAGGATTGGCATCACGTTCTCTTCACCGATGAGTGTCGCATATGCCTACAACCAGACAATCGTCGGAGATGTGTTTGGAGGTAACCTGCTCAGGCTGAACGCCTTAGACACAATGTCCAGCGAGTGCAGCAAGGTAGAGGTTCCTGCTGTTTTGGGGTGGCATCATGTGGGGCCGGCGTACGCTGCTGGTGGTCATGGAAGGCGCCTTAATGGCTGTATGATATGTGAATGCCATCCTCCGACCGATAGTGCAACCATATCAGCAGCATATTGGCGAGGCATTCGCCTTCATGGACGACAATTCGCGCCCCCACGCGCCCATCTTGTGAATGTCTTTCTTTAGGATAACGACATCGCTCGACTAGAGTGGCCAGTACGTTCTCCAGACGTGAACCCTATCGAATATGCCTGGGATAAATTGAAAAGGGCTGTTTATGGACGACGTGACCCACCAACCACTGTGAGGGATCTACGCCGAATCGCCGTTGAGGAGTGGGACAATCTGGACCAACAGTGCCTTGATTAACTTGTGAATAGTATGCCACGACGAATACAGGCATGCATCAATGCAAGAGAACGTGCTAGTGGGTATTAGAGGTACCGGTGTGTACAGCAATCTGGACCACCACCTCTGAAGGTCTTGCTGTATTGTGGTACAACATGCAATGTGTGGTTTTCATAAGCAATAAAAAAGGGCAGAAATGATATTTAATTTGATCTCTATTCCAGTTTTCTGTACAAGTTCCGGAACTCTCGGAACCAAGGTGATGCAAAACTTTTTTTGATGTGTGTATAATCAAAATTAACTTACGAAATAAATCAGATACGAGACACTCGCATGAAAATTACAATTCATTTCAGATTGCTGTTACATACTGATCATAAAAACCGAGATATTTACCATCTGTGTGTAGGTAGTGCGTACGTGACGCAAAGGTGTAATGTTACACTGTCAACCCGGATACGTTGTCTCCGTGATGGAGGCATTCCATTCTCCGCCACAACGCAAGTAGTTTTATTCCTCTGTATATCAAGCAATCGTTTTAACACTTGAATGAAGAGCAGCTGATGTAGCGTTGCACATTAGGGAGAAAACTCATAGTGGAGTATTTCTTTTATCTTAAGAAAACAAATAAAACATTGTTTTTAAGTTGCTTTTTACTTGTCAGACTCTGTCACCCTGTTTTGATTCGGTGCTATAAGATTTCAGTGCTTGCTTGTAGTAAAGAGGTTTTCTTGAAATCTACATGGCAGCGACCGGTTTCTACACACGTTGTGTCAGCGCGTTACTCTGTCATTGTCTCAGGTTGCAAGCTCGCCTAACTCGTGAAACAACATTTACGACAAACGAGCGCTCCAGCTTAACCGACGTTGGTCATCTGGTTCAAAACAATGTGTTCTAGAGGCACCTAGCACGAGAACACGTGACTACCTACCCCCTACACCCTTTCGGAAAGGAATTCTAGTTATTTTGGGGTCTCGCCATATCTGTTCGAATTCCATACAAAGGGAAAAGAGGAGCAAAAACATTAATCAACTAGCTGCAAGACTAAGTTGTCATACGTCATAAAAAAAGAATCAATCGCTCGGGAGTTTTATAATCGGTCATCAATAGGGTTGAAATGCGCTTCTATACTAGGCCAATTCTGCTAACGAATTTCAGACTGTCGTGTGCCTTCCTTGTGTGATATATGTGGTCACTTAAACCCTATAAAGTTTACAGTAGTGACTAATTTCAATTTCCTGTAGTAATATTGCGAGAGTCCTATTTGTAAACTGGGCTAAGTAGTAAGCACTGAGGCATTCGCAGTTGGGTCGTGCTGATTAGTATTTGAGTAAACGTCAACACAGCCGTAAGTTAATGAAAGCTACATGATTCTAAGTTATCGGGAACTTGCCAAATACTTACCAATGCTAAAATCAATACGCCAGAACGGCAAGACTCGTGAAATATCTTTTTAATAATAGCGATCAGTCATGGAGATGCTTGTGCGTCGACACGCGATACAGAATATTATTTACACGCGACACGCTGCTGCAATAACGTATTTGCATTCAAATTGATGCACTATAAATAATGTAAATATTCGAAACGTAGACAATGTGAGTGTTTGGTTAGTGGATCGCGATGAATATAGAAATGAATCGTAAAGTGTTCCCTGCATAGTGCGTTTGCTACTGCGGAGGGATATTTTCTGAGTGTTTTGATACAAGCAATTCGTGGTTTCTGGTTTTTCGCTACAGAGTGATGCTGTAATTATCATGTATTCGTCTGATATCCCAGTTACCGTTGTTTCGTGAAAATACCCTCGTAACGGTGAAGGCAATCAGCAAAACGTACGACAGAAAATACAAAGTAACAAGCGATGTGGTTACCGTCGCTGCTGAAACAGCTCGGCACACAGTCGTTGTACCGCTTTTGCGATGCATATCCATACGTACATATCGGCCAAGCCTCCATCAGTAAAGCTGCCCATATTGTTAGGTATCGCTGGCAAAAAAAAAAAAAAAATAGTCCGACACAGAGATGACCAATGCTGAATGCAATATTTGGGGCGATGAGTATAGTGTCAACAGCAAATACCGTGAGTGAACAGAACAAGATCGCTACCAAACAAGGCACGCAAAGCATACCGTTGGAATTTGCACTGCCGAGCAGATATTTTCAGTGCAGTACAGATACAAATATGAAGGGAGAGGAGTAAGAAAATATCGCTGAAAAATTTCCGAAATTTTATCAGATTAGATTAGTACTTGTTCCATAGATCGTGATTACGACACTTCGTAATGATGTGGAACGTGACAGGTTAATAAAAGGTGTCTATAAAAGATATTACATTACACAAAATATTACATGTCACTTAATATTTTTAATTTTTTTGTGGGGGTTGGGGAAATTACCCACTTACTACATCCAAAAATTCGTCTAATGAGTAGGAGTTGCGATTAAGAAATTCTTTTAATTTCATTTTAAATGCTATATGGCTATCTGTCAGACTTTTGATGCTATTAGGTAAGTGACCAAAGACTTTTGTGGCAGCATAATTTACCCCCTTCTGAGCCAAAGTTAGATTTAACTTTGAGTAGTGAAGATCAGCCTTTCTCCTAGTGTTGTAGCCATGTACACTGCTATTATTTTTGAATTCGTTCGGATTGTTAATAACAAATTTCATAAGTGAATATGTATATTGTGAGGCTACAGTGAAGATCTCTAGCTCTTTAAATAAGTGTCTGCAGGATGATCTTGGATGAGCTCCAGCAATTATTCTGATTACACGCTTTTGTGCAATGAACACTCTTTTACTCAATGATGAGTAACCCCAGAATATGATGCCATACAAAAGCAGAGAATGAAAATAGGCGTGGTAAGCTAATTTACTCAGATGTATATCGCCAAAATTTGCAATGACCCTAGTAGCTGAACTCAAACGTTTCAGCAGATCTTCAGTGAGTTTTTTCCAGTTCAACCCCTCATCAATGCATACACCTACAAATTATGAATATTCTACCTTAGCTACCGAATTCTGATCGAAGTCTATATTTATTAATGGTGTCATTCCATTTACTGCGTGGAACTGTATGTATTGTGTTTTGTCGAAGTTTAATGAAAGCCCATTTGCAGAGAACCACTTAATGATTTTCTGAAAAACATCGTTTACAATTTCACCAGTTAATTCTTGTCTGTTGGGTGTGATAGCAATACTTGTATCATCGGCAAAAAGTACCAGCTTTGCATCTCCGTGAATATAGAGTGGCAAGTCATTAATGTATATTAAGAACAGCAGAGGACCCAAGACCGAACCTTGCGGCACCCCATTCTTGATTGTTCCCCAGTTTGAGAAATCACCAGTTTTTTGCATACTATGTGAACTGCTTACTTCAATTTTCTGCACTCTTCCAGTTAGGTATGATTTAAACCATTTGAGCACTGTCCCATTCATACCACAGTACTTGAGCCTTTGATAGATCACAAAAAATCCCAATGGGTGACTTTCCCATTACTCAGAGCATTTAATACACTCCTGGAAATTGAAATAAGAACACCGTGAATTCATTGTCCCAGGAAGGGGAAACTTTATTGACACATTCCTGGGGTCAGATACATCACATGATCACACTGACAGAACCACAGGCACATAGACACAGGCAACAGAGCATGCACAATGTCGGCACTAGTACAGTGTATATCCACCTTTCGCAGCAATGCAGGCTGCTATTCTCCCATGGAGACGATCGTAGAGATGCTGGATGTAGTCCTGTGGAACGGCTTGCCATGCCATTTCCACCTGGCGCCTCAGTTGGACCAGCGTTCGTGCTGGACGTGCAGACCGCGTGAGACGACGCTTCATCCAGTCCCAAACATGCTCAATGGGGGACAGATCCGGAGATCTTGCTGGCCAGGGTAGTTGACTTACACCTTCTAGAGCACGTTGGGTGGCACGGGATACATGCGGACGTGCATTGTCCTGTTGGAACAGCAAGTTCTCTTGCCGGTCTAGGAATGGTAGAACGATGGGTTCGATGACGGTTTGGATGTACCGTGCACTATTCAGTGTCCCCTCGACGATCACCAGTGGTGTACGGCCAGTGTAGGAGATCGCTCCCCACACCATGATGCCGGATGCTGGCCCTGTGTGCCTCGGTCGTATGCAGTCCTGATTGTAGCGCTCACCTGCACGGCGCCAAACACGCATACGACCATCATTGGCACCAAGGCAGAAGCGACTCTCATCGCTGAAGACGACACGTCTCCATTCGTCCCTCCATTCACGCCTGTCGCGACACCACTGGAGGCGGGCTGCACGATGTTGGGGCGTGAGCGGAAGACGGCCTAACGGTGTGCGGGACCGTAGCCCAGCTTCATGGAGACGGTTGCGAATGGTCCTCGCCGATACCCCAGGAGCAACAGTGTCCCTAATTTGCTGGGAAGTGGTGGTGCGGTCCCCTACGGCACTGCGTAGGATCCTACAGTCTTGGAGTGCATCCGTGCGTCGCTGCGGTCCGGTCCCAGGTCGACGGGCACGTGCACCTTCCGCCGACCACTGGCGACAACATCGATGTACTGTGGAGACCTCACGCCCCACGTGTTGAGCAATTCGGCGGTACGTCCACCCGGCCTCCCGCATGCCCACTATATGCCCTCGCTCAAAGTCCGTCAACTGCACATACGGTTCACGTCCACGCTGTCGCGGCATGCTACCAGTGTTAAAGACTGCGATGGAGCTCCGTATGCCACGGCAAACTGGCTGACACTGACGGCGGCGGTGCACAAATGCTGCGCAGCTAGCGCCATTCGACGGCCAACACCGCGGTTCCTGGTGTGTCCGCTGTGCCGTGCGTGTGATCATTGCTTGTACAGCCCTCTCGCAGTGTCCGGAGCAAGTATGGTGGGTCTGACACACTGGTGTCAATGTGTTCTTTTTTCCATTTCCAGGAGTGTATTTCATTAGTGAAAGTATATATAGCATTTTCCGTTGAAAAACCCTTCTGGAAACCAAACTGACATTTTGTTAAAACTTTATTTTTACAAAGGTGTGAAGCTACTCTACAATACGTTAATTTTTCAAGAATTTTGGATAAGGCACTCAGAAGAGAGATTGGGCGGTAGTTGTTGACATCAGACGTATCCCCTCTTTTATGCAATGGTTTAACAATGGCATACTTCAGTCTATCTGGGAAAATACCCTGCTTCAGAGAGCTATTACATTCCACTTATTTCTTGGGAACGAGCTTTTATTATCCTACTGGAAATGCCATCAATTCCATGTGAGCTTTTATTCTTGAGAGAGTTTATTATCTTCCTAATTTCAGAAGGAGAGGTGGGTGGAATTTCAATTGTATCATATGGTGTGGGTAAGGCCTCTTCTATTAACTGCCTTGCTTATTCTAATGAACATTTAGATCTATTTTCTCTACAACATTTAAAAAATGATTATTCAAAATGTTTTCGACTTCCGGCTTGTTGTTTATCAAGTTTCCATTCGCTTTGGTGGTGATGCCGTCATCCTGTACTCTTGGTTGCCCTGTCTCCCTTGTAATAATATTCCAAATTGTTTTGATTTTGTTATCAGAGGTATTAATCTCACACATGATGCACATGCTTCTGGACTTTTTAATAACCTTTCTTAATGTAGCACAGTAATTTTTATAATATTTGGCTGTTTCTGTGTCATTACTCTTTCTTGTTGTTAGATACAGTTCCGTTTTGTGGTTACAAGATATTTTATTCCTTTAATAAGCCAAGGTTTTTTGCATGGTTTCTTATAATTAGATTTAACTATTTTCTTGGGAAAACAGTTTTCAAATTCTCTTACAAGTGTGTCATGAAATAAGTTATATTTTAAATTAGCATCCGGTTCACCCTGTTACCGTCATATCTAAGTAAACTTCACTTTCTTTATGTGGCAATGTCTACGTCGCAAGGCACAATTTGCCCTGAGGCACGACCTGATGCTCGACGTTTTCCTCCTTTGTTGATGTGCCAACCGGTTCACAAAGTATGTATCGAATAGCCCACGCTTCAGAACTGTTCCAGAGATTCGACAGGCAGTAGACAGCTCCTTTCGCACCATCAACAGAACAGGTTCTGGTAACGGTATACTACGCCTTCCACACCGCTGGCAACGGGTTCTACACAACGCTGGTGACTACTTTGAAGGACAGTAACAGGTGCAAACATGTAACTCTTTTGTATCGGTTGTGAATAAATAGTGACCACAATTTAAGTTCCAACCCTCGTATAAAAATTCTACAGAGTATCAAATAGGAGAAATAATATTGTTAAAATAATGTTGCACGTAATGTGCGCGAAGAGGACATATTACTTAACTCTTTTTCGCGTAGAACGACAACTGTTCTCGAACGAGATTTCGAAACACGTAGGACAAACGTGATTCCCTCCCCCTTCTCTTCCTCACGCCGCGCGGGATTAACCGAGCGGTCTCGGGCGCTGCAGTCATAGGCTGTGCGGCTGGTCCCGGCGGAGGTTCGAGTCCTCCCTCGGGCATGGGTGTGTGTGTTTGTCCTGAGGATAATTTAGATTAATTAGTGTGTGAGCTTAGAGACTGATGACCTTAGCAGTTAAGTCCCACAAGATTTCACACACATGTTTGAAACCTGCGACTGTAGCGGTCGCGCTGTTCCAGACTGAAGCGCCTAGAACCGCTCGGCCACACCGGCCGGCTTTTCTCCTTCAAATATGAGGTCAAGTTGCTGATGTGTCCTTGTGACAAGCATGTCAAAGTTGACGGTATCACATGATTTGTTGAAGTCTAGTATGTGGTCTCACGTTTACATATGGCATATTTCAGGTCTGGGATACCTTAATTAGTGCAGTGTTTCTCCTGTGGTATTTACGATGACTTGGAGACAGTAACGAATACTAACCACATCGCGGATTACTTGCCTCTTTTAAAAGTATCGCTAACTCAGTAGCTGTTTGCAGTATGCTTGGACGTGAATGAAATATCGGCGGTGTTGACGGTAGCTGAGCCTCCCTGGGTGTTGGCAATTGTAACGGAGGCAGCGGTGTGTACGTATGAAAGGCCTCCGAGGCGGAGAGGCGAGTGAGGCGTTTGCGGCCGCCTGACAGACGGGCTGGCTGACAAATAGTCGCGGCGCGGCGCGGCGCGGCACAGCACGCAGCTGCGCTGACGCGGCACCGCCGCAGCTACGCATCTGCCACGCAGCGCCGCCATGCCTGCCGGCCTAACCGCGACCAACGCAGATGAGCTCGCTATGAGCTTCCTGCCTGCCGGGGGCGCCTCGTTTTTTCTCCCTCCTCTGCTACGATTCCCCGACCAGCCCCCCACCCGTGGCAACCCGAGCACCCCTGCCCGCCATAGCCGGTTCGGCGACCGCGAGACAAACTGCTCACTTCAACCGCCCCACTGGAGTGCGCGGCCAACCCCTCGCCCGCGGGCGCGACATTTTATGTATTTTTTTCGCCCCCTCCCCTCCCCTGGATACAATATCGGCGCCGTATCAACAGCGTGAGGGGAGCCGCTATTAATTGGATTATCCCACCGACACGAGCACCCCCGCGGTGCAGCGGTTAGGGACGAGCAGCTTAAGTGAGGCTGAAAGGGGGTGGGGAAATAGGGTGGGGGTCCTTCGAGCAATCACCAGGGCGCGACGTCCACTTCAAGCCGTCCAGCTAAAACGCACCAGGACTGCTGATGCTTACATCATCTAAGCAGGACCAGTTCGAGAACATTTTTCTACACAAGAGACATAATTTGACAACCCCCCACCCCTACATACATACCTTCCACTAATGGACTCTAGTTGCAGCGATCATGCCCGATTATCTTTTAAAATACACTGAAGCGCCAAAGAAACTGGTATAGGCATGCGTATTCAAATACAGAGATACGTAAACAGGCAGAATACGGTGCTGCGGTCGGCAACGCCTACGTAAGACAAGTGTCTGGCGCAGTTGTTAGATCACTTACTGCTGGTGCAATGGCGATTTACCAAGATTTAGGTGAGCTTTAATGTGGTGTTATAGGTGGCGCACGAGCGATGGGACTCAGCATCTCCAACGTAGCGACTGAAGTGTGGATTTTCCAGTAAGACCATTACACGAGCGTACTGTGAGTATCAGAAATCCGGTAAAACATCAAATCTCCGACATCGCTGCGGCCGGAAAAAGATCCTGCAAGAACGAGACCAACGACTACTGAAGAGAATCGTTCAAAGTGACTGAAGTGCAACCCTACATCTACATCTACATTTATACTCCGCAAGCCACCCAACGGTGTGTGGCGGAAGGCATTGTACGTGCCACTGTCATTACCTCCATTTCCTGTTCCAGTCGCGTATGGTTCGCGGGAAGAACGACTGCCGGAAAGCCTCCGTGCGCGCTCGAATCTCTCTAATTTTACATTCGTGATCTCCGCGGGAGGTATAAGTAGGGGGAAGCAATATATTCGATACCTCATCCAGAAACGCACCCTCTCGAAACCTGGCGAGCAAGCTACACCGCGATGCAGAGCGCCTCTCTTGCAGAGTCTACCACTTGAGTTCGCTAAACATCTCCGTAACGCTATCACGCTTACCAAATAACCCTGTGATGAAACGCGCCGCTCTTCTTTCGATCTTCTCTGTCTCCTCCGTCCACCCGATCTGGTACGGGTCCCACACTGATGAGCAATACTCAAGTATAGGTCGAACGAGTGTTTTGTAAGCCACCTCCTTTATTGATGGACTACATTTTCTAAGGACTCTCCCAATGAATCTCAACCTGGTACCCGCCTTACCAACAATTAATTTTATATGATCATTCCACTTCAAATCGTTCCGCACGCATACTCCCAGATATTTTACAGAAGTAACTACTACCCTTCCGCAAATTACTGCAGATTTCAGTCCTTGGCGATCAGTAAGTGCCAGTGTGTGAACCATTCAACGAAAGGCCGGCCGGAGTGGCCGAGCGGTTCTAGGCACTTCAGTCCGGAACCGCGCGACCGCAGGTTCGAATCCTGCCTTGGACATGGATATGTGTGATGTCCTTAGGTTAGTTAGGTTTAAGTAGTTCTAAGTTCTAGGGGACTGATGACCTCAGATGTTAAGTCCCATAGTGCTCAGAGCCATTTGAACCATTCAACGAAACTTCATCGATATGGGCTTTCAGACCCGAAGGCATTTCATGTACTCTTGACGAGTGCATGACACAAACCTTTACGCCTCGCCTAGCCCATCAACACCGACATTGGACTGTTGATGACTGGGAACACGTTGCCTGGTTGGACGAGTCTCGTTTCAAATTGTATCGAGAAGATGGACCTTAACGTGTGCGGAGACAGCCTCATGAATCCATGGACCCTGCATGTCAGCAGGGGACTATTGAAGTTGGTGGAGGCTTCGTAATGGTGTGGGGCGCATGCAGTTGGAGTGATACGTCTAGATACGACTCTGACACGTGACACGTGCGTAAGCATCCTGTTTGATCACTTGCATCCATTCGTGTCCATTGTGCATTTCGACGGACTTGGGCAATTCCAACAGGGAAATGCGACGCCCCATACGCCCAGAATTGCTACAGAGTAGCTCCAGGAACACTCTTCTGAGTCTAAACACTTCCTCTGGCCACCATACTCCCCAGACATGAATATTATTGAGCATATCTGGGATGCTTTGCAACCTGCTGTTCAGAAGAGATCTCCAATCCCTCGTACTCTTACGGATTTATGGACAGCCCTGCAGGGTTCATCGTGTGCCTTAGGGGACTGTCCCTACAGCAGTACTTCAGACTTTAGTCGAGTCCATGCCACGTCGTGTTGCGGCACTTCTGTGTGCTCGCGGGGGACCTACATGATATTAGTTAGGCAGGTGTACCGGTTCGTTTGGCTCTTCAGTGCAAGTAGACATTACTCCGTAATAGAAATAAACTTCTAAATCTTATTTCACTGTTAAATATTAAAAGAGTAAACAATTCATACGCAGCTAAAATAATCCTAGGATCTTTAGACGTTTTCAGTGAAACCAGGAAGAATATCGTATTCTTCTGCCTTCACTAAAGATGTGCTAAATACTCTGTTATTTTACTCAATGGAAAAAATGAAAATATAAAATTTCTGTTTCTTTGTAGTTTAAAAATGGAGCTTTATAATTCTGCAATTTACAGATCAACTCACTTTTCATCGGTAAAAGTGGAACAGAAATGCAAAAAAATAATCTAATTTTATACTGACGTGTTAAACATATTGTAACGTATCATGCAATAAATAAAATATATGTAGTGGCATACGCTGTCCTTCCTATCTGGTGTAACTGCATTTTTATAAATCTGAATTCCAATGCAAATGAAGTTAGAGTTAATCTTTGAATCGGTCTCATATCAGAGGTGCAGCTTCAATTGAAGCTACATAAAATAATAATCAAGGATCATGAAAGTTGTTAACATCTAGCAGAACACCAATACACGACACTCTTTCAGTTTTAATTTTTCGTTTAAGCCAATGTTAATGGTATTAAATCCTTAAAAACGTATCTTTAATAGTTCACAGATCAGGATTAGCGAACTAGGTAATATAACACCATGAATCTTCTTTACAAACATTTTACTACACCATTGTACTTTTCCCTTAATCAGATCAACATACATCAGAGACCACGACAGAGCAAGTAGTGGACTTTTATTATTTTATTTATTGTGTGGAGCACATATACAAAGATTACGAATTTACTACATTTAAACATGTAAACACGGGGCTCCAGCATAAAATAACACAATTGACAGCTATATATAGATATCAGGGTCTTTTATGTATTTTATCAGACCACTAGTCGCTGTCAGGAAATCTTCGAAAGGACTCTCGTAGGCACGTATGAGAGATGTTGATACAACATGGGCACATGCCCTCTGGGTGGTGCTAAAGAATAGTCACTCAAAGGCAAATATTTGAAGCTGAGAAACAGAGGCAGATACAGAATCTCATATATCTCCTGCCCAAAAGGAGCTTGTCACAAGTGGTAAGAAAGAAAAGAAGATGTACCACATAGGAATTATCTTCAAGGAACGGAAATCGGTAGATGTACAGACGAATGATTACAATTTCAGAAAAATTAGATGATTTATTCAAGAGAAAGAGCTTCAGAAACAGAACAAGTCAATAGCGTGTTGGTAACCTCTGGCCTTTATGCAAGTAGTTATTCTGCTTAGCACTGATTGGCAGAGTTGTTGGATCTCTTCCTGGGGAATATCTGCCAAATTCTGTCCAAATGGCGCTTTAGATCGTCAAAATCCAGAGTTGGTTGTAGGCACCCGTCCATAACGATCAAAATGGGACAGATCAGGTGACGCTGCCCGCCAATGTAAGGATTGGCATAAAGATGGGTTGTTCGCGAACTAACGGGTCCAAAGGAATGGTTCATCAAGATGAACGGAAGGAGCGAGGAACGAATTCTAAGGAACGGTCATTCATAGTTCACTTCGGTCGCGGCTTTCTACTTATAGTTTCCGGGAACGGGAAACGGTCGATGTCGTTCCCGAAAGGCCTGTCGGCCGGTCTCGTTCCAGCCTCGGTCCCGATCCCGTCCATCTTCTCGGTCTCGCTCGGCCGGACTCGTCCTTCTTCGCGTGGCCACTCATCGCAGTTCCACTACCGACTGCTCATAGTTCAGTATCTTGGTTCAGTATCGTGTTGTTAATTTCGTTCACTGCGCACGCCCATTCTAGATATGTTTCAAAACTTTTTTGAACTCTGAACATTTGGTTCTTTTCGTATTATATTCAGCGTCAATGACCGGCAGTTAAAATGTATTTTATAATTACGTAAATTACATAAAAATTACGTGGTGTGTAATACATACATCTTTTGAGGTAACAAAACTGCATACCAGCTTACTTCACTATTTCGATAAACAGCAGAAGAAGAAATACTTGTAAAAAGGGAAGATTTTTTTGATATTACACATGCAAAGGAAGTCGGCACGGCACACACGAGTGGCCACTTTCCGTCTTTTTTTGATCCAAGGTAAAAGAACAAGTTCATTTTTATGGGAGGCAGACCGACTTATAATCGATTGAAGTCCGCGCTCCATAATCGAGTGTCTGGTGTCACATTTTGTAAAGATAATATGATAACTCCTACAATATTATTTCAGTGGCACAGGGAAGCGCGCGAAAAGTCGGCCCCGAGTACTAGATTGCTCATTGTCGCCTACCAATCGTCATCTATTGTTTAGAAGTTGTTGTTTGCATTAGCTCATTTGTTATTTCCTCACTGCCTAATTATTACATGTTTATCTACTCTGCTCGTAGCGGTCAGCAAATCGTGCGTAATTGGCGAGCAGTCTGTACTCGGTGTAACACATGTGTTTCGGGACGGTTTTCTCAACTTATCACCAATACCGTGGACTTACAGATCTGTGTCGTGTGTGTTCCCTGTGTGCCTATGCTATTAGTACAAGTTTTGTGTAGTGCCACGTTGTATGGCATCACATTCTGCAATTATCCTTAATTTATGAGCATGAGTTTATATACAGGGTGAACCTTAAAGCTTTGAGATGTTGTTCAGGGATGTCTTCTGAGTATTTTGTTGTAAGGAACTCGTTGTTTCCGCTGCCTCGTTACAGAGTAGTAATGTAATTACGATTTATTCAGTTTCTTAGCCGTATTACCTTCATTTCTTTGCAAATGCCGCACAAAAACGGAAAAGACAGAAACATGCAATCACCAAAACGTACAACACATCATTTTTCTCACAGAAGCCTATGTACAGATGTAAAAGTACTGGACGTGTTCGTCGTCACTGCGGTATCAGCTCACTATTGACGAAGTGGATATTGGTCAACTGTTCATCAGCAAACCGATCCACTCTGCTGAATATTTCTGCTAACGTACAACTAACACCACCGTCGGAAAAACCAATCTCGAGACATAACAGATCAGTACTGAATGCAAGGTTGCGGGCAAAGAGTAAAGTGGACATTATAGTTGTCGACAGCAATGGAAAAATTTTGTTTTCAAACAGGACACACAGCGCAAAAAATGGCTCTGAGCACTATACGACTTAACATCTGAGATCATCAGTCCCCTAGACTTAGAACTACTTAAACCTAACTAACCTAAGGACATCACACACATCCATGCCCGAGGCAGGATTCGAACCTGCGAACGTAGCAGCATCGCAGTTCCGGACTGAAGCGCCTAGAACTGCTCGGCCACAGCGGCCGGCCAAAACTCTCTCTCTCTCTCTCTCTCTCTCTCTCTCTCTCTCTCTCTCTCTCTCTTTCTTTCTTTCTTTATCCTTTAAAAGGTGCAATAAGGAAACACCCAATACTTGAGAGCTGTTTCGAGCCTTTCTAGTAAATTGCGGCTGCGTGTCAGAAAGGGACTCGACTCTAGGTTCTTGCTTTTCGGGGACAGGTCCAGCGGCCCCCTGCTATGTTTTTCGCGCCCCTCGACACCGTTTATATACCCTCCACTGCTAGTGTTGCCACCTGCCATTCGTGAGTGGTTAT
Source organism: Schistocerca piceifrons (assembly GCF_021461385.2). Lineage (NCBI taxonomy): Eukaryota > Metazoa > Arthropoda > Insecta > Orthoptera > Acrididae > Schistocerca > Schistocerca piceifrons. The sequence continues at coordinate 736,504,755 of NC_060140.1, read as the reverse complement.
TGTAACTTGACGTCGAACGTAGGCGGTAGTCACATTAATGTGACTGACCGTATAGAACATCAGAATCACATATGCATGAGTAAAGAGGAACAATGAGAAAATCTTTGACTTTGTACAAAATTGCTGCGTGTCAATGAAAGTAGACCAATCATCGGAACAGTCAGTAAAAAACACGTATATATATGTGTGTGTGTGTGTGTGTGTGTGTGTATGGAAATACTGTGTATTCTCTTCCTTTCAGTGGGATGAGTCGCCATTATATACGACAGCGAGAGTATTTCTTCTTGAACACAGTGTAGCTTACCTCATTTCATTCGTAAGTTTTGGCTGTGTTTACAGTTATTTAGGTCTCCTGATATTTTGCTAATGATTGGGACACAAAGACTATCAGATGATAACAAACTTTACAACAGCGTGTGTCGCAACTGTATATGTTAGACTGCTTGCAGCTGTCGGATACCTTGTAACATTCAGCTCCAATGAGGACTTTAAAGATATCTCTGCAATTCGTGGTTTTGGCATTGATCTTTGTCCTCGAAGCATACTGAAACAATTTTGGTCCGCCGCAGTACTCATTTTCGCTACCCAGTTAACGCACTGACGAACAGAAATGACACAGGTTGTGCTTCGCACATGTAAGGTATTCCAAGTTAACTAGAGACACCACATGGGGTGATAGAGGTATTTTGTACACACAGCATTTTTTAAGAAATAATGGGCAATTCATTTACGAAATCTGGTTGAAATTGTATAATGCTTTCCTGAGTTCCGCTTTATGTCACACCTTTTCAGCCATATCCTTAGCCATAGGGTACTGAGGGTGTCTTGCTGTTATAATTTTTTCTAGGTAGCAAATGATACGTGTGCTAAGTTTGGTAGAAATTCCCTTCAGGTGTTACAGAGATATCCTAATATATCACCGTCTGTGTAACCCCTCCCCCCCCCCCCCCCACCCTCCCACTGAAACGTCATCAGGACTGTAAGTGATCAGCTGAGCGACGCATTAATCGAATTTTCTATTCTACTTTTTTTTAAAATTTCTCTGTGTTGCTTAAGCACTACGTGTCATTGCTACGCAACATTAAAAAAAATACAGTAGAAATATTCGATGAATGCATCGCTAAGGAACAAATGCCACAGTGCCAAACAATTAACGAGCACAAAGCGAGGCCCTGGCATTGAAGCTTCTACGAACCATCAAACAATGGGTTTTTAAAAATCCAAAAGCGGTAATAGTTAAACCGGAATAAATTTTTTCAGCTACGCTTCTGGGTAGCTGTAATTTAGTTATAATCCTTCTCAAAATTATTAGTACAGTGAAGACGAGAAAATTTCCTTTGAGCTCAGATAACGACAACCATATCTGTCGAAAGGCTACAGCAAGCTTTTACTATGAAGGGCCTCTCTCCAGATATACTATATTTCCTGGGTTCTCTTCTATACACTCCACTCCATTCCCTTTCCCAAACACTCTAGCATGTAATATTCACAGCAATGTTCTCCTTTTACAAAATCCACAACTAATCCTCGTTTTTCATGGAAATTGTCAAATCCGACTTCTCATCTATTCCCACTCCGTAACAGAGAACTGTGCCCAAAACTGAGAGCAAGACATAAGCTTTCATGTATGTAATCGTAAAGGATATCGATATTTTTCCTTTATAAACTCGAAGTATGTCACATGAATGTTAATTTATAAACTACAAGTAATTTAATATCATTTTAATTTTATTTGAAACTACTTGTGTATTAATGGTGTGCTTTCTGCTGTCCTACCCTGCTGCTAACTCTATTTTTCTGCACAATATTTCACGTCATGCGAGCAGTGTTATTATGTGTACTCGGTGCCTGGGACGGAAACAAGACTGCGATGTTCTGGTGCTGTCGCGTCGCTATTTATAGCTGGCAAGGAGACTGCGCCTACTCGTCATTGGCGATTTTGTCCAAATATACAGTATATGCAGGACTTGGCCAGAAATGAAAGTGACTGGAGTAAGACCTCCAGATCACTTGACGTTTAGGAAAAAATTGCATTTTTTGGCGTGCGTCGGGCGAGACGTGAACCATTTACAAGTATGCTAGGGTAGCTTCCACGCACCGGTTGACGCATCGGAATGAGTACAGAACGCTAAGCCGAGGATTGTTGGGTTTGGTACCTACGCAGAAAAGTTTTTTATTTTCTATTTTCAATTTTTACGTTACTTCCTCCTAATCAACTGAAAAATAGCCAAAATATTGTATTTACTAATATTTTATAATAAGGCTTGAAAAGGAAAGGCAAAGAAAAATTTGGGATTGCAAATAAATCTCCAGAAAGGGATTTAAGGCGTACACGAGAACTTCGTATATAATAGTAGATACTTTTATTATTTTACACGTACTGGGGTGATATTCATCGTAACAAAAGGGAATCAGTGACTTTCTCGACATCTGCAAAGGGAACCTACTGATCGCGTGCAGGTGCCAACCGTTGTTTCAAGGTAGCCGGCCGAAGTGGCCGTGCGGTTAAAGGCGCTGCAGTCTGGAACCGCAAGACCGCTACGGTCGCAGGTTCGAATCCTGCCTCGGGCATGGATGTTTGTGATGTCCTTAGGTTAGTTAGGTTTAACTAGTTCTAAGTTCTAAGGGACTAATGACCTCAGCAGTTGAGTCCCATAGTGCTCAGAGCCATTTGAACAACCGTTGTTTCAAGGTCAAAATTAAACTAACGGAATACGGAGTTTTCTATGCGTTAATCACAATCCCTTCTTGGAAAGTTATTTGCAGAGGCCTCGTGATCGCCGTAAGTATAATTCGTTATTGTAAATACATTTGCAAACCTAATTTTTCTTTGCCTTTCCTCTTCATGCTTTTTCATGAAAATACTAATAAATAGAATATACCGAACATTACTTGGTTTCATTTGCAGAGTAAATAGCTTAAGAATTGAAAATAATAAAATTTACACCTAGAGATTCGACCACACGACCCTCGGATTACCGGTATGTACTCTTTACGCTGTGCTAACAGTGGCCTACAAATTATGACGACTCTGGGGAATGAAAATTGCCTGTATAAAAATCAACATGGATTCCGCAAATAGAGATCTTTTGAAACTCAGCTCGCTATGTTCTTCCATAAGATCCCTAGCGCTGTAGACAACGGCGCTCAGGTTGAAGCTGTGTTCCGTAAATTTAAGCATTTTCCACCGCCCCTCACTGCAGTTTAGAAGAAAAAATACGAGCTTATTGAGTAGCGGACCAGATATGTGACTGGCTTCAGGACTTCCTTGCAGATAGAACTCAGTATGTTGCTCTTAGCGAAACAAAATCGACGGATCTAAAGGTAATTTCTGAAGTACAAGGAGGTGTAATAGAAACCTAAGTCAGAATGAAATTTTCACTCTGCAGCGGAGTGTACACTGATATGAAACTTCCTGGCAGATTAAAACTATGTGCCAGATCGAAACTCGAGCTCAGGATCTTTGCCAAAGGTCCCGAGTTCGAGTTTAGGTCCAGCACACAGTTTTAATCTGCGAGGAAGTTTCAGGACCGTTTGTGTTTACAATGTATATTAACTACCTAGTAGAAAGCATCGTATGCTCTTCAAGACTGTTCGCAGATGATGCGGTTGTCTATAACAAGTAGCAACGTCAGAAGACAGTATCGATTTGCTGAATGGTACCTGCAGAGGATTGATGAATGGTGTAGGCTCTGATAGTTGACCCTGAATGTAAATAAATGTAACATATTCCGCATACATAGGAAAAGCAATCCACTACACTATTGATGAAAAACCGCTGGAAACAGGATCTACCTTAGAGTAACTATCTAGAGCTACCTTGAGTGCAATGACCACATAAAACAAACAGAGGCTTACCGACTATCATTCTCCCCAGGAGCCATCGTAGAGCGGAATATGGTAGGGGGGGGGGGGGGGCGGGGGAAATAAGTTAGTGGTGCCGGTAGCACTCTCCGCCACACACCACTAGGTGGCTTGCGGAGTACGATGTAGATGTACATGCTGACATAAATGGCTCATGTCTCGCCCGACCCACACCGAAAATGCTATTTTTGTTTTCGAAATGCTTGACCATCTGGCCCTCTCATATATGCAACAAATTTGGACAAAATCGGTGATGACAAATAGGTACGGTCCCCCTGTGAGTTCGACACGAGAGGCACTCTACGCCCTTTGATGCACCTCTCAGCGTTTTCCCGCTTTGAGTGGTAAATATCATTGGACGCTGTGCACCGGCTCGGAAAGAGGAAGTTAATCGACCGTGCCCTCGAAAAAAATCATTCTGACATTTAATCACAAAAAGCGAAATCTGGATTGTCGGACGGGATTTTGCGCCACCTTCCCCCAAAGTAAAAGTCGAGTGTTCTAAGGACTGCGCTACCTCGCTCGGTTCCACTGTCAGAGACAGCCCGCAACCCGTTTCGCTTGGCAACTTTTGTCTTAACTGTTTCCGGACCAGGGTTCATTATCTCAAACTGATTCATTTGCATTTTCCGTTATCACTGAAAGTAGACAAATACTGTATCGCCATTATAGGAATTACAGTTCCTGTTTCTTGTTCCTATTCTATTAGCTCTAAGAAATATTTAACAGCACCTGAAATTGTTTCACTCGGCACTGAAATGTACTTGGGAAAAAGCTTCTTCATTGGTTAAAATTGTGTGCCGGACTTAAACACGAATGTAGATCTTTATCCTTCCTGGCATCTCGTCAATTGAACTACGCAAGCGAACAATATCATCAATATGAGCTACTTCTCTTCAACTCTGTAATCTTTATTAGGGGTGTTGGTAAGAATGTGAGACGTGCTTGGATAGCTCAACTGGATACAGCATTGCCCACGAAAGTCATCAGAGTTACAGGTTAGTGTGCTGAGGTTTTAATCTTCCAGGAAATTTCAATATTACTGTTGTTTCAGTACTTCCGTTCCTGTATCTTTCGCCACTATTGTTTATTTTGCACCACATTCATGGAGTCTGCCGTACGAGGTGATGCACTGGCTAAAACGCAGTAGTAACACGTCAGGTCCTCGAATGCCAAACGCGATTTAGGGATTCTGTACTCTACCTGAATCTGCTGACGAGCAGAACACGGCAAGTGCCATAAACCGATTTCCCAGAAACTTCGAACGGTGGAAGGGGACTCAAAACAAGCGAAAACTTGTCTCGGCTTATCCGTAGATACTCGACCGTTTCTGAGAAAATGCCCGTTGTAGTTTTCAAAGTACTGTATATGCCTTTTAGTGTGCAGCAATTTCAGCCGAAATGGTACAAAGAGTATAGAGTCGCAGCCCTTAGTTTTGCGCCCAGTGTTCGAAATCCGATTCTTGTTTCCTTTTTTAATTTGTCTGCCAATGTCCGTAGAAGGTTGCTACTCAAATGTTTTATCATATTAGGGGATACAGGACGTTACATCAATTGTAAAATTACAACTGGGTTTCATAATAAGTGTCACATTTAATATACGTTTATGTGTGTATGTTATTTTCAGGGGCTACAATCTTTTTAAAATACTTACATTTAATTCTTACATTAATTCTTGTATTTTATTCTTATGTTTATTCTTCAGGAATATTTCGTGCATTCCTAACGATCGTAAAAAACATTTGAACGATAGAAGTTCCGCCAACACCACGAGCATCGCGCAAAGCCAGGTTTGCCACATAGATATGAATCTCACTCGGGAAAGACACTTCGTTAACATTGCCGAAGATTTCACGCGTTAGGGAATAATTTCAGGGCAAACAATGCATAACATATCATTTTACCTAAAACTGGCGCTTGCCTTTGATTATGAATCAAGGTTGTTGTTGTTGTCGTCTTCAGTCCTGAGACTTGTTTGATGCAGCTCTCCATGCTACTCTATACTGTGCAAGCTTCTTCATCTCCCAGTACCTACCGCAACCTACATCCTTCTGAATCTGCTTAGTGCATTCATCTCTTGGTCTCCCTCTACGATTTTTACCCTCCACGCTGCCCTCCAATACTAAATTGGTGATCACTTGATGCCTCAGAACATGTCCTACCAACCGATCCCTTCTTCTAGTCAAATTGTGCCACAAACTCCTCTTCTCCACAATTCTATTCAGTAATGTGATCTACCCATCTAATCTTTAGCATTCTTCTTCAGCACCACATTTCGAAAGCTTCTATTCTCTTCTTGTCCAAACTATTTATCGTCCACTTTTCACTTCCATACATGGCTACACGCCACTCAAATACTTTCAGAAACGACTTCCTGACACTTAAATCTATACTTAATGGTAAAAAACTCGATGTTAACAAATTCCTCTTCTTCAGAAACGCTTTCCTTGCCATTGCCAGTCTACATTTTATATCCTCTCTACTTCGACCATCCTCAGTTATTTTGCTCCCCAAATAGCAAAACTCCTTTACTATTTTAAGTGTCTCATTTCCTAATCTAATTCCCTCAGCATCACCCGAATTAATTCGACTACATTCCATTATCCTCGTTTTGCTTTTGTTGATGTTCATCTTATATCTTCCTTTCAAGACACTGTCCATTCCATTCAGCTGCTCTTCCAAGTCCTTTGGTGTGTCTGACAGAATTACAATGTCATCAGCAAACCTCAAAGTTTTTATTTCTTCTCCATGGATCTTAATACCTACTCCGAATTTTTCTTTTGTTTCCTTTACTGCTTCCTCAATATGCAGATTGAATAACGTCGGAGAGAGGCTACTACCCTGTCCTACGCCATTCCCAACCACTGCTTCCCTTTCATGCTCCTTGATCTTTATAACTGCCATCTGGTTTCCGTAAAAAATGTAAATAGCCTTTCACTCCCTGTATTTTACCTCTGCCACCTTCAGAATTCGAAAGAGAGTATTGCAATCAACATTGTCAAAAGCTCTCTCTAAGTCTACAAATGCTAGAAACGTAGGTTTGCCTTTCCTTAATCTATTTTCTAAGATAAGGCCTAGGGTCAGTATTGCCTCACGTGTTCCAATATTTCTACGGAATCCAAACTGATCTTCTCCGAGATCGGCTTCTACGAGTTTTTCCATTCGTCTGTAAAGAATTCGAGTTAGTATTTTGCAGCTGTGACTCATTAAACTGATAGTTCGGTAATTTTGACATCTGTCAACACCTGATTTCTTTGGGATTGGAATTATTATATTCTTCTTGAAGTCTGAGGGTATTTCGCCTGTCTCATACATCTTGCTCACCAGATGGTAGAGCTTTGTCAGGACTGGCTCTCCCAAGGCCGTCAGTAATTCTAATGGAATGTTGTCTACTCCCGAGACCTTGTTTTGACTCAGGTCTTTCAGTGTTCTGTCAAACTCTTCACAGAGTATCATATCTCCCATTTCCTCTTCATCTACATCCTCTTCCATAATATTGTCCTCAAGTACATCGCCCTTGTATAGACCCTCTATATACTCCTTCCACCTTTCTGCTTTCCCTTCTTTGCTTAGAACTGGGTTTCCATCTGAGCTCTTGATATTCAAGCAAGTGGTACTCTTTTCTCCAAAGGTCTCTTTAATTTTCCTGTAGGCAGTATCTATCTTACCCCTAGTGAGACAAACCTCTACATCCTTACATTTGTCCTCTAGCCATTCCTTCTTAGCCATGTTGCACTTCCTGTCGATCTCATTTTTCAGACATTTGTATTCCTTTTTGCCTGCTTCATTTACTGCATTTTTATATATTCTCCTCTCATCAATTAAATTCCATTTCTCTTCTGTTATCCAAGGATTTCTACTAGCCCTCGTCTTTTTACCTACTTGATCCTCTGCTTGATTCGTCAAAGCTACCCATTCTTCTTCTACTGTATTTCTTTCCCCCATTCCTGTCAATTGTTCCCTTATGCTCTCCCTGAAACTCTGTACAACCTCTGCTTTAGTCAGTTTATCCAGGTCCCACCTCCTTAAATTCCCACCTTTTTGCAGTTTCTTTAGTTTTAATCTACAGTTTATAACCAATAGATTGTCAGAGTCCACATCTGCCCCTGGAAACGTCTTACAATTTAAAACCTGGTTCCTAAATCTCTGTCTTACCATTATATAATCTATCTGATACCTTCTAGTATCTCCAGGCTTCTTCCATGTATACAACCTTCTTTCATGATTCTTGAACCAAGTGTTAGCTATGATTAAGTTATGCTCTGTGCAAAATTCTATCAGACGGCTTCCTCTTTCATTTCTTACCCCCAATCCATATTCACCTACTACGTTTCTTTCTCTCCCTTTTCCTACTATCGAATTCCAGTCACCCATGACTATTAAATTTTTGTCTCCCTTCACTATCTGAATAATTTCTTTTTCCTCATCATACATTTCATCAATTTCTTCGTCATCTGCAGAGCTAGTCAGCATATAAACTTGTACTACTGCAGTAGGCGTGGGCTTCGTGTCTATCTTGGCCACAATAATGCGTTCACTATGTTGTTTGTAGTAGCTTACCCGCGTTACTATTTTTTTTATTCATTATTAAACCTACTCCTGCATTACCCCTATTTGATTTTGTATTTATAACCCTGTATTCACCTAACCAAGAGTCTTGTTCCTCCTGCCACCGAACTTCACTAATTCCCACTATATCTGACTTTAACCTATCCATTTCGCTTTTTAAATTTCCTAACCTACCTGCCCGATTAAGGGATCTGACATTCCACGCTCCGATCCATAGAACGCCAGTTTTCTTTCTCCTGATAACGACGTCCTCTTGAGTAGTTCCCTCCCGGAGATCCGAATGGGGGACTATTTTACCTCCGGAATATTTTACCCAAGAGGACGCCATCATCATTTAACCATACAGTAAAGCTGCATGACCACGGGTAAAATTACGGCTGTAGTTTCCCCTTGCTTTCAGCCGTTCGCAGGACCAGCACAGAAAGGCCGCTTTGGTTTGTGTCACAAGACCAGATCAGTCAATCATCCAGACTGTTGCCCCTGCAACTACTGAAAAGGCTGCTGCCCCTCTTCAGCAACCACACGGTTGTCTGGCCTCTCAACAGATACCGCTCCGTTGTGGTTGCACCTACGGTACGGCTATCTGTATCGTTGAGGCAAGGTCCACACCAACGGCAAGGTCCATGGTCTATGGGGGGGGGGGGGGGGGGAGAGAGGAAGATGAATCAAGGAACGCTACAGGAATTTCACCGAAAACATCTTAAAATAATTATTTCATTCATTTATTTTTAATTCTTTCATCAGACATACAATTACTGGACTAATAAAGACAATGCTATTTCAGTATACACTGGAAAACATTCGCCTAGCAACATTCTACGGATATCGTTAGATAAATGCAAAACAAGAATAAAAATAACCTGGTTTCGATCATGGGGCTCGAAAGTGTGAAGCCGTGACGCTAACGACTGTACCACGATTTCAGCTGAGGCTATTGCGCCCTAAAAAACACATAAAATATCTCCGAAACTCTGACTGTCGTTTATTCAGAAACGGTCCAGTGTATACGTATAAGCCGAATACGTCTTCTCTTATTCTGACTGTCCTTCCATTAAGCGATATTTCCGGAAATCGGGTTGTGGCACTTGCCGTGTTCCCCTCACAAGTGTAGGCTCGCTCGCTTTCAAGTTGAACTTCTTCCTGTGTCCTCAATGAAGATAATATACATCTTCGATTATATCGCAATCGACAGCACATTAAACTTACGGTCCCTTCGTCGTCCGTGTGCTTATTTTCTCATTCAGGCTTTCAGCGTATATAACAGTTTCCAAAGTGTAATCTTTTTTCAGTAGCTGCATCGTAATAATAAGAAACATACAAGAAGCAAAACAAAACAGAGCATAATATTTAACTGCAAAACAGTGATGTAGCATCATTTAAGACAGCGAGATTACCACCGTCATTTTCTTTATGGGTATCATGATTTTATATTGATTAAATGTAAAGACTACGACGATAAAAAAGAAACAATAGATGCGTAGCACACAAAATGATTAGGAAGCACTGCGTTTACGTTTTAACTTAATGTACAGTACATTTATATTGTACTTTTACCAATTATTCCATGATTGTACTTTTACCAATTATTCCATGAAATCACCATCGATGTTTACATACAGAGTGACCCAAAAGTCCGTTGACATTTAAAAATGCGCTGGTTCATGAATAATTTATGTAGAAATATAAAACTTGACACAAATGCCTGAAATGACATGAGGTTTTATTAAAACCAAAACCGAGTACAAACTCCGGTCAGGAAGTGGCGCTGGACAGAAATACGTCAATGACGCCGCATGGAAACACCCACAACTGCAGAATTTGGGCTACCGAAAGTCCTAGAACTGCCGTAGAAATACCACTGCTTGACGAGAAAGTCGCGGCGTGGCGTGGATTTATCACATCAGTCGCGATCGGACCCTTTTTTGTCGATGAAACGTGGGGTGCTGCTTTTCGAAATATCAGTGTGACGTATTCGAGATACGCCGATATATTACAGAATCGCATGATCCCTAGCCCAGCTGAGAAGGTAAGACTTTTATGCTGGATGGCGCTCCACCCCATATTGCTACAACTGTGAACAATCTCTAGTGCACGTAGTTGGGTGAGCCCCGCGTGCTGAGCCTCCGCTTCCGTCATGCTTGGCCTTCCAGGCCGCCGGACCTCAATCCGTGTGATTATTGGTTGCGGGTTTACCGCGATCGTCCGACCTCATTGGCGATACCGACGGCAGTTTCTCACCATTGCTACTGATATGACGTACAGTGCTATTCACAACATCGTCCATCGAAAACAGGTATCGTTGATGAATGACGACCGATATGTTGAACATTTGATATAAAGGTCGTCGTCTTTGCTAAAAATCAATTGTTACGCTTCTTATTATTTTTGTAACATATGAAGCGCCACCTGTTGGTCATTTCAATAAAATCCCATGTCATTTGAAGCATGTGCGTCAATTTTTACCTCTCTACTACATTATTCCGTGAAGCATTGAATTTTCAAATGTTTACGAACTTTTGGATCACCCTGTATTTTCCGATCCTGCATAAGAGCTTCGTTATTCCAACGTAAAGAAACGAATGTGCCATCTATTATCCTTCAGTGTACGTGCTGAGGTGGTATCTACATTGAAGAGCCAAAGAAACTGGTACACCTGCCTAATATCGTGTAGGGTCCATCCAGCACGTAGAAGTGCCGCAATACGACGAGGTATGGACTCGAGTAATGTCTGAAGTAGTGGTGGAAGGAACTGACACGATCAATCCTGCAGGATTGTCCATAAACCGTTAGGAGTACGAGGGGGTGGAGATCTCTTCTTAACAGCACGTTGCAAGGCATCCCAGATATGCTCAATAATGTTCATGTCCGGGGACTCTGTTGGCCAGCAGAAGTGCTTAAATTGAGAAGAGTGTTCCTGGAGCCATTCTCTGGCAATACTGGACGTGTGGGGTTCGCATTGTTCTGCTGGAATTTTCAAAAAATGGTTCAAATGGCTCTGAGTGCTATGGGACTTAACATCTGAGGTCATCAGTCCCCTAGAACTTATAACTACTTAAACCTAACTAATCTAAGGGCATCACACACATCCATGCCCGAGGTAGGATTCGAACCTGCGGCAGTAGCAGTCGCGCGGTTCCAGACTGTAGCGCCTAGAACCGCTCGGTCACTCCGGCCGGCTTCTGGCTGTTGTTTAGCGCGAATTGTGCCCTCCGCCACACTCCGCTTGGTGGCTAGCGGAATATACATGTAGATGTAGATGCAGATTCGCTCGCTAAAATCTGAAACGAGACTGCCGGCCGGGGTGGCCGAGCGGTTCTAGGCGCTTCAGTCCGGAACCGCGCGACTGCTACTGCCGCAGGTTCGAATCCTGCGTCGGGCATGGATGTGTGTGATGTCCTTAGGTAGGCTTAAGTAGTTCTCAGTTCTAGGGGACTGATGACCTCAGATGTTAAGTCTCATAGTGCTCAGAGCCATTTGAATCATTTTGAAACGAGACTGGTCCGACAACGCAACATGTTTTCAGTCATCAACAGACCAATGTCGGTGTTGACGGGCCCAGGCGAGGCCTAAAGCCTTATGTCGTGCAGTTATCAAGGGTACACGAGTGGGCCTTCAGCTCCGAAAGCCCATATCGATAATGCTTCGCACGCTGACGCTCGTTGATGGCTCAGCACAGAAATCTGTAGCAATTTGCGGAAGGGTTGCACTTCTGTCACGTTGAACGATTCTCTTCAGTCGCCTTGGTCGCGTTCTTGCAGGACCTTTTTCTAGCCGCAGCGATGTCGGAGATTTGATGTTTTACCGGATTCCTAATATTCACGGTACACTCGTGGAATGGTTGTACGGGAAAATCCCCACTTCATTGCTGACTCGGAGATGCTGTGTCCCGTCGCTCGTGCGCCGACTGTAACACCACGTTCAGACTCACTTGAATCTTGATAACCTGCCATTCTAGCAGCAGTAACCGATCTAACAACTGATCCAGGTACTTGTTGGCTTATATAGGAGTTACCGACCGCAGAGCCGTATTGTGTCTGTTTACAGAACTTTGTATTTGAATGCGCATGCCTGCACCAGTTTCTTTGGCGCTTCAGTGTATGTAGCGTAATTGTACGCAGTGGACCGAAATGCGGACCAGAGCTCCAGCGCCGCTAGCCGAACTTTGTTAAGAGTAGACGGTGCTGGAAGTTCACAGCGCCGCTAATAAGGGGTCCTCCAGTCAGCGCAGAAGGGGTGAGGCGCGCCGACAAATGGCTTGATGGATGGCCCGTCTCGCGGATGCGGCTGACAGCAGACCGCGACGCGGTATGTGAGCGGCACGTAAACACGCGGCACTCAGCTTTCAGCCTGTCTGGTGCCCCGCCAAAGGCGTGTAGAAGCCTGCCGCAGGCGGCACAGTAGTCTGCTGCACGGCGCTGCCGCCGCGTCGCAGTGTGAAGGCTCTCTTTTAGTGTACCGCATCTGGAATGCAGTAGCGCAATACGTGGCAAAGTTTGTATGTAATCATTCGGCAACTTCCGTGCACAATGAGCGAAAGTGATAAGGCTGTACAGGGTGTTACAAAAAGGTACGGCCAAACTTTCAGGGAACATTCCTCACACACAAATAAAGAAAATATGTTATGTGGACATGTGTCCGGAAACGCTTAATTTCCATGTTAGAGCTCATTTAGTCCATATAACATCTTTTCTTTATTTGTGTGTGAGGAATGTTTCCTGAAACTTTGGCCGTACCTTTATGAAACACCCTGTATATGTATAGTCTTCTTCCTCACATGACATATGTTTGGACTCTGGTGACCTCTGAAAGAATAACGATGCGGGTATCTCTTCACGTTCAGATTTAGCAACAAAACTGGAAACAAACACCTTGAATATACCAGGCCCAAAAGAATTACCAAGCACGGGAGACCGACTCCCTCACTTGATTTCCATTAAAAACCTATTTGATGATACCTTATCCTGGTAGACAGTTAGGTGAACAGTCGGGAAAAAAATGTACAACTACAGACATAACAGAGCCCGGAGATTTCAGGAGACGCTTTTGGAATATTGTGCCAGACGTTTAGGATTTACTGTTGTAAGATCAATCTCAGCTCGGAACGCGATTCTTGCCACTGTGTCTCGGGCAACTTTCTCGGACGCGATTGTGTTATTTGAGAATGAAGGGACTAGAGATATACAATTAAGAGACCCTCAGAAAGGAGGCAGTTTCGTAAATAATGCTATCCTGACACGGAATGGATTTCAAAGATTATTTCATTTCCCTGCAAGGTACTTTCGTCTGCCAAAACGACATTGTAAACAGGGGGATGTCGTCGAAGGGAAAACAAGTAATAAAAACTGGAATGCTAAGCATGCAGACATAAAAAATAAAGACCTATTGGTCTGTTTTACAAAAGAAAGTAATGTATTTACTCCCAAATCCTTGGCACTTTCTTTCCAGATGTTGCTTCTTCTGGTGCTATTCATATGATGTTCGCCTCGAAGGTCATATAGTTCTGAATATACCCTTACACATAAAGTAACTTTTCCTCTTCTAACTATCGTTTCGCACGTCAAAAGAGTTACGATTTGAATGACGTGCAGTGTCGCAACACGTGATACACCGCACCAGCGACAGCGGAAAAACACGACGCGGCGCGGCGTAGGCCAGCTGGTCAGCTCCAAACAGCAAGGTGACCACACATGCGGAAAAAGGACAGAGCTCAGAAGTTGATGTGACGAATAAGGTGGGTTAGTACTGTCATATTGGCACCAAATTTCACCACAGTTCTGCGTAGCGTCACCGCGGACGTGTCGCACGATGCGAACGCACCGCAGGCGTGTCAAGTGGTTCCCTGCCTGCTGGCGCCTAAGTCTACTTCACAGGTTTTCTCCACGAAGTCACATTTGTAAAATTAACTGTGGGCGGGTGACGCTGAGGGTATTTCCGAACTGGGGGTCTTAGAGGGATCCTTCGCCGTTGTATTCACGCATGTGTCAGTTTCACAATCCTCCGTGATCGTGCCACAGGAGGGCGTGAAATAAGTCTGAAAAAGTTAAGCACGCTTTACTTCTTCCGGTCATGTTCAGATTTCGTCGAACGATTTTGAACGGTCCCCATTTGTTCCATCCTGCACAAGAGAGCAAACTTGCACTCATACTGCACGCCAAAGTGGTGCGATCACATTCAATGGTAATGCAGCCCCACAATCTCCTTAGAGAGGAGCCGAAGCGTCCGGGGGTGTCAGCAGCGTCAGAGGTTGTCAAGGACGTCGCCCTGTTGCTCGTCGCACAGAGAACAGTCGTGTTCGACCACGAAATGTGCGGGAATCAACGCCCCAAGGAAGTGCTGGTTTCATTCATGCCCTCTATGCCTCCCCCCCCCCCCCTTTCCCGAAACCTTCGCGTGTCGATTCTGAGCTAGGGTGTATCTGAATTTTTTTCATTGGGCACCCATAAGAACCGAGCGAGGTGGCGCAGTGGTTAGACACTGGACTCGCATTCGGGAGGACGACGGTTCAATCCCGCGTCCGTCCATGCTGATTTAGGTTTTCCGTGATTTCCCTAAATCGCTCCAGGCAAATGCCGGGATGGTTCCTTTCAAAGGGCACGGCCGACTTCCTTCCCCGTCCTTCCCTAATCCGATGAGACCGATGACCTCGCTGTCTGGTCTCCTTCCCCAACAACCAACCAACCACCCACAAGAGAACCGCATGATCTCAACGCTTGGCGTCGCCGTTCTGGCCTCCACCGCAGAGGCTTCAAAAGAAAGGGTGAAATGTGGGTAAGAGGGGCTATGACGACCTTCCCATCGTGTAATACATCCTTGGTGGCGTCTGCCAGAATTTTGGTGAAATTTAGTGAAATTTGGTAACATCATTAACCCACCTTATACGTTACATGAAATTCTGAGTTTAAGCCTTGTTTTCACGTGTGTCGACACCTTGATTTTGAAGCGTCGTAGAACCCGAGTGTGATGTCGCAGAGCGCCATGCTTTTGCACCATTACAGGGGAAGTTTGTAGGCACCTTTGAGTCAAATTTCAAACTTTTGCGTGGCAGTGGAAGACAATTTCAGGGTTTCAAAAAAGTGATCCTTCAATTCTGTGGCGCTGTGTAGTTGCTGTTATCAGGTGGCTTGACTGCAAGCATCACTATACAAATTCGTAACAGGGCCGAATAGGGTTAGGAAACAGTTATGATAACATATATGAGCAATCACTTAAATGATTTATTAATAGAACTTTTACAATATTTCACTGGAATATGAAGAGTGATTGTGTCAGTACAGTAATAGTAAATTGATCTGACCTAGTATATCATTTGGTATATCATTTGCTGCATTTAGGAGAATTTTGTGAACGACGACTAACACAACTTGCAGAATGTCCAGTTTGGCTCTTCTTGGTGACGACTATAGATGAGTCCTGAGACACTTGCTGTGACTCTGCAGTGATACTGTGTGGCGATTGTCCAACGGCTGTCTTGAGGTACTACCCGCTGAGTGGAGCCGTCCGTGTGCCTGCTTATACCCACGTTTGCGAGGTAGTCGTCCACACAGGAACTAGGCGAATGTGAAACGTACTGCTCATCGTGTGTGCCCTCTCTCGAGTGTAGCCTTATCTAAGTTGCACCTGAATCATAGGCAGTTCGGTGCTCTTCGATGAAGTCTGTGTCCCGTATCATCTGGACGGTACAGCAAAGGGTATGCCTCTGAACTACTAACTACATCAGGCATTCGTAAAGACAAATGTCCCCTTGCCAACATTGAGTCCACTGTTACTTTCAAAGATCCCGTACTAAATTGTAAAAGAAATGCTCCACAAACTTAAATGGAATTCCTCGAAGGAACACAACGTAGATCTCGCGAAGACCTCTTGGGTAAATCTGCAGAACCTCTGTTCGAAGGAGAATGTGGGACCATTTTGTTGCCACTCCCTTTTATCTCGCGTAGCGATGGCGACAGTGGAGTTAGAGACATTAGGGCACGTAAAAAGGCGTATAGGCGGTCGTTTTTCCCTCGCTCAATACGCGGATGGAGTAAAAAAGAAAATAGGTCATATTGGTACGATGTACACTCTGCCATACACTGTATACTGACTTGCGGGGTATATACAGGATGGAAAAATTCGAGAAGAATTCCGCCTTAAGCATGACGCCATTTTCTAGTTCTGTTTTACCTAGATATGTTTCAGTACTTTTTGTGCTATCTTCATTGGGTTTATTTGCTTATTTTCTTTCTACAGAATAGTTGTTACATGTTAACCTCTTGTCTTGGTTATATAAACTTTTGGCATAATATATTTACATTTGTAAAAAGAGCGATTATTGTCAAATTACACTACGTAATTAAAAGTATCCAGGCATCTGGCTGAAAATGACTTACAAGTTCGTGGCGCCCTCCATCGGTAATGTATGGTGTTGGCCCACCCTTAGCCTTGATGACAGCTTCCAGTCTCGCAGGCATACGTTCAATCAGGTGCAGGAACGTTTCTTGGGGAATGGCAGCCCATTCTTCACGGAGTGCTGCACTGAGGAGAGGTATTTATGTCAGTCGGTCAGGCCTGGCACAAAGTCGACGTTCCAAAACATCTCAAAGGTGTTCTACAGGATTCAGGTCAGGACTATGTGCAAGGCCAGTCCATTACGGAGATGTTATTGTCGTGTAACCACTCCGCCACAGGCCGTGCATTACGAACAGGTGCTCGATCGTGTTGTGAATGCAATCGCCATCCCCGAATTGCTCTTCAACAGTGGGAAGCAAGAAATTGCTTAAAACATCAAGGTAGGCCTGTGCTGTGATAGTGCCACGCAAAACGACAAGCGGTGCAAGCTCCCTCCATGAAAAACACAACCACACCATAACACCACCGCCACCGAATTTTACTGTTGACACTACGCACGCTGGCAGATGAAATTCACCTGGCGTTCTCCATACCCACACCCTGCCATCGGATAGCCGTATTATGTATCCTGATTCAACACTCCACACAACGTTTTTCCACCGTTCAGTCGTCCAGTGTTTATGCTCCTTATACCAAGCGAAGCGTCGTTTGGCATTTACCAACGTGATGTGTGGCTTATGAACAGCCGCTCGACCATGAAATCCAAGTTTTCTCACCTCCCGCCTAAGTGTCATAGCACCTGCAGTGGATCCTGATGCAGTTTGGAATTCCTGTGTGATGGTCTGGATAGATGTTTGCCTATTACACATTACGACTCTCTTCAACTGTCAGCGGTCTCTGTCAGTGAGCAGACGTCGGCCTGTACGCTTTTTTGCTGTACGTGTCCCTTGACGTTTCCACTTCACTATCACATAGGAAACAGTGGACCTAGGTATGTTTAGGAGCATGGAAATGTCGCGTACAGATGTATGACACAAGTGACACCCAATTACCTGACCACGTTCGAAGTCCGTGAGTTCCGCGGAGCGCCCCATTCTGCTCTCTTACGATGTCTAGCGAGTGCTGAGGTCGCTGATATGGAGTACCTGGCAGTAGGTAGCAGCACAAAGCACCTAATATGAAAAACGTATGATTCTGAGGGTGTCCGGATACTTTTGATCACATAGTGTATTTCACTTTAGTTTGCATAAGTGAACGGGGTTTGGTCCTTGTATCACTTAGATGAGGTATTCTATGTTGTTCATTTACGATACGTCTAAAAATTGTAGTTCTATAGTAAATTTTGAAATAAAGTGGATGTATACATTCTTTTACATACCTCACACGACGCTACTCATCGTTTATACTGGTAGCTTTAATTCTATTACACGTCTACTGTGTGCGAACTAATGTAAAATGATGCGGCAGTAATGGCTCCTTTTACAAATGTAAATATTTTGCGCCAGAAGTTCATATAACCTAAGCAAGTGGTTAACATGTAACAACAATTTTACAGAAAGAAATTAAACAAATAAACCCACTGAGGATATCACAAAAAGTTTTGAAACTTGTCTGGGTGAAAATAAAATTACAAAAAGGTGTCTTGCATAAGGCGAAATTCCTCTCCAGTTTTTCTTAGCAAGCACGGAAATAAGCAAGTTATGCACAGATGATTCATCTAAGCTGTTCACCTCATATTTTACCGGAAACGTTTCAGATATTGTAATTCTGTTGCAACACAGATTGATTGTGAGAAAGTTCTCACAAAACGAACGTATATTCCTTGGTCATTGCTGTTTAATTACAGACTGTAAGTAGGCTGTTTATGTTTTCTCTATGTAAGTAGGCTGTTTATGTGTTCTCTATGTAAGTAGGCTGTTTATGTTTTCTCTATGTAAGTAGGCTGTTTATGTTTTCTCTATGTAAGTAGGCTGTTTATGTTTTCTCTATGTAAGTAGGCTGTTTAGGTTTTTTATTGGTAACGCCACCTCTGTATGACAATCACTGGCTGTACTGTGGGCAGTCTGTGTCTGCTTTGCATTGTTGTAATACTCGCCATTGTAGTGTTAGGCAGCTGGCTGTGAACAGCGCGTAGCGTTGGGCAGTTGGAGGTGAGCCGCCAGCAGTGGTGGATGTGGGGAGAGAGATGGCGGAGGTTTGCAATTTGTCATGAACTGATATATATATTATGACTTGTGATGATATTAAGGTAAATACATTGTTTGTTCTCTATTAATATCTTTCATTTGCTAACTATCCTTATCAGTAGTTAGTGCCTTCCATAGTTTGAATCTTTTATTTAGCTGGCAGTAGTGGCGCTTGCTGTATTGCAGTAGCTTGAGCAGCGAAGATTTTTGTGAGGTAAGTGATTTGTGAAAGGTATAGTTTAATGTTAGTCAGGGCCATTCTTTTGTAGGGAATTTTGAAAGTCAGATTGCGTTGCGCTAACAAAGTATTGTGTGTCAGGTTAAGCACAGTCCTATATAAATTGTTCTAAGGGGACGTTTCATATGTCGACCCTTAGCCTAGGATACCTCACTGGAATCTTCTGATTTTTTCTTGTAGTTTGTGTATTTAGTGTAGCTTTTGTTTATTGCTAGCGCGTAATTATAGAGAGAATCTCCTTTGTAGTTGTAGTTTTTCATTGTTGTAGAGTAAAACAGTTGCGGCATGCATATAGATTTGCACCAAGTATTTCGCAGCTGCGCTTGCAATTAACTAGATATTATTTTCAGTGCTATGTTAATGTGTTCTCTTATTTTTGATCTTCAAATTGTGTTTTTCTGTGTTGTCGTGTGAAATACTGTGACAATAATGGCGTGTGAAAAACGTAATACTAGGCTCCAAAGTAAACTGAGAAATGACAGTGAAAATGAAAGCAGTGTGTTAGCGCCACCGAGTAATGAATTAACTGATGTTCAAAGTAGTAATTTGGTAACTGTTCATAGGGAAATGGAGCAGGCGGCAAACAATGGCGTGGACAGTGAAACAATTAGTGAAGAGGGAAGCATTGTCGATCGATCGGTCGGCAACAGCTCGCCTCAGGAATCCGAAATGACAGGACGCAATTTCGCAAATACTGTAGATTCAGGTTTTGGGTTATCACCGTTTTCTCAAATAAGTCAAGACGCATTTTCTGCTTGTCAAAATGTGAATGTTGCCGGTGCAAATGCACTGCCGAAAAGCGTAGAGAAACAGATTCCAGACACTAATACATTATTATTGCAATTAATGCAACAAATGGAACAAAATCAGAGACAAATGGGACAAAATCTTAAAAAGTTAGACACAGTGGAACAAAATCTCAAAAAGTTAGACACAATGGAACAAAATCAGAGACAAACACAGCAAAAGCTTCAAAAGTTAGACACAATGGAACAAAATCTTAAAAAGTTAGACTCATTGGAGCAAACTCTTGAACGAACACGTGAGGATTTAACTGCTGAGTTACATCACATTGAATCGAAATGTCAAAAAGTCTGTAATGACGTAAAAACACAAATTTGTGAGCATTTCCAACCTATTTTTTCGCGTCATGAAAATGCACTACAGAATCACGAAGCAGCTATAAAAGAACTGCAAACTATTGTTCATGAAAATCATGAGACCTTGCAAGCAAAATTTGACTCAGTTGCATCTACCGATACGGTTATGCAACTTGCAAAAACTCAGGAAAACTTAAAGGTCACAGTAGACACGATTGCAACACAAATGGACACTCTGAAACTTGGTTCAGAAAAACATAGAGAGGAAATGATTTCACTATCGGATAAAATAGCCAAACTTTCAGATCAGTTCACTAACTTATCTACAAAGGTAGATGATGATCTGAATGACACAACACCTGTAGCTTTCATGGACACTGAAGAGTATGAACAAATTAGAAAATTCAAACAAAATCAAAATCAAATCAATACACAGTACAAAAGAGAAATCCGGGAAGTGCAAGATCAGTTGGCACAAGTAGTACAAGAATTACGTATTTCAGAGGACACTCGCGCACCAATACGGGAAGAGGGACATACAAATGCGGAACAGACACAAAATAATAACACAGGGCATTTCGGAAGTTATGAAAGAAATTGGCAATCTGCACCGAATTTTGAGATGGAACGGCCGACACGACCTAACAATGACCGATATGCGACTCGCCGACATGATGATTTTGACTATAAGCTGTTCATTACTACACGTAAATTCAAAACATTTAAGAATTCTGGCAACGACATTCATCCACAAGCATGGCTCCATCAATTCTCTCATTGTTTTCCTCCCAACTGGTCATTGGAGCACAGATTAGAATTTATGTGTGGCTACTTAGAGAATGAACCAGCTGTAAGAATGCGATCGGTCATTCACGATTGCCACAGTGAATGAGAGTTTTACCATGCCTTCCTCTCAGCATATTGGTCTCAAGCTACACAAGACCGTGTAAAACATAGCATCATGATGATGAAACACTTTGAACAATCTGAATTTTCCAGTCTTGTCAAATATTTTGAAGACATGTTGCATAAGAATCAATATCTTTCAAACCCATACAGCCCCTCAGAACTCATCCGCATTTGCTTACTCAAATTGCCAGAACATTTACGACATATTATTTTGGCAGGACGTTGCAAAGACGACATTGAAGCATTTCAGGGATTGTTACAAGAATTGGAAATTGACACTGACAATCGCGGAATGCGGAAACAGGAACACAACAATCACTACAGGTCACATCCGTCACAATTCCGTGACGACAGAAGTAATAACTGGACACAACAAGCCTATTCTTACAACGCAAATCATGACCAAAACAGACACCACCCGTACGACAACCGTTGGCAGAGTAGTAATAATTACAGGGAAAGATCACCTTTCCGTAGTAATGACTATCACAGAGACAATCAGAGAAACAGACAATATGGGAACCAAAACAAGTATTATCAAGGGAGGCAGAATAACTTCAGACGCAACAGTTCGGCGCAGAGTTACGATTCAGGGAGAAATTCTCCACCACATGACCGACAGACAAGAAACTATGTAAACTACCGACAAAACGACAGACGTGAATTTCATCAGAACTGGCGGGATTCTAACAGAGCTGGGCCCTCTCGGCAAGGCGAATTTGTTGAAGTTAGGTCTCCTAATCCCAATAACGGCGCGCGCCAACAAAGAGACAGACAATGACTCGCACAGCAGGCAGCCGCTTGCGCCCACTGGCTCAGGGAAAAATAACAAAGGCGCTAGCCTTGAGAAAAGATTTAGCATTCTTTACCGATGTAAACAACATGATAATTGCTTTGAAGCTGAAAGTCTGCGTACTAGGAAGAGTAAAGGTTTACACCACATTTCTCATGTAAAACCATTTATTGACAGATAATCTGCCTTTTAACTTTGTCTTTGCCATAAAACGTTTCACTTCACGTTACTAGTATGCTTTAGAAACTGTTACCATGCAACAATGTTTGAAGTTAAATATCCAATCAAGAACCAAGAGAACTTATTTAAACAGAAATGACGAATGCATTGTTATAGTAAACAGACGTCACAGTGTTATTGTGTGTGTACATTCTTGCTTGTTTGTTGCACGATTACGTAACGACTATAAGGCTCACATACTTAGAACATTTACCAGTACTGCTAATGAGATTTTAATGCAACATTTTGATTTATTTGAAAATACATTCTGAATTTAAAGTGCTTTCTGAGAGATACCAGATGACACAGAGGTTAGTTTATGTGACAGCTACACGATTTTTATCACGACGCTACTAATGAGTGACAATTTACAATGTTGATTTTGCGGTGTTTCTGTTTTATATCTGCACAGTTTTTCTGTATTATTCCGGAAAGTAAAACATGTTTTAGTAGTAACTTTTATGGTGTAGCTACAAGGAGACAGCCTTTTCTGTAGCACAACAATACGTTACAGCACAGTACTTTCTTCATCACAACAATAAGCGTAATAACTACGATATCTATACACAAAGCATTTTACTTTTGTTTATCATGAGGTAAGTACATTGACTTTAGCAGAACTTTGCTTACAGAGGACGATAACTACGACAGTTCCACAGAATTATCTTACAGCAAGACGCGCATTTAGCGCTACAGGACACGCATTTGAGTGATCAATTTTATACTTAAAACATTTATTTTTAAAGATTTTTGAATTACAAAGAAAGTTTTCCGTGATACATTTCATTCCATTACTGTAATCTGTAACACCTGAGGGTATAATTACATTAATCCTCAGGGGGGTACATGCTTACTTTGTGTACCATGTGTGTGGCAACCACAAGGAACCCTAGCTAATATGGTATTTGCTTATACAACTTTACACATCGGTACCATATTTCTCTAACACACAAATTACACAGCTATCTGATCATTTAACTGAGAGAGACAAACATTTATTTTACTACATCAGTGACACATGTTTACGCAATTACACAGTTGGATAACTTCACACTTATGAAACTGTATTTTGTCTGTACTTTGTAAACTGTTCATATTTTTTCGGAATCATTGTGATACTATGAGAGCTTTGAATGATGTATTTGGTATGAGATCATGATTTTTAAAGTACGTTTGAGGCAGCTGACACTTTTGACATGAGCAGAGAATTTTTTTAGGCTTAGAAATTATTGGAGGAAGTTACGACGATTTTGAGATTTGACTGAGGTGTTATGATGTTATTATTACGACGACGATGTGTATTAAGTTGTTGAGGAATGTTTATTATGCTACGTATTTCTCATGATGAAATATTGAAGAAGTGTCGACGAATATGTATATGTATAATGAGGTAAGGAATAATGAGTAGTGTTTAGGGACTCTGATTTATGAAAAGGATGTTGGAAACCAAGAAACGTACTTTAAGAGTTATGAAATGTGTGTGTATATTCGTGAATGTATTACAATGCAGACGAAAATTTTTTTTGGACACTGTTATATCAATAGCATTTTGTTTCTACAGATTTGTAACGCAAATTCTTGACCTGTGAAATATTTTTATATGCGACTGTCTCTGTAGCGGAAACTGCTGTCGTAAATATTTCCGTAAGAAAGTTAACGGACCACCTACACATAATGCGTCATGGGCACCCAGCTGTGTCAGACGCCTGGAGAAAAAGCCATTAGCGCGTGCCTTTCAGAGCACAGGAAAACACCTGGAGAACAAGCCATTAGGGTGTGCCTTTCATCGCTAATGCGACACCCTCGTTACTTGAAAACATATGATTACTCGCACTTTGTGCTAATTGCTGAAATGCTTATGAATTGATGGGAAATATTCGTACATCTGCACACCTGATTATGACAAGTGTCTTTCTATGAGAGTTGAGAGCTACTGACTTACGAAATGCCACATGACTATTGAATGATGTTTTTATGCTTTGGTTTGCGTAATTGCTTATTTCACTTGATATCTGGTTTCCAGCTGTGTTGCAGCATTGCTTTTATAAAATAAAATGCATTTGCTAATGTGAACACTTTCTGTCAACAGATCTATTAAATAATTATTTTATGATCCACATTCTTTAAAAAAGGAGCACTTGGAAAGGAAAGAACAATAAGAAGGAACTAGTAACTGCATACATAATATTCTTTTCAAGTACATGCTAATATTTCTTTTACAATAAGTTGTTGTGGTGCACCACTTTAATTACATAGATATTAAGATGTGAATATACATTTCCCTTATCTGCATTGTTGTTTTTACTGTATTATTTTTTCTGCTTGAGCTATGTCATGTTTAGATATAAGTTATTGCATTTGCTGTTGCTGTTTGCCAGGCATAGTGCTACTAAATTTCACATTACATTACTCTGTTAAGCCAGTTTTACAACTGATTTTTTTTTGTTGCTGCTCATTGGCTCATATTAGTTGTAATTTTGCATTTTATCTGTTAATTTAGATTTACTGTAGCTTGCTTTGCAATTTTCCAATTTTTTGGTCATTGCTGTTTGTGTTACTTATTTTGTGCTGCTGCATTGCCTCGTCCCTTAGTTTAGCATCTGAGCTCAGTAGATTTAAGTTAGCTTAAGAGGGGGTAGCCTCTAAGAGAATGAGTTGCGATGAGTTGGAAGAAATGCATTGAGAAAACAGGTTTAGGTAGGATTTTCTTGGAAATAAATGTTGAGGTAAGAAATGTGTGAACATATAAATACAGAAAGCATGCTTAGATAGAATTTTTTTTGGTGGAAACAAAGGATGAAATAAGAGGAAAGATATATGAAGTTTTGGGTTGGACTGCAGTACCAAATGTTACACTGAAAACGAACCCTGTCCTTTCCTATTGGTGTTATCCCACTATGTGTTTGTGTACCCTTGAGTATTTGTTTTCTTCCTGTCTCTGTGTACTGTTTCATAGAATTTTTTCTCTCTTCTAATACTAAGCTATATTCACTATGAGGAGGAATACTGTTATCCTCAAATATAAGTTGCATTAATAATATGTTATTTTCTTTGTAAAGTTGTTTACAATTCTGTTCTGTTTCAATGTTCATGTGTGAAATTAATGTTTCGAAAACTATTCTCATTATTTTATGTATGTACTTATGTCACTATTTTTGTAACACTGATGTATATGTTTATTTCTATTCTTTTGTAAAGCCTATACTACAAATGTTATCTGTATTATTATGTTTTTAATGATGTATTTTGTACCTTTGTAATTGTATTCTTATGTTATAAAATTGTAATTGTCACCAGTTCATGATATTATTAACTTGTTAGTTATATTTCACTGCACACGTTTCTGTTGGTCATAGAATGTGGACAATATGTGAGAAGTAGGGACTGTTAGTGTTTGCACGTGTGTTAATAACTCAGCAAGGGACTGGATAACAGCATTGCTGGTTCTAAGGACAATTTCAAAAACTTTGTGAGTGCACAAGTGGTGGTTTATGGACTTGCTATATTATCCGCAAGACTCTTCAATGGTGATTGTGCACCTGCACAGTCACAACAGATGGCTGCTGGCCATCTCTTCAAGGACTACAGTGGGTCTACATCTTTGATGATCCATCAGTACCATTACTTCTACAAGGACTGCAGTGGGTCTGCACCTCTGGTGGCCCACCAATACCATTATCTCTACAAGGACTACAGTGGGTCTGCATCTATGATGACCTACCAACGCCATTATTTCTACAAGGACTGCAGTGGGTCTGCACCTCTGGTGGCCCACCAATACCACAATCTCTACCAGGACTCCAGTGGGTCTGCTCTGTGATGACCTACCTACCAATATTCTTCCAAACTTCGAATGACTCTGCTGTGGGTTTGCTCTGTTGTGGCCCATTACCTGTCTGCATGTCGAGAGTCAGCACTGTCTTTCCGTTGGAAGGTCAACACTACTTCTTCAAGACTGCATGGAAATCCACTACTTCTATGTGCATTTTCTTTTACTGCTTGGACTTTGAGAAAAACTCTGCATTTTTACTGTGATGAACAATGTGGACTGTCTTTATGGACTGTGAGAAATTTTGATCTTTTGACCAACATAATATTAATAAGTGTGTGCATTTTATATCTTTGTTACTGTAATTGTGAAAAATTTTTGTCAAATCTGTATTGGCCAATGCCCAACACCATTTGTAAAAATTTTTGTGGGGAGCATGGGGGCTATGTAAGTAGGCTGTTTATGTTTTCTCTATGTAAGTAGGCTGTTTATGTGTTCTCTATGTAAGTAGGCTGTTTATGTTTTCTCTATGTAAGTAGGCTGTTTATGTTTTCTCTATGTAAGTAGGCTGTTTATGTTTTCTCTATGTAAGTAGGCTGTTTACGTTTTTTATTGGTAACGCCACCTCTGTATGACAATCACTGGCTGTACTGTGGGCAGTCTGTGTCTGCTTTGCATTGTTGTAATACTCGCCATTGTAGTGTTAGGCAGCTGGCTGTGAACAGCGTGTAGCGTTGGGCAGTTGGAGGTGAGCCGCCAGCAGTGGTGGATGTGGGGAGAGAGATGGCGGAGGTTTGCAATTTGTCATGAACTGATATATATATTATGACTTGTGATGATATTAAGGTAAATACATTGTTTGTTCTCTATTAATATCTTTCATTTGCTAACTATCCTTATCAGTAGTTAGTGCCTTCCATAGTTTGAATCTTTTATTTAGCTGGCAGTAGTGGCGCTTGCTGTATTGCAGTAGCTTGAGCAGCGAAGATTTTTGTGAGGTAAGTGATTTGTGAAAGGTATAGTTTAATGTTAGTCAGGGCCATTCTTTTGTAGGGAATT
Source organism: Schistocerca piceifrons (assembly GCF_021461385.2). Classification (NCBI taxonomy): domain Eukaryota; kingdom Metazoa; phylum Arthropoda; class Insecta; order Orthoptera; family Acrididae; genus Schistocerca; species Schistocerca piceifrons. The sequence continues at coordinate 736,477,722 of NC_060140.1, read as the reverse complement.
TTGAAAGTCAGATTGCGTTGCGCTAACAAAGTATTGTGTGTCAGGTTAAGCACAGTCCTATATAAATTGTTCAAAGGGGACGTTTCAAGACATCATTATCAAATTAGATTTTGAAAATGAAACCATAGTCATTGCGGCTTATAGTGTCGTAATTTTCAAAAATACGTATTCAGCGGCGGTGTTTCGATAAGTAGTTACGGAGAAACTACAATTTTTAGAACTTAGGATTTATTTGTTTTCAGCATAGAACCGAGTGCTGCCTCATGTGGAAGTTGGTGCTCTATACGAAACTGTCTCTGCAGATTGAAGGGACGCTCCACCTTGACGCAGATAAGAGAGCCTAATTACAAAAAGGGAATAGTGAAGCAAAATTTAATTTAAAACTGATACTAATCACATTTGGTTAAATGACGAATCGCATTATCTGCAAGAATTTCGAACGAAACGTTCACACTCCCGCCTGCGGTGTTCAAACTGCCTCAACCAGAGTGGATTCTCAGGGGCCTAATAATGCGACACAATTCTTGTATTCAGTCCTCCGCGAATTAAAATAAAGCAGATTCATAGTTAGAAATATTTTTTTGAAGAAAGAACCTGTCGTCATTATGTCGCATCAGAACCAAACGACAGATTTCTTGAGTCTTCTGCAGTCGCACTGGTTAACGTTCTGATGAAGTGACAAGATAGTACGGAAGCTGTTAGCCCAAAATGCGAACAACGGTGGGTAGACTTATTTCGGAGAATAATAACTGTTTGCACATTGGTTGGATTGTCATTCTTAGATTAGCCGAGCGGTATAAGGCGCTGCAGCCATGGGCTGTGCGGCTGGTCTTGGCGGAGGTTCAAGTTCTCCCTCGGGCATGGGTGTGTGTGTTTGTCCTTAGGATAATGTAGATTAAGTAGTATGTAAGCTTAGGGACTGATGACCTTAGCAGTTAAGTCCCATAAGATTTCACACACATTTGAACATTTTTTTGCCATTCTTATTGGACACCGTCTGTCGGTATGCATTTGTGAGTACATCCAACCTATGTGTTTGTGCTCCCTCAGACTAACCAGCATTTGGCATACGTGAATGACAAAATGAGAGCTATATTTATTCCGTGCCCCTTTTATACTGGTATTGCGGCGGTGCGCACTCTGTTTACTCCTTATCTCTATTTTGGGCATGGAAACAACTTGCGCATAAGACAGCAATCTGTTCATGTTCAAAACAGATAAATCCGAAATTCTGAATGTTGTAATCACTCAACCACCATACTAGTAGCAGGGATTACTACAGCGATTTGAAAAAGCGAAGTTGATACCGATAGCTCTGTTATTAATACAGATACGTCGTTTAGTGAGGAGATTCTCAAAATTTATCAGGGTGAATACAGAACTACGATACCTGAAACGATTCTGAAAACATTTCAGCTGAACAGGTTAGGTGAATCGCCAGGTATATAAATGTATAGAATGGTTATAATTAAAGAATCGCTACTTGGGTCAGTGTATACGGAACACTACCGTATGGGTACCCAACTTTAGAGTAATGATGTTCAGACTGTGCGCTGCAGGACTTGGGTTGTTAATAGCGTGATGACTTGCCGTTAGCCGCCGGTACAGCTACGGCGACGTAGGGCTGAAACGCATGCATCAGTGTGCATTACAGTTGCAGACAGGTGCACAGGGCTTTACTCGTGAAGCCGCTACTGCTCTTATCGAGTATCGACGCATTAAAAGAACACGGAGATGTCGTCTTTCCGCACCGGGATGAAGAACATGATTCGGAAGTTCGGACTAACTGGCGATTTGGGAGTTGCTCCTGGGAGACCTTGTGAAATGGTGTCTCTAGTGCGGTTGCAGACTGTCGTGGATGGAGGTGGTCGTCACACTGAGAAACGTTTGTAACCTGGAACGTAAACGTGGTACGCAGTTTACGAATGCTACCCTCTCATGTGGAAACTGAAATGAGTTTCTTTCAATGGTTTGTTCGTTAAAATGGCTCTCCGCACTATGGGACTTAACTTCTGAGGTCATCAGTCCCCTAGAACTTAGAACTAAGAACCTAACTAACCTAAGGACATCACACACATCCATGCCCGAGGCAGGATTCGAACCTGCGACCGTAGCGGTCGCGGGGTTCCAGACTGTAGCGCCTAGAACCGCTCGGCCACCCCGGCCGGCATTTATTCGTTATTTCACTTCCGCGTGTTCTTACAAATGTTTCCTCAAAGTTTCACTGTCCTACGATCACTTGTTTTTCATGAAAGCCCTTTCAACTAGCGGAAATTTAATTGTAACCATCCTGTATATGAACTGGAAATTTTAGGTCACGATACGAAACTTGAGAACTTTTTGAACCCACAGGTTGTAACCTCCCAACAGTTTAATTCCGTAACCTCGGAATAAAAATGGGTGACTATCCTCTCAATAAAATTGTGACTCATATATAACCTTTCAATAACTGTGAATCTAAACTGGTAAATCTCGACGTCAGCAATGCTGCGTCATGGCCCTGAAAAGTCATTCTGAATAAACTGAAAATTCTTACCTCAATTATGTCGCCGGATAACGCGTATATATCTGCCGTTATACGAAATTTTTCTGGCACAGCCCAGTGCAATGCTGGCCGCTACATTTGTCATGTATTAAAAGAAACAACTGATTTTTCTTTACGATAATCGGGATGACCATGGATAGGAGAAATTAATAAAATCTTTAAATTCAGACGAATGATTGTCAAAGAGTTAATTTTGTAAAAAAGATTATTATTATTAAAAGATTTTTTTTGAAAAATTTACATGGGACTTGATATAAAAATAGTATAAATTTAGTTGTAACGAACTACATATGCGCGCGGCTGCTTTTACCTTATACTACATCACTCAGGCACCGCCATCGCTCCCCACGACCGGCCCAGCCAACTCCATACACACGACTGACTGCTAGCTAGTACTTACTCCTACTGCCACTGCTCTTACTGCAGCCAACACTGCTCTCTGGTCTGCGATTCTATTATAGCTTACGTATCGCAGGCAGCGCGAGAACAATCAATCGAAATTACATCTGCTCGAGTGCGCTAGCAATAAATTCCTTAGTCATGGACCTCTTACAAGGTGACAAACAAACGACTTTAAAATCTTCGCCGAGATGTTATAAACCGTAATGCTGGCTCCAGTGCAAATCAAAAGGTGCACCAATATGGTGAGGAATGTAATTATACATACATAACTTCCCTTCGTATTGTGGGCTGATAGCGTATCACAGCTGCGTACATCGATTTGACGGCTTATAAATAATCCGCGATAGGTTTCATGTGTACTCGTATGTCGCAGTTTAGTTTAAACACGAAATAGCTCAGCTGAGCTGCAGATGTCTCATATTGTGTACGCTATAGTTTCCGGTATATCAGATGAACAGGAAAACAAATGCTGGCGGTCGTGACAAGTTCAAATGGTTCAAATGGCTCTGAGCACTATGGGACTTAACTTCTGAGGTCATCAGTCCCCTAGAACTTACCTAGAACTTAGAACTACTTAAACCTAACTAACCTAATGACATCACACACATCCATGCCCGAGGCGATCGTAGCGGTCGCGCGGTTCCAAACTGTAGCGCCTAGAACCGCTCGGCCACTCCGGCCGGCTCGTGACAAGTGCCACTGATAGTTCAGCACACTGTACGGTCAGAATGATGATGGTGCCCGACAAGAGGAGTGGTTGGGAGGGACATTTGGTCCACTTACCACCAGAATATAGCGGTGAATCTGTACGATTTAGATGTTTTGCCCACAAGAATTGTATTGCCCCGCGTACTTTAACTTTGGAGTACGTTTACAGCTGCCGTGCTGTTTCAAAAGCAGCAGATTCACGTCTGCAGGAAACCCAGAACATTTACTTTCTTCTGACAATGCGCCAGTCTTGTTGTGTTATAGTCGAAGCGTAGGATGACATGTGTAACTTGCTTTCTGAATGTCTGACGTAATACAGCCTAAGGCAAAAGAAGAAACATCGCAGTATGAAGAAATTATCCGAAAGAGCCGGAAATCGGTAGATGTAATGTACATGTACAGAGAAAGAAATGATTACAATTTCAGAAAATGGGTGTGTGTGTTTGTCCTTAGGATAATTTAGGTTAAGTAGTATGTAAGCTTAGGGACTGATGACCTTAGCAGTTAAGTGCCATAAGATTTCACACACATTTGAACATTTATTCAAGAGAAAGAATTTCACAAAGTGAGCTAGTCAGTAAAACGCTGGTCCACCTCCGGCCCTTATGCAAGCAGTTAAACGGCTTGGAATTGATTCATAGAGTTTATGATGTCCTCCTGAGGGATAATGTGCCAAATTCTGTCCAACTGGCATGTTAGAGCGTCAAAATCGCGAGCTGTTTGGAGGACCCCGCTCACACTGCTCCAAACCAAACAGTCTGAATTTTGGAGCGATCCAACAACCTTGCTGACCAAGGTAGGGTTTTGCAAGCACGAAGACAAGCAGTGCAAGTGCTGTGTGCAAGCGAGCATTATCTTCCTGAAATGTAAGCCCAGGGTGGCTTGCCATGAAGGGCAACGAACTGAAGACAGTTCTACTCCACTCAGTGAGATTCTAGGCCGAAGACGTTTTTGGAGACACTCCGGGCAGCGGTCGGATGCCAACCTGACTGTCGCCCGCCATAAGGCCCGACAACCAGGAAGGAGAATCTGCGGTACCATTTCTTTCCACAGCAGGACCCTTTTGGTTATCCCCGGCACCCTTACAGCATAGCGGTACGTCGTCGGTTTTCTACGCCCCGTTTTGCTGCTCCTCATGGCAAGACATCCTGGGCTTACATTTAAGCAAGATAATGCCAGCCCGTACACGGCGAGAGTTCTACTGCTTGTCTTCGTGCTTGCCAAACACTACCTTCGCCAGCAAGGTCGTCTGATCACTCCAAAACTGAGTACATTTGGACAAGTATGGGCCGGGCCCTCCAACCAGCTCGGGATTTTGAAGCCCTAACTCACCAATTGGGCAGAATTTGGCGAATTATCCCTCAGGAGGACATCCAAAACTATCAGTCAATGAGAAGCCGAATAATGCTTGCACAAGTCGCAAAGATTTATTGACCTGCTCAATTTTTAATGCCCTATCTCTTGGATAAACAATTCAATTTTTCTGGAATTGTAATCATTTGTCTGTACGTGTACCTCACATCTACCGATTTAGGTCCCATGCGGAAACTTCGTTCATGGTGCGTCATTTTTCTTTCTTAGAGTGTATATGTGAAGCAGTACACCGAATTAATCCTAGTCCACCGGTATATATTTCCGAGTTAGTCTGCGTAGCAACACCCCATGTAATTTGCCCTGCGTGCCGCACATCACCAGCAGCACGTAGACTCTGCGCGCGACCGAAACGCCACCGAAGCTCGGAGCCACGGATGAGAAGCAACGTTTCAAGTCTACGTAAGACTTCCGTCTGAACTAATGCATAATGTTATGGAAGTTATGCTCAGAAATTCATGTTGTGACGCGACTAACAAATTTACCGTGCATGCAGCTACAAAAATTTTTCGGTTCGTCAGCAGTGCCGGATAAGTTGATCAGCCACTGGATCCGCCGTGTGTCCCGCTACGAGGTGCCGACCCCCTCAGGCCGGCGTCTCTGGGAATGCTCTCGTTTTGCGCAACGGGCGAGGGTCTGCGTCCAGATGCGGCAGGTCTCGCCGGCAGAGACAGGTGGCGGTCCGGCTACTGTGTACTGTCTGCTGTATACCGGCCGTGGGAAGCGGCCGACCACACACGCCGCGCTGCTTTGTGGCTCTGATGGATGGCCGGCGGCACGGGGCGTCACAATTAGCACCGCCGACTGAGATGGATGGCGCATTGTGGCTGCGCTCCTCCGCCGAGTCGTAACTGCGCGCATTGAACGACTGCTGCCATCCATCTGGCGCCGAAACTGGAACGCCTCTCTCGCGACCAGAAATCTGGCAGTTCCCGCCGTTTATGATGGATTTTTCCGTTTTTTCCCCATCTTCCTAATGTAGTCCAGTCAATTTTCGGCCGATTGTGTGAGAAATGCTTGAGGGGCACGTTTTGTCAGATGTCGCTCTCTGCCAAAGACTCCACGGTGATTTCCCGGAGAGTGGGGGACGCGGCGGCGGTCATCGTTACCCAGACTATAATCTGTCCCACAATACTTTTTAGATGAACCGAGATTTGGCTATTTATGCCCGAAGGGAAATAAGCCTAGACGAATTTGCCGCTGGTGATGCTAAGAACGTTTATTGGAGGTTTGCCAAATTTACCGCACCGGTATGAAATGAAATGTTAGAACGGTTAGAATTCAGCGTGCCCTCGATATGAAATACCACAGATGCCCGGCGGCAAGAAATTCTTCCTCCCATAATGTATACACGCAATAAGGTAAAATTATGTCATTTGCTATCTGTGGTGTGCGTACTGTAAGACCTTCGGTACACACACCATCGGATTATTTGACTTGTCGCTCTAACGAAGTAGGCGAGTGTCAGCAATATGTCTCGTGGTCTTATTGTGGCGTGTTTATCTTCTACCGTTAGGTCAGACGATAGAAATGCCACTTGCACGCTTAGAGTAGCAGATTGACGGTGATCAACTTCAAACAGAACTTGATTAATTTTCACACACATTTATTAAAATAATAAAAAGCATAAAATTACTTAACTTGGTTCTGGATGCTATTTACAATCGACTATCTGAAGTTCCTTTGGTCTTGGTACGTTAATCTTATTCTCATATATCTCTGATACTTGACAAAGTGTCTATACATTTATCTTCATGGCTATGTACAGGAAGATGGTAATCTTATTAGGTGCAGACTGAAACTTGACTATAGACTGGTACAGACTAATGTAGACTGGTACAGACAGGTGCAGACAAATGCAGACTAATGCAGACTGACTAATCGGAGGTCTGTACACTCGTTATAATACCTCGCGCGTTCAGGTATCACTGCGCGAGTGAGATCCGCGAGGAGAAAAGGTTCTACGTCAGCAGCAATCTCATTGCCTGCGTTACATATTAATACTCGGATCGGCGGAAGTAGAATTTGGTCCGTCTCTATGACAACGCCATCTCGTAGTGCGGAGACGGACGAGCGCTGCGCCTGCGCTGTTGTGCTTAGCGAGGCGCGCTCTAGTGGGAAAGTTGTGTACGTGCTGACTACGCGGAACTGTGTACACAACACTATCCTTCCTGACACTTCCTGTAACGTACCCTGAAAATTTACAAGAAAAGTCTGTCGTATTGTCTGCCACTGGGGATTGATGAGAATCTCCGTAATGATCTCGCGCTTGTTCATGAAACCTACGACGAAACGTGCAGATTTCTTTGGATCTCCTCTGTCTCCTCTATTAATCCTGTTTCGTTAATGGTTCCAGGACCAATAAGCATCCAAGCTTTCGAAACCACTCATTTCATGGATAAATTATGTTTCCTCAGGGTTCTTCTAATGAATCACAGCCTGGTGACTGGTTTTCCTATGAATTAATTCATTTGATCACACCTCTTCAGGTCGTTCCGGACGGTTTCTTCTAGACATTTTTGTCCAATAATTGTTCTCCAATAGCGTATTCGGACAGTAATGGATCTCTCCGCCTATTTTTCCGCAATATGACACTTTTATTTACGTTCATGGTCAACAGCCAGTCCCTGCACCAACCGTCGATCTTCTGCCGTTGCAGCGTTCGCACAGACAACAGCATCGTCTTCGTACAATCTCTCGTAGTTTCCAATGTTATTCGTTAAATCATTCATGTGTATTGTGAATAGTTGTGACCCTATAATGCGCCCTTGATTTATTTCTGCTACGAATTCCTGAATACGGTTACAAATCTGATCCGATACTCGGTAATCTTGTATTTTATTTACTAAGCGACAGTGCGGAATTACACCCCTGTTCAGAAAAAAAATAGAACATCTTGAACGACTAGAGATAGGACGTTCATATTCACAGGACATGTACATCAGTATGTTTTGCAGAAATGATTAGCATTTCAGTCACCTCAGTTCAGCATGTGTTCGGTTGCCTAGTAGGCACAGGGTTCGCCATGGGTCCTGAGAACGTGTTCCATGAATGATGGCATCGACACGTATAAGTCCACAGCTCGTTGTGTAATGGCTAGCGTTGCTGCCTCTGGTTCACGGGGTCTCGGCTTGGATTCCCGGCCGGGTCGGGGATTTTCTCCGCCCGGTGACTGGTATCCTCATTTCAACATCATTCGAGAGAACGACGAGAGTGGTCAGTGAAAAGACTGGGAACTTGTACGGTCGTTGATAACCACTCAGTTGAGCGCCCCACGCCCGCATCTCGTGGTCGTGCGGTAGCGTTCTCGCTTCCCACGCCCGGGTTCCCGGGTTCGATTCCCGGTGGGGGTCAGGGATTTTCTCTGCCTCGTGATGGCTGGGTGTTGTGTGATGTCCTTAAGTTAGTTAGGTTTACGTAGTTCTAAGTTCTAGGGGACTGATGACCATAGATGTTAAGTCCCATAGTGCTCAGAGCCATTTGAACCACTTTTTTGAGCGCCCCACAAACCAAATATCATCATCATCATTACGCATGTAAGTCGCGCATGGCGTCCTCCTGTGGTATAGCCATCCATGCTGCATTCATCTGGTTCCAAAGTTCAACTGTGGTGATTCGCACTGGTCACAGAGCTGCGCCAATCGTTTAACCATATCCACACATTTGTGATTGGGGACAAGTCTAGTGATCTGGTGGGCCAGTGCAAAAGACTGACATCCTGTGTCACCAATAAGGCACCTGTTCGTGCAGCAACATTTGGTCGTGCATTGTCTTGCTGAAAAATTGCATCTGGAGTGTTGTGAAGAAAGGGTACGGCTGGCCGCAGGATGTCATTCCCGCAGGTCACACTGGTCACAGTGCCCTCGACACGCGCCAACTGTGATTTGTGGTTGTACCCAATAGCACCCAACATCATAAGGCCCTGAGCTAGCGCTTATGTTTTGTGAGAATGCAGTCAATCTGATTCACATTCCCCCTGTCTGTGGCGAACCAAAGGGCGTCCATTATTTTCAAGCAAACATAACCTGGGTTCGTCAGAAAGCACTATCGGATGCTATTCCTCTCCCGAGTTGCGTCGTTTCATACACCACTTCCGTCTAGCAAGTTTCTGCACATTAGTCAAAGGTAGGCGGAGAAGTGGACGACGCGCACGTAAGCCATACCGTAATACGAGGTGCATTCAAGTTCTAAGGCTGTAAGTAGGCTGTTTATGTTTTCTTATTGGCAACGCCACGTAGCGCTCTGTATGAAAATCACTGGCTGTGCTGTGTGCAGTCTGTGGCTACTTTGCATTGTTGTCTGCCATTGTAGTGTTGGGCAGCAGCAGCTGGATGTGCACAGCGCGTAGCGTTGGGCAGTTGGAGGTGAGCCGCCAGCAGTGGTGGATGTGGGGAGAGAGATGGCGGAGTTTTGAAATTTGTAAGACTGGGTGTCATGAACTGCTATATATATTTTGACTATTAAGGTTTTGACATTATTGCAGAAAGCTACGACATTTTGAGATTTGACTGAGGTGTTATGATGTTATTTTTACGACGACGATGTGTATTATGCTGCTGAGGTGTGTTTATGGTCAATAAGCTGATGCTATATGAGGAATTTGATTATGCTACGTATCTGTTATGATGAAATATTGAAGAAGTGTCGATGTATATTTATATGTCTAATAAGGTAAGGAGTAATGAATAGTGGTTAGGGACTCTGACTTGTGAAAAAGGATGTTGGAAACCAAGAATCGTACTTTAAGAGTTATGAAATGTGTATAAATGCGTGAATGTATCACAATCCGGCGAAAATTTTTTGGACACTGTTATATTCATAAGATTTTGTATCTACACATTTGCAACGCAAATTCTTGACCCGTGAAATTTTGTATATGAGACTGCCACTGTAATGCAAACTGGTGTTGTAAATATTTCGGTAAGAAAGTTAAGTGACCACCTGCACGTAATTCGTCGTGGGCACCCAGCTGGGCGACAGTCGCCTGGAAAAAAGCCATTAGTTTGTGCCTTTCAGAGGCACAGGTGGAGAAGAAAAGAGGCCATTATCCTCGCTATTGACATTCCTTTGTAGAAAGCATCGCAAAAACGACAAGGTCGAAATTGAAAACATATGATTACACTGTGGAACTCTTAATTTATGATATTTACTAAATTGCCTAATGAAATGACGAGAAACATTTCACGGCTATTGTCTTGCTAGTTGAGAGAAATGCCATATGGCTTGCTTTATGTATTTATTTACTCAATTTGTTTAATATCTAGTTTCTAGCTGCACTTCAGCGTTGGTTAAAATAAAATTTTATAGGTGTACTAATATAGATATTTTCTGTCTACAGATCGAGTAAATAATAATTTTTTTCAAAAAAAATGAGGGAGCACAAAAAGACATTTACCTTCACAGGAACTGCATTCATAATTTTCTTTTCAAGTACTTGTTAATTTATTTTGTAGAATAAGTTGTGGTGAACTACTTTAATTACATAGACATTAAGATGTGAATATACATTTCCTTTATCTGCATTGTTGTCTTCAGTGTACTATTTTTTTTTTTTTTTTTTGCTTGAGCATTGTCATGTTTAGATATAAGTTATTACATTTGCTGCTGCTGTTTGCCAGGCATATTGCTACTAAATTTCACTTTGTATTACTCTGTTAAGCTAGTTTTACTACTGATTTATTTTTCTTGTTGCTGCACATTGGCTCATATTAGTTGTAATGTTGCATTGCTTGGTAATTTAGATTTACTGTAGCTTGCTTTGCAAATTTCCATTTTTTTGTCATTGCTGTTTGTGTTAATTGTTCTGTGCTGCTGCATTGCCTCGTCCCTTAGTTTAGCATCTGAGCTCAGTAGATTTAAGTTAGCTTAAGAGGGGGTAGACAATATAAGAGAATGAGTTGCGATGAATTGGAAGAAATGCGTTGAGAAGTTGTATGAAAAAAGTACAGAAAGCAGGTATAGATAGGACTTTTTGGGAATAATGATGAATGAAGGGAGATCTCCAAGAAAAAAAAGGTTTTGTTTGCAAAATACTGCAGTACCAAATGTTACACTGAAAACAAACCCTGTCCTTTCCCCCTGTGTTATTCTGCTATGTGTTTGTGTACTCTTGTATATTTGTGTTTTTCCTGTCTTTATGTGATTAGCTAATAAGAGTTACATTGTAGAATTTTTCTAATACTATGTTATTTTCTTTGTAAAGACGTTTAGACATTATTTATTCTGTTCTGTTTTATTGCTCATGTGTGAAGTTGATGTTTCGAAAGTTATTCTGATCTGTTATGTGTGTACTCATGTCATAGTTCCTGTAACACTGATGTATATGTCTATTTCTATTCTTTTGTAAAGCCTGTTTTACTACAAATGTTATCTGTATTGTTATGTTCTTTAATGATGTATTTTGTACCTTTGTTATTGTATTCTCATGTTATAAAATTGTAATTGACACCAGTTCACCAAATTAAGCAACTTGTAAGTTACATTTCACTGCACACGTTTCTGTTGGTCATAGTATATGGACAATATGTGAGAAGTAGGGACTGTTAGTGTTTGCACATGTGTTAATAATTCAGCAAGGGACTCGTTAACAGCATTGCTGGTTTTAAGGACAATTCCAAAAACTTTGTGAGTGCAAAAGTGGTGGTTATGGACTTGCTATATTATCCACAAGACTCTTCAATGGTGATTGTGCACCCGCACAGTCACAACAGATGGCTGCTGGCCATCTCTACACGGACTACAGTGCGTCTGCATCTTTGATGACCCACCAATACCATTATTTCTACAAGGACTACAGTGGGTCTACACCTTTCATGAATCACCAGTACCATTATTTCCACAAGGACTGCAGTGGGTCTGCACCTCTGGGGGCCATCAATACCTTAATCTCTACCAGGACGATAGTGGGTCTACTCTGTGATGACCTACCTACGAATATTCTTCAAAATTTCGACTGACTCTGCGGTGGGTTTGCTCTGTTGTGGCCCATTACCTGTCTGAATGTCGAGAGTCAGCACTGTCTTTCCGTTGGGAGGACAACACTACTACTTCAAGTCTGCTTGGAAATCCACTACTTCCATGTGCATTTTCTTTTACTGCTCAGACATTGAGAAAAACACTGCAATTTTACTGTGATGAATGATCAGGACCGTCTTTATGGACTGTGAGAAAATTTTAACTTTTGACCAACATTGTATCAATAAGTGTGTGCATTTGATATCTTTGTTATTGTAATTATGAAAATTTTATCAAATCATTATTGGCCACTGCCCAAAACAATTTGTAAAATTTTTTGTGGGGAGCATGGGGGCTATGTAAGTAGGCTGTTTATGTTTTCTTATTGGCAACGCCACGTAGCGGTCTGTATGAAAATCACTGGCTGTGCTGTGTGCAGTCTGTGGCTAGTATGCATTGTTGTCTGCCATTGTAGTGTTGGGCAGCGGCAGCTGGATGTGACCAGCGCGTAGCGCAGCACAGTTGGAGGTGAGCCGCCAGCAGTGGTGGATGTGAGGAGAGAAATGGCGGAGTTTTGAAATTTGTAAGACTGGATGTCATGAACTGCTATATATATTATGACTTTTGAACACTAGTAAGGTAAATACATTGTTTGTTCTCTATCAAAATCTTTCATTTGCTAACTATGCCTATCAGTAGTTAGTGCCTTCCATAGTTTGAATCTTTTATTTAGCTGGCAGTAGTGGTGCTCGCTGTATTGCAGTAGTTCGAGTAACGAAGGTTTTTGTGAGGTAAGTGGTTTGTGAAAGGTATAGGTTAATGTTAGTCAGGGCCATTCTTTTGTAGGGATTATTGAAAGTCAGATTGCGTTGCGCAAAGATATTCTGTGTCAGTTTAAACACAGTCATGTAGAATTTTTCTAAGGGGACGTTGCAAGGCCTCCGAATTTTTTTTCTCCAGACTGGAAAGAGATAGAAACATGCGCATTGTTTTAAAATGAGGCCGTGTTCATTGTCAATACGGTCCAGAGATGGCAGCACCGTACGGCAGATGGAATTTTACCGCCAGCGGCGAGAATGAGAACTGTTTTAAATACTTAAAATGGCGACGTTTACCTTACTTGAACAGCGTGCAGTCATTCGTTTTCTGAATTTGCGTGGTGTGAAACCAATTGAAATTCATCGACAGTTGAAGGAGACATGTGGCAATGGAGTTATGGATCTGTCGAAAGTGCGTTCGTGGATGCGACAGTTTAATGAAGGCAGAACATTGTGTGACAACAAACTGAAACAACCTCGGGCTCGCACAAGCCGGTCTGACAACATGATCGAGAAAGTGGAGAGAATTGTTTTGGGGGATCGCCGAATGACTGTTGAACAGATCGCCTCCAGAGTTGGCATTTCTGTGGGTTCTGCGCACACAATCCTGCATGACGACCTGAAAATCCGAAAAGTGTCATCCAGGTGGGTGCCACGAATGCTGATGGACGACCACATGGCTGCCCGTGTGGCATGTTGACGCGCAACGACAGCATGAATGGGACTTTCTTTTCGACGCTTGTGACAATGGATGAGATGTGGATGCCATTTTTCAATCCAGAAACAAACCGCCACTCAGCTCAATGGAAGCACACAGATTCACTGCCACCAAAAAAATTTCGGGTAACCGCCAGTGCTGAAAAAATGATGGTGTCCATGTTCTGGGACAGCGAGGGCGTAATCCTTACCCATTGCGTTCCAAAGAGCACAGTGGTAACAGGTGCATCCTACGAAAATGTTTTGAAGAACAAATTACTTCCTGCACTGCAACAAAAACGTCCAGGAAGGGCTGCGCGTGTGCTATTTCACCAAGACAACGCACCCGCACATCGAGCTAACGTTACGCAACAGTTTCTTCGTGATAACAACTCTGAAGTGATTCCTCATGCTCCCTACTCACCTGACCTGGCTCCTAGTGACTTTTGGCTTTTTCCAACAATGAAAGACACTCTCCGTGGCCGCACATTCACCAGCTGTGCTGCTATTGCCTCAGCGATTTTCCAGCGGTCAAAACAGACTCCTAAAGAAGCCTTCGCCGCTGCCATGGAATCATGGCGTCAGCGTTGTGAAAAATGTGTACGTCTGCAGGGCGATTACGTCGAGAAGTAACGCCAGTTTCATCGATTTCGGGTGTGTAGTTAATTAGAAAAAAAAATCGGAGGCCTTAGAACTTGAATGCACCTCGTAAAAGGCGACTGGCTGCCACCCTTGTTCCATCGTTGCGCCAGAGCCGAGGAGGACGTAGACCGGTCCTGCAATGCCATTCGGATGTGTCGATCTTCTCGCAGGGAGGGGGGATGGTCTGGGTCGTGTGAGACAACCCATCTCGACGTGTTCTGCGGCCTTCCGTGAATCATTCTGCACATACCAAAATATTTTCTCATTCGGAGGAGCAAGTTGGTGATAGGAATTTCGTGAGAAGATTCCATCGCAACGAAAAACGCCTTTCTTTTAATGATGTCCAGCCCAAATCCTGTATCATTTCTGTGACACTCTCTCCCATATTTCGCGATAATACAAAAGGTGCTGCCTTTCTTAGAATTTTTTGGATGTACTCCGTCAGTTGTATCTGGTAAGGATCCCATACCGGTCATCAGTATTCTAAAAGAGGACTGACAAGTGTAGTGTAGGCAGTCTCTTTAGTAGGTCTGTTACATTTTCTGAGTGTCCTGCCAATAAAACGCAGTCTTTGGTTAGCCTTCCCCACAACATTTTCTATGTGTTCCTTCCAATTTAAGTTGTTCGTAATTGTAATACCTAGGTATTTAGTTGAATTTATGGCTTTTAGATTAGACTGATTTATCGTGTAACCGAAGTTTAACGAGTTCCTTTTAGCACTAATGTGGATGACCTCACACTTTTCGTTATTTAGGGTCAACTGCCACTTTCCGCACCATTCAGATATATTTTCTAAATCGTTTTTCAGTTTGTTTTGATCTTCTGATGACTTCATTAGTCGATAAACGACAGCGTCATCTGCAAACAACCGAAGACGGCTGCTCAGATTGTCTCCCAAAACGTTTACATAGATAAGGAACAGCAAAGGGTCTAGAACACTACCTCGGGGAACGCCGGAAATCACTTCTGTTTTACTCGATGACTTTCCGTCAATTACTACGAACTGTGACCTCTCTGACACGAAAACACAAATCCAGTCACATAACTGAGACGATATTCCATAAGCACGCAATTTCACTACGAGCCGCTTGTGTGGTACAATGTCAAAAGCTTTCTGGAAATCCAGAAATACGGAATCGATCTGTAATCCCTTGTCAATAGCACTCAACACTAAATATGAATAAAGAGCAAGTTGTGTTTCACAGGAACGATGTTTCTAAACCCATATTGACTGTGTGTCAATAGACCGTTTTCTTCGAGGTAATTCATAATGTTCGAACACAATATATGTTCCAAAATCCTGCTGCATATCCACATTAATGATATGGGCCTATAATTTAGTGGATTACTCCTACTACCTTTCTTGAATATTGGTGTGACCTGTGCAACTTTCCAGTCTTTGGGTACGGATCTTTCGTCGAGCGAACGGTTGTATATAATTGTTAAGTATGGAGCTAATGCATCAGCATATTCCGAAAGAGACTTAATTGGTATACAGTCTGGACCAGAAGACTTGCTTTTATTAAGTAATTTAAGTTGCTTCACTACTCCGAGGATATTTACTTCTACGTTACTCTTGTTGGTAGCTGTTCTCGATTCGAATTCTGGAATATTTACTTCGTCTTCTTTTGTGAAGGCATTTCGGAAGGTGTTCTGTTTTATTTATTTACTTTTTTCAAGTGAGTGTATACTGAATGCCTTCCTGAAGTCAAGGAACTAGGCATTAACTTCTGTGCTTGCTGTCTAGGGCGCTCTGGATCTCATGCACTAACAGCGACAGCTAAGTTTCGCGAGATCCCTGTTTCCAGAATCAAAGTTGATTCTGATAGCGAAGGTTGTCGTACTCCATAGCACGTGAGCATTAAACGTGTTCCATAAATCTTCAACAGCTTGACGTCAGAAATACAGCGCATCGTGGAGACAGGGCATGTCACATCGCTGATGATAGAATTCGGTCCGTGGGATAGCGACGTTAGACCGCTATAGATATAGAAAAGATGTAGCATCCTGTGTCGAACCCGAGTTTCTCCTTCACTATCCGTTCACTCGCTCAGTACTCGTCAAGAACAGCATCGGCACAACACTATGTTACATAGGCACTCTATCATCCACAACATCCACACTTCGCTCTGCGATATACAGGGTGGTCCACTGATCGTGACCGGGCCAAATATCTCATGAAACGAGCATCAAACGAAAAAACTGCAAAGAACGAAACTTGTCTAGCTTGAAGGGGGAGACCAAATGGCGCTATGGTTGGCCCGCTAGATGGCGCTGCCATAGGTCGAACGGATATCAACTGCGTTTTTTTTTAAATAGGAACCCCCATTTTTTATTACATATTCGTGTAGTACGTAAAGAAAAATGAATGTTTTAGTTGGACCACTTTTTTCGCTTTGTGATAGATGGCGCTGTAATAGTCACAAACATATGGCTCACAATTTTAGACGAACAGTCGGTAACAGGTAGGTTTTTTAAATTAAAATACAGAACGTAGGCACGTTTGAACATTTTATTTCGGTTGTTCCAATGTGATACATGTACCTTTGTAAACTTATCATTTCTGAGAACGTATGCTGTTACAGCGTGATCACTTGTAAACACCACATTAATGCAATAAATGCTCAAAATGAAGCCCGTCAACCTCAATGCATTTGGCAATACGTGTAACGACATTTCTCTCAACACCGACGTTTTTGAGATTCCCGATTCTCGCGCAGTTTGTCTGCTACTGATGTGCGCATTAGCCGCGACAGCAGCTAAAACACCTACTTGGGCATCATCATTTTTTGCAGCTCGTGGTTGACGTTTCACGTGTGGCTGAACACTTCCTGTTTCCTTAAATAACGTAACTATACGGCGAACGGTCCGGGCACTTGGATGATGTCGTCCAGGATACTGAGCAGCCCGTTGGGCATTTTGATCACAATAGCCATACATCAACACGATATCGACCTTTTCCGCAATTGATAAACGGTCCATTTTAATATGGGTAATGTCTCAACGAAGCAAACACCGTCCGCACTGGCGGAATGATACGTGATACCACCTACTTATACGTTTGTGACTATTACAGCGCCGTCTATCACAAAGCGAAAAAAGTGATCCAACTAAAACATTCATATTTCTTTACGTACTACACGAATATGTAATAAAAATGGGGGTTCGTATTTTAAAAAAAACGCAGTTGATATCCGTGTGACCTATGGCAGCGTCATTTAGCGGGCCAACCATAGCGCCATCTGGTTTCCCCCTTCAAGCTAGACGAGTTTCGTTCTTTGTAGTTTTTTCGTTTGACGCTTATTTCGTGATACATTTGGCCCGGTCACTACCACTGGACCACCCTGTATATCGGAGGGAGACAACGACCAACTTACCTAGAGACCTATAACAGGAGCGCAATAAGTGTCACCTATTGTGTTTCTGACACTAATCGCCTGAGTACTACATTGACTTTAACATGTAATTCTCTGTTTTCCTCTAGTTTGAAATTATGTAAACGTATTGTCATCGAATCGACAGAGTTAAAAGATCCGTTGTACACCTTCATCAAATTTTACTTACAGTTTTCTAAACTTTATTATATTGTATTGAGACAATACATGAAGTACATTGCTAGAAGACTATTTCATTCTGCCAGTAACAATGCGGTATATGCAACGTTTTAATTCTTTCATCCTCAGATAGAACAAGTATCTTATTTTTACAGCCTATGGTAACACGACAAGGCTATTATTCTCTGTATACGTAAAAGATTTGACGGTCACGGTGAGCAGCAATCTGCGGCTGTCAGCTAATGATGCTGTGGTGCACAGTAAGGTGTCGTCATTGAGTGACTGTAGGAGGATACGAGATGACTTAGACGACATTTCTAGTTGGTGTGATGAATGGCAGTTAGCGCTAAATGTAGAACAATGTAAGTTAATTTAAATGAGTAGGAAAAACAATACCGTGATGTTCGAATACAGCATTAGTAGTGCGCTACCTGACGCAGTCAGGACGATTAAATATCTTGAAGCAATGCTGCAAAGCGATATGAAGTGGAACGAGCATGCACGGAGTGCATTAGGGAAACCGGATGGTCGACTTCAGTTTATTGTGAGAGTTTTAGGAAAGTGAGGTTCATCTGTAAAGGAGGCAGCATATAAAACATGAGTGTGATCCATTCTTGAGTACTGCTCGAGTGTTTGGGATCCCTCCGACGTCCTGTTAAGGAAGACGTCGAAGCAATTCAGAGGCGGGCTGCTAGATTTGTCGCCGGTAGGCCGATCAACGCGCAAGTATTATGGAGTGCTTCGGGAACGTGAAAGGAATCCCCGGAGGGAAGGCGACATTCTTTTCATGGCTTCAAGGCATTGAGAAAATCAGAGAATCAGCATATGATGCTGTCTGTAGAACGATCCTATTGTCGCATCTTACATATCGCGTAACGACCACGAAGATAAAATGAAAGGAACTAGGGCTTTAGGTAGGCATATAGACAGTGGTTTTTTCCTCTATTTACGAGTGGAATGGGAAGGGAAATGATTAATAATACTACAACGTACCTTCCGCAAAACACCAGTAGGGTGGCTTGCGCAGTATGTATGTAGATGCAGATCACAGGAAACGACATAATAGTGAAACAATGTTACTCATGTATAGGGAATGTAATTTAACAGAATAGTAATGACCAGTGTGAATTTTCCTTGTGTTCCCATTTCTTTTCTGTCAGTTCCAGCAAGTTAGTCTATGAGTTACGTCACCCCGGTGACCGTAACGGACACAGTTACAAGAAAGATATAATGTTACGTATACCGTACTATCATAATGTACATATATTCACAGAAAATAAATATCCTACATTGAACAAAACTGAAGCATAACAAAATTCACTTTAAACTGGTTTTTGGCTCATTTAAGTTAACAATTGTGATTACTAATTTTCATTGTTGAAGACCAATGTTGCTAATAATAAAATTACATTATCAGAAAAGTAGTGTTTTGGTGATCAAATATATGCAAATCAAATTTATATGTGGAATATAGAATGTAAGTATAAAAACTTAAATCTGGTCTAAATTTATACAGAATCGAACATTTCAGTTGAAGTAAGAATGTTCTGAGGAGGCAATCTTATAATTTCATAATTCGTACTAAATAAAATCGAAGTGTATGTTCACATTTATCGATATTTCACTTAGCACTACGATTGTGAACGCAGGTCTGCACGCTTTACCTATGCGATTGTATAAACGGAGGAATGAACTTCCTTTCGGTGGTTTTCTCCTACTTCCGGGAAAGTCTGTATTTGGGTTATTCCTTTTTCGGTGGAGGATCTTTCTCTTCCTCTCATGCCTTACTCAGCTTCGTGCGGTTTGTCAAGTCTAGTCGTGGACTCGGGAAATGTGTGGGATTTATTGTTGGCAGCAGGTACCATCAGCTGTGAGTGTGCGCCTTTTATTGGCTGGAGCGTTCTGAGACGGCGGTAAGGCTGAAAGCTCAGAGATGTGGGCAAGTCCCCAGCCAAGCAACTGAACAGTACACTACGTCAGCATAGCTTGTCATTTTTTGGAACCTTTGCCATTTCAGAGATCGTTACTTTTATAAAAAGTTATTCTCCTACAATTAGCCGAGAAATTTGGAAATTGGTATGTGGCAAAACATAAACGCTATTAGTGAAATGTTCTTGGAGGATCTGTGTCAAGATGACTGCACTCTCCCCCCCCCCCCCCCCCCCCCCAACTCTTTTCTTTTATCTGTGCCTGGTAAGTGCTTGCATCTGTGATGTGTGTGTGTGTGTGTGTGTGTGTGTGTGCATGTGTGTGTACAGTTCCTGCGGTTCTTCTGTCCACAGACAGGCTCCATTCCACCAGTACCACATTCAGCATTTCGCTCCGCGGTCTCTGTCAGACGGCCCTGCGGTCTATATGCAGCCCTCAGTGTTCGCGTCCAGCGATTTCGCACGGCCTCTGTAACGGCGACACGAGTGAGCGGGACAAAGAGCTGGCGGGGTGATTTACACGTTGCCACCCACGGGAATTCAGTGGCTGCCACTGGATGCCGGCAGCATTCATCTGTTT
This sequence comes from Schistocerca piceifrons, assembly GCF_021461385.2. Lineage (NCBI taxonomy): Eukaryota > Metazoa > Arthropoda > Insecta > Orthoptera > Acrididae > Schistocerca > Schistocerca piceifrons. The sequence goes on along the minus strand of NC_060140.1, from coordinate 736,457,524 downwards.
GTCAACCCAGACCCACACTCCGCCCATCGGAGACTTTATAGGGGAGTGACAGGTCTGAACGACGATCACGCATATAAAAATTACAGAAGACAAATGTAAAGCAGCGCTCCATGTACGAGTAGAGGGATGATGTCAAAGTGAACGGCCGAAGGAACAGGCACTGCGGCGACTGCAGCCGTTATGAAATACATGAAATGTATTCAGTTGCGAATGTGGACAACCATCAGCTGTATAATGGACTGACGACAATGAAAATTTGTGCCGAGCCGGGACTCGAACCCCAATTTCCCGTCAACCATGTGTAGACAACCTGTACTTGTACATCCATTATGTATGATCCCGTACAGGGGAGACACTCTACTTGAAAGACGTTTGCCCTTGCATGTCCGAAAAAACTTTGCATCGTAATGTGGAGTAACACAGGCACTGCAGTATCGTATTTATCCCCCCACATCGGGTAAGCTACTTTCAAGTATGTCTGTCCTGTATGGGAATTAAATATACATAACGGATGTACGAGTAGAGGTCGTAGACACATAGTTGACGACGTATACAAGTTTGGGTCTGCCCGTGAGTGGTGCTCGGATAGCGAAATAGTAAGGCAATAAGCGGGAAATCCCAGTTTGAATCCCGGTCCGGCACACATTTTCACTGTCGCCACTCCACTGTACAGCTGATGGTTGACCATATGCACAAATACAAATCCATTTCCTGTATCTACAGTTTAGATGCAACTAATAAAAGAACAAAATCAAAACAAAATCACTAGTACTAACAGCAGTATCAGTATTTAGCTCTGTGATTAGTTTATTGTTGCTTGCTTGGGTAGAAAGTACTTGTAGTACTGCCATTTTTGTTGTATTGGACTTTTATTTAGTAAGTACCAGGAACAAATGATTAATGTATACATTTATTATTACGTATGAAAGTGTTAATAGGCTGTAATTGTACCCCCCCCCTCCCCGATGAACCATGGACCTTGCCGTTGGTGGGGTGGCTTGCGTGCCTCAGCGATACAGATAGGTACAACCACAATGGAGGGGTATCTGTTGAGAGGCCAGACAAACGTGTGGTTCCTGAAGAGGGGCAGCAGCCTTTTCCACAGTCTGGATGAATGACTGATCTGGGCTTGTAATATCAATCAAAATGGCTTTTTGTGCTGGTGCTGTGAGCTCCTGAAACCAAGGGAAATCATAGCCGTAATTTTTCCCGAGGATATTCAGTTTTACCTTAGGGTTAAATGATGATGGCGTCTTCTTGGGTAAAATATTCCGCAGGTAAAATAGTCCCCCATTCAGATCTGCGGGCGGGGACTACTCAGGAGGATGTCGTCATCAGGAGAAACAAAACTGGCATTCTACGGATCGGAGCGTGGAATGTTAGAGCCCTTAATCGGCAGGTAGATTAGAAAAATTAAAAAGGGAAATGCATAGGTTGAAGTTAGATATAGTGGAAGTGAAGTTCGGTGGCAGGAGGAAGAAGACTTCTGGTCAGGTGAAGACATGGTCATAAATACAAAGTCAGATTGGGTAATGCAGGAGTGGGTTTAATAATGAATAAGAAAACAGGAATGCGGGTAAGCTACTATGAACAGCATAGCGAACTCATTATCGTAACCAAGATAGACATGAAGCCCATGCCTACCACAGTAGCACAAGTTTACATGCCAAGTAGCTCCGCGGATGATGAAGAGATTGAAGACATGTATGATGAGATAAAGAAATTATCAGGTAATTAAAGCGTACGAAACTTTAATTGTGATGGGGGACTGGAATTCGACAGCATCAAAAGGAACAGAAGGAAAGATCTTAGGTCAATGTGGACTGAGGGAAAGGAATGAAAGAGGAAGCCGCCTTATAGAATTGTGCACAGAGTATAATTTAATAATCGCTGACACTTGATTCCAGAAACATGAAAGAGGGTTGTATATATGGAAGAGACCTAGAGACACCGGAAGGTTTCATATTTATTATATAATGGTTAGCCAGTGATTTAGGAACCAGATTTTAAATTGTAAGACATTTCCAGGGACAGGTGTAGACACTGACCAAAATTTATTGGTTATGAGTTGTAAATTAAAACTGAAGAAACTGGAAGAAGGTAGGTAACTAAGGAGATGAGACCTGAATGAGTTGAAAGAAACAGAGGTTGTTGAGAGTTTCAGAGCGAGCATTAGGCAACGGGTGACTAGAAGAGGGGAAAGACGAACGGGTAGCTTCAAGAGATGAAATTGTGAAGGCAGCAGAGGATCAAACAGGCGAAAAGACAAGGGCTAGTAGAAATCCTTAGATGACCCAAGAGATATCGAATTTAAGAGATATTCAATTTTATTAACGAAAGGAGAAATTTAAAAACGTAGCACATGAAGCGGGAGAAAGGCAATATAAACGTTTAAAAATGAGAGTGACAGGAAGCGCAAAATTGCGAAGCAGGAGGACAAATGTAAGGCTTTAGAAGCATATTTCACTAGGGGAAAGATAGATACAGCCTACAGGAAAATCCAAGAGGCCTTTGGAGAAAAGAGAAGCAGCTGTATGAATATCAGTCTTAAGCAAACAAGGGAAAGCTGAAAGGTGGAAGGAGTACCCCATGAGGGTCCATAGAAGAGAGATAAACTTGAAAGCAATATTATAGAAAGGAAATTGGCTGTAGATGAAGATGAGATCGGAAATATGGTTTTGCGAGAAGAATTTGACAAAGCTCTAAAGATCTAAGTCAAAACGAGGTCCAGTGGGTAGATGATACTCCGCCAGAACTCGTGATAGCCTTGGGAGAGACAGCCGTGACAAAACTTTTCCATCTGATGTCCATGGTACAGCCGTAATACCCTAAGACTTTGAGACGAATGTAGTAAGTAGTTCCAGTTCCAAATATGTGAAAATTCCCGAACTATCAGTTTAATAAGTCATAGTTGCAAAATATTAACACGAATTCTTTTCAGAAGAATGGAAAACACTGGTAGGAGCCAACCTTGTGGAAGATCTGTTGGTAATCTGTAATAATGTAAGAACACGGGAGGCAATGTAGACTCTACGACTTATCTTACAAGATAGGTTAATGAAGGGCAAACCTACATTAATAGCATTTGTAGACTTAGCGAAAGCTTTTGACTATGTTCACTGGAATACACTCTCTGCAATTCTGAAGGTAGCAAGTGCAAAACACAGGAAGCGAAAGGCTGTTTACAACTTGTAGAGAAACCAGACAGCAGGTACAAGAGTCAACGGACCTGAAAGGGAGACAGTGGTTGGAAGGGGAGCAAGACAGCGTTACAGCCTATCCCCGATGTTGTTAAATAAGTACATTAAAAAGGCAGGAAAGGCAAATAAAGAAAAATTTGGAGAAGGAATTAAAGTTCAGGGAGAAGAAATAAAAACTTTGAGGTCTGCCGATGAAATTGTAATTTTGTCAGAGACAGCAAAGAACTTGGAAGAGCAGTTGGACAGTGTCTTGAAAGGAGGATATGAGATAAACATTAAAAAAAGCAGAACGAGGATGATGGAATGCAGTCTAATTAAATCAAGTGATGCTGAGGGATTTAGATTAGGAGTTGAGATACTTAAACTAGTAGATGAGTTTTGCTATTGGGCAGCAAAATAACTGATGATGGCCAAAGTAGAGAGGATATAAACTGTAGACTGTCAATGGCAAGAAAGGTATTTCTGAAGAAGAGAAATTTGTTAACATCCGATATAGATCAAAGTGTCAGAAAATTTTTTCCTGAAGGTATTTTTTTTTTTTTTTTTTTTTTTTTTTTTTTTTTTTTTGGAGTGTAGCCATGTATGGAAGTGAAACACGGACGATAAACAGTTTAGACAAGAAGGGAGTAGAAGCTTTCGAAACGTGATGCTTTAGAAGAAGGCTGAAGATTAGATGGGTCGATCACATAACTAACGGGGAAGTACTGAAGGGAAATGGGGAGAAAAGAAATTTGCACAATCCTCGAATATACACACACCAAAAAAAGTTTTGCATCACCTTGGTTCCGAGAGTTCCGGAACCTGTACAGAAAATTGGAATAGAGATAAATATAAACATCATTTCCGTCCTTTTTATTACTCATGAAAACCACACATTGCATGTTGTACCATCATACAGCGAGACCTTCAGAAGTGATAATCCAGATTGCTGTACACACCGGTACCTCTAATACGCAGTAGCACGTCCTCTTGCATTGATGCTTGCCTGTATTCGTCGTGGCATACTATCCCAGTTCATCAAGGCACTGCTGGTCCAGATTGTCCCACTCCTCGACGGCAATTCGGCGTAGATCCCTCACAGTGGTTGGTGGGACATGTCGTCCATAAACAGCCCTTTTCCATATATCCCAGGCATATTCGATAGGGTCCATGTTTGGAGAACATGCTGGCGGCTCTAGTCGAGCGATGTCGTTATCCTGAAGGAAGTCATTCACATGATGCGCACGATGGGGGCGCGAATTGTCGTCCATGAAGGCGAATGCTTCGCCAATATGCTGCTGATATGGTTGTAATATCAGTCGGAGGATGGCATTCACATATCGTACAGCCATTACGGCGCCTTCCAAGACCACCAGCAGCGTACGTCGGTCCCACATGATGCCACCCCCAAACAGCAGAGAACTTCCACGTTACTGCACTCACTCGACAGTGTGTCCAAGGCGTTCAGACTGACCGGGTTGCCTCCAAAGACATCTCTGATGATTGTCTGGTTGAAGGCATCCTGAACGGTCCATTCGGCATATTGTTGGGCCCATCTGTACCGTGCTGCATGGTGTCGTGGTTGCAAAGATGGACCTCGCCATGGACGTAGGGAGTGAAGTTGCGCATCATGCAGCATTTTGCGCACAGTTTGAGTCGTAACACGACGTCCTGTGTCTGCACGAAAAGCATTATTCAACATGATGGCGTTGCTGTCAGTGTTCTTCCTAGACATAAACCGTAGGTAGCGGTCATCCACTGCAGTAGTGACCCTTGGGCGGCCTGACCGAGGCATGTCGTCGACAGCTTCTGTCTCTCTGTGTCCCCTCCATGTCCGAACAACATCGCTTTGGTTCATTCCGACACGCCTGGACACCTCCATTGTTGAGAGCCTCTCCTGGCACAAAGTAACAATGCGGACGCGATCGAACCGCGGTATTGACCGTCTAGGCATGGTTGAACTACAGACAACACGAGCCGTGTACCTCTTTCCTGGTGGAATGACCGGAACTTATCGGCTGTCAGACCCCCTCTGCCTAAAAGGCGCTGCTCATGCACGGTTATTTACATCATTGGGTCTGTGATACAATATCCACTGTCAACGCCTATCTTCAGGAGTTCTGGGAACCGGGGTGATGAAGAACTTTTTTTGATGTGTGTATAAAATTAATTGCGGGAATTGTAAAAAACGTTATTTAGGACAAACAAGACATTAGAGATTCCGACAATAATCTACCCATGTTCATCTAAAAAACTATAATCATAAAATAGGAAATATACAAACAATCAATCCAGGTAACATTCGCACAAATTAAGTTGATATCAGCGCGATTGCTAATGGGAGCGATTATAAATGGGAAATGCCTTTGAGGTCGCTCCCACAAGCCACCGCGCCAGGTGTTGACTTAGTTTGCGCGTATACTGTACAAAATTCCAAAAGGAATCAGCGTGAATGTGATAGAACATATGGAAATTTACCCATACATAAAAAACAACTCGTAAGATATGCTGAACGAAAACACAGACCCAAAACGTAAACACTATTTTGAAAACTTTATTAGCATTTTGAAGTGATAAACGAAATTAATACATTCATCAAAGATTACACAAAGAACAACTCAAACCACAATATCTATGATATAGATAAACAAATGTAAACATTCAGAATATAAGAATACGTTATAATAACTTAGCGTAAGTAAACCTGGGTCAAGTTAATAAGCTGTCAAAATAAAGCCAACTATCAGATCTTATGAAAAATACGTAATTGTTCATAATATAAGACAGGAAGAAAATAGCTACCAGACACAAATGCAGCATGCACATACGTTATAAACAGCGTAAGTACGCCTTTGCACACACTCTGTGTAAACTACTATCTAACTGACGACACCTGTACTATGTGTATTGACTGCAGGTTGTGCTAGAAGATGATAATAACACCGAAATAAGTTTATAGTACGAAAGAATAATAAACTCGAAGCAGCTAACAAAATGGTTCAAATGGCTCTGAGCACTATGGGACTTAACTGCTGTGGTCATCAGTCCCATAGAACTTAGAACTACTTAAACCTAACTAACCGAAGGACATCACACACATCCATGCCCGAGGCAGGATTTGAACCTGCGACCCTAGCGGTCACGCGGCTCCAGACTGTAGCGCCTAGAACCGCACGGCCACTCCGGCCGGCGAAGCAGCTAACAGGAATTAACTATTTATTAAAATGTCATACTGTGACCTGCTCTACGCTGGGAGCCACACAATGCAGAAATGAATGATAATGCTTTCGTCATTTGACTTACTTTCGGCTCTGTTGCTATTTTCAAGTTTTTCGTTATTATCATTTAGATTGCATGCCGCAGCCCTTGTCAAAAAAATAATATTCATCATTGGACCATACAGGAATCGTCATGTTAACGCCATTTCTATGGTTTGTGGAACCACTTCCAGATTCAGCGATGCAGGCTTTCGTAGCCGGTACCTCTAGCCCAGTTGTTCAGTCATTGGAGAGAAACCCGTGAAAGTGTTGCGTTTAATGTGCCAGCAAATGCAGACAACCCGACAGTGTCCAAAAGACCAGAAAAGTTCAATTCATCCCGATTCCAAACAAGGGAATTTCTAATGAGTGTTTGATCGCCAAACAACCGCAGTAGCTAGCAAACTCATGCTTAAAAATTACAAAATAGGCTTCACCAGTAAATAAACCGAGTGATACCTGAAGATCAAGCTGGATTTCTTGAAGAAACAAGGAGCAGATATCAAATTGTTCATATCAGATGGATTATGGAGATGGCAAGAGAATTCCGTAAAAATGTGTACCTTTGTTTTATTGATTATGCTAAAGCCTTCAACTGTGTCGGAAACAATAAACTGTGGAAAGTAGGTACTCGAAAACGAAGGAGTTACAAACCTTCTCATTTACCTCATACAGAATTTATGCTCTGACCAAGAACCCATGGTGATTCAGTAATGGATAGGCTGTATATTGTCAGCGTATTTAATCAAGCTGTATGCAGCGCACATTATGAGCAATGGCGCATTACATGAAGTAGAAACTGGAATTGAAATAGATAAGTTAAATACAAATAACTTCAGGTATGACGCTAATGATGTGTGATTGGTAGCACCTGAGCACTGTTTTACAAACAGCAAGACAGTTGTAGGAGTCTGCAACAAGAGGCAATGATTAGTTGAGATAGAAATAGCAGATTTAGCACTGCCGAGCGCAGTGGAAAATACTATAGTTTTTTGCGGTTTATTTCTGTTTATCCCCAATGAGAAATATTAATTGGGCATTTTTATAAGGGGCGTTCAAAAAGGACCGAGCCAGAGGCACAATTACAGAAACCAGTACCTGTATGTTAGAAGTATTGACCCTGGCTGTTGAGACGCTTGTCCCACTGTGACAAAAGCTGGTGAATGGCTGTCTCATAAAATTCCCGGGGCTGCGATGTTAACCAATTCTGCACGTACAGCTGAACGCCGGCGTCCACACGAGTGCAGGAAAGGTTGTGCTGACGTTCTTCTTTGACCAAGATGGTCCCCTTCTGATTCACTTTCTGCAGCACGGGACAACAATGAATTCCCAGCGTTACTCGCAAAAACCATGACCACCCTTCGCCAAGCGATCAGATCAAAACGACAAGGCAATCTCACTGTTGGGGTCATTCTGCTCCACGACAATGCAAACCTCATACGGCCAAAACAGTCGCAGCACTCCTGCAGAAATTCAAATGGGATGTTCTTGGCCACTCTCCATAGAGTCCGGACCTCTCTCCCTGTGATTACACCATTTTTGCTCTCCTTAAAAAGGTTCTGAGGAGCAAACGATTCACCTCGGACGACAACATCATTATGAGACAGCCATTCACCGCCTTGTGTCACAGTGGGACAAGTGTCTCATCAGCAAGGACCAAGACTTCTAATATACAGGTACTGGTTTCTGTAATTATGCCTCCAGCTCGTTTCTTTTTGAACGTCCCTTATACTTGATTATTTTTTCTTGTTAGCCGACAGGATTTTCTCATACTGATCTTTCTTCCTGTTGAAGATTTTTTTGGTGGCGATATATCTTTATTGGTATATGAATAAAAATATTTCTTGTGAACAACTCTTTGAAAACCCAACAACTGATTGTACATAATAATCCAATATCGTAGAGGCAGACCGGTGGAAGCGTTACTGACGGACGCACGGGCTCTTGTTTAACAATTTGAAGGCTGGGAGGTGCACGCATAATATGATGGGATTGTTTTCTTTCTGATTGTGCTGCTGCCGTTGGTAATATTTCCTTTAGACGCCTCTATCTCCTCTGTAGAGCCGGTGGACGACATAATATTAATTTACCGTAACAGAAATATGCAGTGTTCGATTTCCTTCTATGGAGCAAGCTTGCTCTCATAATCAGGGGACGGATTTTCAGTTTCAACCCATGACAACAGAGCTTGTTTTCAGTTTAGTCCGGTAGGACTAAGCAGCAGTAACCTATCTCAATTGCTCTCTTGTTTCTGCTAAAATTTGCAGAGTGGGTGAAGTTGGACTCTTCATACCGTGGGTTGACGTCATGTGGAACTACTGACTGAATTTCCAGGATTCCCTTGAAAGCTGTTTTGTGGCTATACTCCAGACGGCGTAAGAAGGTCCGTAACAGCTCGCAGCATTGTTGCAAGGTTTCAACTGTGATGTACTGGCGGCTGTAGCCCAAATCAGCAGCCGTATACAGAGCTGAGACAACACTTAAGCCTTGCCTAGAGACGTTTACAAAATCGCTTACGATGTTGGTTGAGGAAGACCCGCGAAGCTGTCTCGCCCAGCCCACTCCAACAGACAGGGATGAACTTGCGCCGGCTCAGTTATAGGATAGACCTCCCATGGCTTTGCAGACCTGGAGATCACTCTTTTTGATGAGTGGCAAATATCCCTCGTTAGTAACCTCACTGAATCCATTTCAAGCTCTTCAGAAGCATTGCAGGCCCTATGTGACGGCTGCAGACCACTAGGAAACGTAATTACGTTTGCTTCCCTGTTACTGACACGTTCTACTGCTACTAATACAACAACTATTACTATTACTTCCAAGATTGTCCTCTCATGTATGCTCACTGAGCTAAATCTTCAGGCCTCAAGATAGTACCGGGCGAACCGCATCGGTGTGTTATAGGGCAGTTAGTGATATAAAAATATTATAAATGATATGTAAGTGACGTAGTGGATAACAGCTGATGCTCCACGAGTCTGTTCACTGATGATGCTTTTCTATATAGAGGAGTCACAACGCTATAAAGCTGCAGTGACTTGCAGTAAGATCTGCAGTGGTTCGTCTAAGGAGCTGCAGTCATGGACTGTGCGGCTGATATTGGCGGAGGTTCGAGTCCTCCCCCGGGCATGGGTGTGTGTGTTTGTCCTTAGGATAATTTAGGTTAAGTAGTGTGTAAGCTTAGGGACTGATGACCTTAGCAGTTAAGTCCCATAAGATTTCACACACATTTGAACATTTTTTTGCAGTGGTTCGACGCTTGGCGTCAGGTCGGGCAGTTCACCCTCAACATAAAGAATGTAACTTTTTGCGCATAAACAGGCGGAAAGACCCGTTGCTGTGTGGCATGACTGCCGAACAATCAGTGAAAGCAGTAATATCCATTAAATATCTGTGAGTAGGTCGTACGAGCGATTCGAAATGGAATGACCCTAAAAAATCTATCGTAGGACAGGTAGATGGCAGACAGATTCATTGGGAAGATCCTCGGGAAGTGCAGTTCACCTACGAAAAAGGTAGCTTAGAAAATCCTTGTTCGGGCGATGCTAACAGTGTTGCTCCTTGGTCTGGGACCCTTCCCAGACAGTACTGATAGAGGAAATAGACAAGATTTAAGACAGAGCGTGTTTCGTCACAGCTTCATTTAGTAAGGGCAAAAGCGTCACAGAGGTGCTCATATAACTGTAGTGGCAGACGCTACAAGAGAGCCGGTTTTCCACCAAGTGGTTCCTTCTTCAGTCCCGACAGCTTCAGTTCCTAGAAGAGTTAATCAGTATATTACTTCTTTCGATGTACATCATGTCAAAGGACTATGAAGATAAAATTAGAGTCGAGCTCATAAGGGGACTCATCAATAGTCGCCGGCCGCGGTGGTCTCGCGGTTAAGGCGCTCAGTCCGGAACCGCGCGACTGCTACGGTCGCAGGTTCGAATCCTGCCTCGGGCATGGATGTGTGTGATGTCCTTAGGTTAGTTAGGTTTAAGTAGTTCTAAGTTCTAGGGGACTGATGACCACAGAAGTTAAGTCCCATAGTGCTCAAAGCCATTTGAACCATTTGAATCATCAATAGTCGCGCTTCCCGGCACATGAAAGGAAGGAAGTGACGTCCACAAAGTACTCTACGCAACAAGGAGATTGCTTATAAATCACTCCTAGAATGTTGCGTAAGTGTGGGACCCGTACCAAATAGGACTAGCAGGGGATATTGGACGAATACAGAGAACGGCAGCACGAACATCTTTAGAAAGAAATTGTCACTCTATAGCGCTGATATGAAACTTCCTGACAGATTAAAACGGTGTGCCGGACCGAGACTCGAAATCGGGACCTTAGCCTTTCGCAGGCAGGTGCTCTACCAACTGAGCTCGGTTGGTAGAGCACTTGCCCGCGAAAGGCAAAGGTCCCGAGTTCGAGTCTCGGTCCGGCACACAGTTTTAATCTGCCAGGAAGTTTCATATCAGCGCACACTCCGCTGTAGAGTGAAAATTTCATTCTAGAAACATCCCCCAGGCTGTGGCTAAGCCATGTCTCTGTAATATCCTTTCTTCCAGGAGCGCTAGTTCTGCAGGGTTCGCAGGAGACCTTCTGTGAAGTTTGGAAGGTAGGAGACGAGATACTGGCGGAATTGAAGTTGTGAGGACGGGGCGCGAGTAGTGCTTGGGTAGCTCAGTTGGTAGAGCACTTGCCCGCCAAAGGCAAAGGTCCCGAGTTCGAGTCTCCATCCGGCACACAGTTTTAATCTGCCAGGAAGTTTCACAAACATCATTGTTTGACCCGTGGTTCGAATCCTGCCTCGGGCATGGATGTGTGTGATGTCCTTAAGTTAGTTCGGTTTAAGTAGTTCTAAGTTCGACTGATGACCTCAGAAGTTAAGTCCCATAGTGCTCAGAGCCATTTGAACCATCTGAGCCATTGTCATTATTACTATTATCACCATTAGTGACAGCAGCTGCAGTATACAAGTACTGCCAGTATTAACTTTATTATTTCATAGTCAGTATAATTTACTCACACTGCCTCTTCAGACACTCGAATTATTTTAATGCTAGTAAGTACTGCGCGCTGGCTTCGCGGCCAGGGTAGAGCCTCTCTGGTTATCAATGATCGTCCGTGGTTTAGTTTTCCGATCAGAGACGCTGGTCTGAGGGTCTTTGGAAAACTATTTAAGGGCGCGCGGCGTGTCAGTTGGCCTCGAGTGCTTCAAGTTTGGTCCCGTGGTGACGCGGGCATACTCTTCGAGGTGGCGGGTCGCGAGGCTGCTGGAAAAGTGAGAGAGCGAGCGGGCGGCGCAGTGAGGGGCGTGTTGTCAGCTGTGATTGTGCGGAGCCGCCGTGGACGCCCAGTACGAGTCCGACGAGAGTACTGCACTCGATTGTGAGGGGCCGACTGGCGCTGGTGTTCACAAACAGCGGTGCCCCTTTGTTGGTTTGGTGGCTAAAAGGCGGTTTAGAGCATTAGTGTGTCCCATAGCATGGTTACAGTAGAAGTACAATTACAGTTACGCTGTTATATACTATTCTGTCACCGGATTGCACTACTGAGCCTGTATGTCATGAAACAGCTCGTTGGTCAGAGTGATTTTATATCAGTAATTTGCCCACCTTGTACTGTTGAAACTTCTTTCACCCATTAAGAAATGTCTTAACTTCAGTTGGCTGTAATTTAGTACGTTGCGCAAATTTAAAGAATTATCATGTAATGTTGTTGTTGTTTTACCGTAATTTATATGTTTTGTGCTTTTAAGGGAGTTCCATTTGCTCAACTGTCATGCAAAGATCAGCTGCATGGATGATCTCTAGATTGTTTACAATTCTAATACGAAAAAGGGGGCTGACCCTGCTGCATCTTGTAAATCAAGGTGGTTTTTGTGAACTAGCTGTTGACTTACTGAGTGCGTGTGGAATATGAGTAACTGGTTTAAACTGTTTGCACTGCTGTTGATGCGGAACTGTTTCATAAAGTTAAGTGTTCTTGTTTGCATTGGTCAAATAGTTACTTCTTACTTGAAGTGTCTGGAAGTACTTCAAATTGTTGGTCTTTTAGGTTGGTATTAGAAGGCTTAATTCACAGACGCCGGCCGCGGTGCCCGAGTGGTTCTAGGCGCTTCAGTCCGGAACCGCGCGACTGCTACGCTCGCAGGTTCGAATCCTGCCTCGAGCATGGATGTGTGTGATGTCCTTAGGTTAGTTAGGTTTAAGTAGTTCTAAGTCTAGGGGACTGATGATGTCAAACGTTAAGTCCCATAGTGCTCAGAGCCATTTGAACCATCTGAATTCACAGACGGTTAAATTTAGAGGTTACAATTAAATCGGTTTGTGCCGTTTAATGCCAAGGGATAACTCTAATACTTGTAATGGCTTTTCATTGTAAATTTTATGTACGTGTGCGTGCGTCTGGTTACGTATGTTTGTTGCCATTATTAAACATCTTAATTGAGCGCCATAATTTCTTATCTATGCCTGATGCTAACAGGTTTATGTTACAGGTATCGTAAGTTATTCTAATCATAAGGGCCGAGATATAAGCTATTGTAAAGAGAAAGGCCAGCAAGTGCACTGAAGTATCTACCACTTGTAAAAATAATACCAATATTGTGACGCATAAACCCCTCTCCCCACAGGTTAAGTTCTGTTGTTTAGCCCTTGGTTGTCAAAGGGTTTGCAAGGATTGTATCTGTTGTTTAATTTATTCTCCTGAGAGATTTCTCGGGCCAGCCGTTGGCGAAATTACTAGTTCTAATTATTTGTTTTAAGGAGAAACGATCATACTTGAAGATTCTTTGAGTTCTTTGTACATATTGTTTGTCGTCAATATTATTTTACTGTCAGTAATCAGTGTTGTAAAGTTAATAATTTTCTTTAATGCTGGTTATCAGAGTTCGTTTTAAGTTTTCTGAACTGACCATCTGTGTTCAACTGTTCAAGGTTTTGAAGAGGCTAACAATTAATACGTTTTTAAGGTATGTTTGTGAAATGGCTTGGCATCTTACCACACCTCTCCCGCTCCTAGAATTTCAACTAGTTGTCATATTAAGACTGTTATATCTTGGGAAACTATGTTTTATAAAAGATACTGTATATGATAAACCCTGATCCGTTGTAAGAGATGGCCATAATCAGGTTGGGTTAAATAAATAAATAAATAGAAATAAATAAAACCTTCTCGTTGGCGCCGAACGTCATTGGCGTTATCCAGCATTCTCTTTAAAGGGGTGTTGCACCTCATAAGACATTTCCAGAGCTGAGACTCAGGTTTCTCGATGAGTAGATAAGTATCCGTTGGAAATCTCAGTGAATTCATGTCGAGCACTTCAGCAGCGTTGACTCTACGTGGACGGTGACCACACACCGTGTTACTGCGGTTGCTTCTCTCTTCCTGAGGAATTGTACCACTACAAAACGTACTCCCGCATTCATTTAGGCAAACAGGCAGGCCTACCAACAGTGTAACTATTTTTCTTGTTTCGCAAAACGATTGATACGGGAAACCACTCTGTATAGGAGACCGCTCGTCATCCATGCTCAGTTTAATATGGATAATACGCTGCCCTCGCTACAGTGACCAGTGACCACAAGTGTGGACCGATTTGAGCGGCCAGCGGTGTGTGTCGCGCCGTACTTGAATGGACCCCCGTAATTTATAGCAGCGGTCGTAATAGACTGGCGCGCACTCGCGCAGGGCGGCGAGGTTCCGGTCCGCGGGCGTAGGCCACGCTAGCAACTGAAGCTGGCGAGCTGACAGCGCCAGCAAGCCTGCTTAGGGCTTTGTACTGCGGCGGCAGCGTGGGTGGCATCTACGGGGCGCGCGTAAATCTCACATTGTGTCGCATCGGCCGACGATGAACTGCCGAAGCCGTGTGAACCGCCGTGCGGCCACATTCATACTGCCACAAGCGCGGCGGCGAGCGAGCGCGGAGGACATGAACTCGCTGTCCTACTGACGCTACTCGCGGCAGGCCAAACTTTTGACTTCCGCGCACTCCCACTGGACGAGCGCAACATGTCATATTAGCGAGCATAGCGTGTCAAAGAACAGCTAACTGTTATTGACAACCACAGGAAATTAAATAAATATGCTGGTGAAACGTCCCCTTAGAAAAATTGTACATGACTGTGCTTAAACTGACACACAATATTTTTAGCGCAACGGAATCTGACTCAATAATCCCTACAAATGAATGGCCCTGACTAACATTAAACTATACCTTTCACAAAACACTTAACTCACAAAAATCTTCGTTACTCAAGCTACTGCAATACAGCGAGCGCCACTACTGCCAGCTAAATAAAAGATTCAGACTACTGAAGGCACTAACTACTGATAGGCATAGTTAGCAAATGAAAGATTTTTATAGAGGAAAAACAATGTATTTACCTTAATATTGTTCAAAAGTCATATTATATATATATATATATATATATATATATATATATATATATATATCAGTTCATGACATCCAGTCTTACAAATTTACTGTCTCTGTCCAGATCATCCGCTCTCAGAACTCTGCCATCTCACTCCCCACATCCACCACTGCTGGCGGCTCACCTCCAACTGCGCTACGCTACGCGCTGTTTACATCCAGCTGCCCAACACTACAATGGCAGACAACAATGCAAACTAGCTACAGACTGCACACAGCACAGCCAGTGATTTTCATACAGAGCGCTACATGGCGTTACCAATAAGAAAGACAGTGCTGACTCTCGACATGCAGACAGGTAATGGGCCACAACAGAGCAAACCTGCAGCAGAGTCAGTCGAAGTTTTGAAGAATATCGTTTGGTAGGTCATCACAGAGCAGACCCACTGTAGTCCTGGTAGAGATTACGGTACTGGTGGGCCACCAGAAGTGCAGACCCCCTGCAGTCCTTGTACACTCCTGGAAATTGAAATAAGAACACCGTGAATTCATTGTCCCAGGAAGGGGAAACTTTATTGACACATTCCTGGGGTCAGATACATCACATGATCACACTGACAGAACCACAGGCACATAGACACAGGCAACAGAGCATGCACAATGTCGGCACTAGTACAGTGTATATCCACCTTTCGCAGCAATGCAGGCTGCTATTCTCCCATGGAGACGATCGTAGAGATGCTGGATGTAGTCCTGTGGAACGGCTTGCCATGCCATTTCCACCTGGCGCCTCAGTTGGACCAGCGTTCGTGCTGGACGTGCAGACCGCGTGAGACGACGCTTCATCCAGTCCCAAACATGCTCAATGGGGGACAGATCCGGAGATCTTGCTGGCCAGGGTAGTTGACTTACACCTTCTAGAGCACGTTGGGTGGCACGGGATACATGCGGACGTGCATTGTCCTGTTGGAACAGCAAGTTCCCTTGCCGGTCTAGGAATGGTAGAACGATGGGTTCGATGACGGTTTGGATGTAAAGTGTACTATTCAGCGTCCCCTCGACGATCACCAGTGGTGTACGGCCAGTGTAGGAGATCGCTCCCCACACCATGATGCTGGGTGTTGGCCCTGTGTGCCTCGGGCGTATGCAGTCCTGATTGTGGTGCTCACCTGCACGGCGCCAAACACGCATACGACCATCATTGGCACCAAGGCACAAGCGACTCTCATCGCTGAAGACGACACGTCTCCATTCGTCCCTCCATTCACGCCTGTCGCGACACCACTGGAGGCGGGGGGCACGATGTTGGGGCGTGAGCGGAAGACGGCCTAACGGTGTGCGGGACCGTAGCCCAGCTTCATGGAGACGGTTGCGAATGGTCCTCGCCGATACCCCAGGAGCAACAGTGTCCCTAATTTGCTGGGAAGTGGCGGTGCGGTCCCCTACGGCACTGCTTAGGATCCTACGGTCTTGGCGTGCATCCATGCGTCGCTGCGGTCCGGTCCTAGGTCGACGGGCACGTGCACCTTCCGCCGACCACTGGCGACAACATCGATGTACTGTGGAGACCTCACGCCCCACGTGTTGAGCAATTCGGCGGTACGTCCACCCGGCCTCCCGCATGCCCAGTATACGCCCTCGCTCAAAGTCCGTCAACTGCACATACGGTTCACGTCCACGCTGTCGCGGCATGCTACCAGTGTTAAAGACTGCGATGAAGCTCCGTATGCCACGGCAAACTGGCTGACACTGACGGCGGCGGTGCACAAATGCTGCACAGCTAGCGTCATTCGACGGCCAACACCGCGGTTCCTGGTGTGTCCGCTGTGCCGTGCGTGTGATCATTGCTTGTACAGCCCTCTCGCAGTGTCCGGAGCAAGTATGGTGGGTCTGACACACCGGTGTCAACGTGTTCTTTTTTCCATTTCCAGGAGTGTAGAAATAATGGTATTGGTGAGTCATCAAAGGTGTAGACCCACTGTAGTCCTTGTAGAGATGGCTAGCAGCCATCTGTTGCGACTGTTCAGGTGCACAATCACCATCGAAGAGTCTTGTGGACAATATAGCAAGTCCACGAACCACCACTTGTGCAATCACAAAATATTTTTTTGAAATGTCCTTAGAGCCAGCAATGCTGTTATCCAGTCCCTTGTTGAATTATTAACACATGTGCAAACACTAGCAGTCTCAACTTCTCACATATTGTGCATATAGTATGACCAACAGAAACGTGTGCAGCGAAATGTAACTTAATTTGAAGAACTGGTGTCTATACAATTATTAATTGACAACATAAGAATACAATTTCAAAGGTACAAAATACATCATTAAAGAACATAAAAATACAGATAACATTTGTAGTACAGGCTTTACAAAAGAATAGAAATAAACATGCACATCAGTGTTACAAGAATTATGACATAAGAACATACACAAAGATCAGAATAACTTTTGAAACATCAACTTCACATATGAGCAACAAAACAGAACAGATAAATAATGTCTAAACATCTTTACAATGTAAATAACATAGTATTAGAAAAATTCTACAACATAACTCTCATCAGCTAAACACATAAAGACAGGAAAAACACCAATACACAAGGGTACACAAACACACAGCAGAATAACACAAGAGGAAAGGGCAGGGTTTGTTTTCAGTGTAACATTTGGTACTGCAGTCCAACACAAAACTTCATTCCATAGATCTTTCGTCTTATTTCAACATTTGTTTCCACCAAAAAAATCCTATCAAAGCATGCTTTCTGATTTATATGTTCACATATTTCTTACCTCATTATTTATTTTCCATTATCTTACCTCATCATTTATTTCCAAGAAAATCCTACCTAAACATGTTGTCCCTAAACCCTACTTTTTTGTTCATCTCCTCTTGCAAAAATACTTTTTTTGGTCAAACAATTTTCTTATAGCTTCTCAATGCATTTCTTCCAATTCATCACAACTCGTTCTCTTATATACCCTACCCCATCTTAAACTAACTTAAATCTACTGAGCTCAGATGCATAAACTAAAGGACGAGGGAATGCAGCAGCACAAAACAATTAACACAAACAGCAATGACAAAAAATGCAAATTGACAAAGCAAGCAGCAATAAATATAAATTAGCAGAGCAAATGCAACATTACAACTAATATGAGCCAATGCGCAGCAACAAGAAAAATAAATCAGTAGTAAAACTGGCTTAACAGAGTAATACAAAGTGAAATTTAGTAGCGCAATGCCTGGCAAACAGCAGCAGCAAATGCAATAACTTATATCTAATCATGACAAACCCACAAGCAGAAAAAAATAGTAGACTAAAGACAACAATGCAGATAAGGGAAATGTATATTCACATCTTAATGTCTATGTAATTAAAGTGGTGCACCACAAAACCTTATTCTATGAAATAAATTACCAAGTACTTGAAAAGAAAATTATGTATGCAATTCCTGTGAAGGGAAATGTCTTTTTGTGCTCCCTCATTTTCTTGGAAGTAAATCATAAAATTATTATTTACTGGATCTGCAGACAGAAAATATTTATATTAGTACATCTATTAAATTTTATTTTAACCAATGCTGCAGTGGAGCTAGAAACTAGATATTAAACAAATTGAGCAATCTCTCAACTAGAAAGACAATAGATGTAAAAATGTTTCTCATCATTTCATTAGGCAATTTAGTAAATATCATAAAAATAAGAGCTCCACAGTGTAATCATATGTTTTCAAGTTTGGTCCTGTCATATTTGCGATGCTTTCTACAAAGAAATGTCAATAGCGAGGATAATGGCCTCTTTTTTTTTCTCCACCTAATTGCTTTCTTTTGTCAGACGACTATCTCTCAGCTGGGCGCCCAAAACGCATTACGTCATGGTGACCTACCTTCCTTACCGAAATATTTACGACATCAGTTTCCGCTACGGTGACAGTGTCATATAAAAATTTCACAGGTCGAAAATTTGCGTTACAAATGTGTAGAAACAAAATCATGTAAATACAACAGTGTCCAAAAAATTTTCGTCGGCATTGTGGTACATTCACGCATTTACACACATTTCATAACTCTTAAAGTACGATTCTTGGTTTCCAACATCCTTTTTTCACAAATCAGAGTTCCTAGCCACTACTCATTATTCCTTACTTTATTACACATATACATATTCGTCGACAATTCTTCAATATTTCATCATAATAAATATGTAGCACAATCAAATTCCTCATATAGCATCAGCTTATTGATCATAAACATACCTCAACAGCATAATACACATTGTCATCGTAATAATAACATCATAAAAACTCAGCCAAATCTCAAAAACGTCGTAGCTTCCTGCAATAGTTTCAAAACCTAAAAAAAATTCTCTGCTCATTTCAATAGTGTCATCTGCCTCAATCGTACTTCAAAAATCGTGATTAAATACCAAATATATCATTCAAAGCTCTCATATCACAATGGTTCCGAAAAAATATGAACAGTTCACAAAGTACAGACGAAATACAATTTTGTAAGTGTGAAGTTATCCAATGGTGTAATTACGTAAACATCTGTCACTGATGTAGTAAAATAAATGTTTGTCTCTCTCAGTTAAATGATCAGATAGCTGTGTAATTTATGTGTTAGAGAAATATGGTACCGATGTGTAAAGTTGTATAAGCAAATATCATATTAGCTAGGGCTCCTTGTGCTTGCCAAACACATGATACACAAAGTAAGCGTGTACCCCCCTGAGGATTAATGTAATTATTCCCTCAGGTGTTACAGTTTACAGCAATGGAATGAAATGTATCACAGGAAACTTTCTTTGTAATTCAAAAATCTTGAAAAATAAATGGTTCAAGTACAAAATTAATCACTCAAATGCGTGTCCTGTAGCGCTAAATGTGTGTCTTGCTGTAAGATAATTCTGTGGGAGTGTCGTAGTTATCGTCCTCTGTAAGCAAAGTTCTGTTGAAGTGATGTACTTACTTCATCGTAAACGAAAGTGAAATTCTTTGCGTATAGATATCGTAGTTATTACGTACCTTACCGTGATCAAGAAAGTACTATAATGTAACGTATTGTTGTGCTATGGAAAAAGGCTGTCTCATTGTAGCTATACCTCAAAAGTTACTATTAAAACATGTTTTACTTTCCATAAGAATTCAGAAAAACTGTGCAGATATAAAACAGATACATCACGAAAGCAACAATGTAAATTGTGTCACATATTAGTAGCGTCATGATATAATTGTGTAGCTATCAAAGAAACCAAATTCTAAGTCATCTTTAAACTCACCGAATGTACTTCAAATAAAGAGTATCTTTTCAAGTAAACCAAAATGTTGCATTAAAATCTCATTAGCAGTATATGTTCTAAGTATGTAAGCCTGATAGTCGTTACGTAATCGTGCAACTAACAAGCAAGAATGTACAAATAACAACACTGTGTCGTCTGTTCACAATAACAATGCATTCGTAATTTCTGTTTAAATAAGTTCTCTTGGTTCTTGACTGGATATTTAACTTCAAACATTGTTGCATGTTAACAGTTTCTTAAGTCTGACAAAGAATACTAGAAATGTGAAGTGAAAAGTTTCATGGAAAAGACAAAGTTAATAAGCTGATTATCTTTCAATAAACGGTTTTACATGTGAAATGTGGTGCAATCTTTTACCCTTACTAGTGCGCAGAGTTTCAACTTCAAAGCAATTATCATGTTGCATACGTCGGTAAGGAATGCTAAAATTTGCTCAAGGTTTGCGTCTATATTATTTTTCTCTGAGTCAGCCGGCGCACGTGGCTGCCTGCGGTGCGAGTCATTGTCTGCTATCTCTTTGTTGGCGTGCGTCGTTATTGGGATTAGCAGACCTAACTTCTACAAATTCACCTTGCCGAGAGGGCCCAGCCCTGTTTGAATCCCGCCAGTTCTGATGAAATTCAGATCTGTCGTTATGATTATATCGTCTGTCGTCATGTCGGTAGTTCCTGTAGTTTCTTTCTTGTCGATTAAGTGGTGGAGAATTTCTCCCTGAATTATCACTGCACGGTGGACTGTTGCGTCTGAAGTTATTCTGTCTCCCGTGATAATAATAGTTCTGGTTGCCATATTGTCTGTTTCTATGATTGTCTCTGTCATATTCATTACTATGGAAATTTGATGTTTCTCTGTAACTATTACTCTGGCAGTGGTTGTCATATGGGTGGTGTCTGTTTTGGTCACGATGTACGTTGTTCAAATGGTTCAAATGGCTCTGAGCACTATGGGACTTAACATCTTAGGTCATCAGTCCCCTAGAACTTAGAACTAATTAAACCTAACTAACCTAAGGACATCACACACATCCATGCCTGAGGCAGGATTCGAACCTGCGACCGTAGCAGTCCCGAGGTTCCAGACTGCAGCGCCAGAACCGCATGGCCACCACGGCCGGCTGTACGTTGTAAGAATAGCCTTGTCGTGTCCATTTATTATTTCTGTCATCGCGGAATTGTGACGGATGTGGCCTGTAATTGTTGTGTTCCTGTTTTCACAGCCCGCGATTGTCAGTGTCAATTTCTAATTCTTGTAAGAGTCCCTGAAAAGCTTCAATGTCGTCTTTGCAACGTCCTGCCAAAATAGTATGTCGTAAATGTTCAGGTAATTTGATTAAGCAAGTGCGGATGAGTTCTGAGGAGCTGTATGGGTTTGACAGGTACTGACTCTTGTGCAACATGTCTTCAAAATATTTCACAAGACTGGAAAATTCAGATTGTTCGAAATGTTTCATCATTATGATGCTATGTTTTACTCGGTCTTGTGTAGCTTGAGACCAATATGCTGAGAAGAAGGCATGATAAATTCTCCTTCACTGTGGCAATTGTGAATGACCGATCGCATTCTTACAGCTGGTTCATTCTCTAAATAGCCACACATAAATTCTAATCTGTGCTCTAATGACCAGTTGGGAGGAAAACAATGAGAGATTTGATGAAGCCACGCTTGTGGATGAATGTCGTTGCCGGAATTCTTAAATGTTTTGAATTTACGTGTAGTAATAAACAGCTTATAGTCAAAATCATCATGTCGGCGAGTCGCATGTCGGTCATTGTTACATCGTTTCGCCGGTTCCATCTCAAAATTCGGTGTACCTTGCCAATGTCTTTCATAATTTCCGAAGTGTCCTGTGTTATTATTTAGTGGCTGTTCCGTATTTCTATGTCCCTCTTCCCGTATTGGAATGCGAGTGTCCTCTGAAATACGTAATTCTTGTATTACCTGTGTCAGCTGATCTTGTACTTCCCGGATTTCTCTTTGGTGTTGCGTATTAATTTGATTCTGATTTTGTTTGAATTTCCTAATTTGTTCGCACTCTTCTGTGTCATTAAAGACTACCCATTTTCTGTCATTCAGATTATCATTTGCCTTCGTAGATAAATTATTTAGCTGATCCGAAAGTTCAACTACTTTCTCTGATAATGAACTAATTTCCTCCATGTGTCTTTCTGAACCAATTTTCAGAGTATCTACTGTGTCCTTTATGTTTTCCTGAGTTTTTGCAAGTTGCATAACCGAATAGGTAGATGCAGCTGAATCAATTTTAGCTTGCAAGGTCTCATGATTTTCATGAACAATAGTTCGCAGTTCTTTTATGGCTGCTTCGTGATTCTGTAATGCATTTTCATGCCGCGAAACAATAGGTTGAAAATGCTCACAAATTTGTGTTTTTACGTCATTACAGACTTTTTGACATTTCGATTCAATGTTATGTAATTCAGTAGTTAAATCTTCACGTGTTTGTTCAAGCGTGGTGTCTAACTTTTGAAGCTTTTGCTGTGTTTGTCTCTGATTTTGTTCCGTTGTGTCTAACTTTTGAAGCTTTTGCTGTGTTTGTCTCTAATTTTGTTCCATTGTGTCTAACTTTTGAAGCTTTTGCTGTGTTTGTCTCTGATTTTGCTCCATTTGTTGCATTAATTGCAATAATAATGTATAAGTGTCTGGAATCTGTTTCTCTATGCTTTTTGGCAGAGCATTTTCACCGGCAACATTCGCATTTTGACAAGCAGAAAATGTGTCTTGACTCATTTGAGAAAACGGTGAGGACCCAAAACCTGAGTCTACAGTATTTTCAATATTGTGTTCTGTCATTTCGGATTCCTGAGGCGAGCTGTTTCCGACCGATCGATCAATAATGGGGCTGTTCACTATTTGTTTCATTGTCTACACCATTATTTGCCGCCCGCTCCATTTCCCTATGCACAATTACCAAATTACCACTTTGAATGTCGTCACTATTATTTCTCAGTTTACTTTGGAGCCTAGTGTTACGTTTTTCATACGCCATTATTGTCACAATATTTCACACGATAACACAGAAAAGCACAACTTGAAGAGCAAAAATAAGAGAACACATTAACATAGCACTGAAAATAATATCTAGTTAATTGCAAGCGCAGCTGCGAAATACATGGTGCAAATCTACATGCATCCCACAACTGTTTTACTGTACAACAATGAAAGACTGCAACTACTAAGGAGATTTTCTCTTCAATTACGCGCTAGCAATAAACAAAAGCTACACTAATTACACAAACTACAAGAAAAAAATCAGAAGATTCCAGTGAGGTATCCTCGGTTAAGGGTCGACATATGTAACGTCCCCTTAGAAAAATTGTACATGACTGTGCTTAAACTGACACACATTATTTTCAGCGCAACGGAAAATGAATGGCCCTGACTAACATTAAACTATACCTTTCACAAAACACTTAACTCACAAAAATCTTCGTTACTCAAGCTACTGCAATACAGCGAGCGCCACTACTGCCAGCTAAATAAAAGATTCAAACTACTGAAGGCACTAACTACTGATAGGCATAGTTAGCAAATGAAAGATTTTTATAGAGGAAAAACAATGTATTTACCTTAATATTGTTCAAAAGTCATATTATATATATCAGTTCATGACATCCAGTTTTACAAATTTACTGTCTCTGTCCAGATCATCCGCTCTCACAACTCCGCGATCTCATTCCCCACATCCACCACTGCTGGCGGCTCACCTCCAACTGCGCTACGCTACGCGCTGTTTACATCCAGCTGCCCAACACTACAATGGCAGACAACAATGCAAACTAGCCACAGACTGCATACAGCACAGCCAGTGATTTTCATACAGAGAGCTATGTGGCGTTACCAATAAGAAAACCTAAACAGCCTACTTACACCGGATAATCGCTGAAGCTTAGGACATCAGCGGTTAAAGACAAGCTTTCTGTTTTGCTCCCTCGATTTCAGTGGCGGTATCACAAAAAAGCAAACAACTCTCGTTGTTACCTCGTTCCGTAATAGCTCACGCTATTACACGTCTTCGGACTAGCCGGAGATACGAGTAGAATGAGAGTAGGGGACGCTGAGGTGTCAGGGCTCCGTCCGTGGACGGCCAGCCTGCGGGCCTCTAGGCAAAGGACAGGCACAAACACCACCAGGCAAGAAAACGTGACATAGGCTGACCATAATGGAAGTTCAGAAGCAAATCCAACGCATCCTACACACACCACGACACAAGTCTTAAGATCAACGATAAAATGGCAGCAAAGCAAGAACAGGCGTCAACGAGAGCTGGAAAGCTGCAAAATTCGGATTACCAGAACTCACTGACGATGACTCGCCGTCAGAAGATGAACGTAGCACTAATGACGTAATGGGAAGAGTTGAAACGATGGAGCTAGATCAGAATATGCCGAAACAAAACGCAAACGAACAAGATTTCTAAACTCTTAAGTCTGTAATCACGAGGAAAAGTCTGCAATCCATGATTGAGAACACGAAAATCCAATCAGCGCTACATACATATATGCTCCAATGAACACTGAACGAGATAAGAACGATCCTACTTCAATACCGACCATCTAGACCACCGGAACTGCTGAAACAATTGATAGAACGATCAAGATATCGCCCGTAACAATATGCTATACAGGACGGAACCTGCCACTTAACATTCAACTCAAAAACACGTATGTACCGATCATAGCAATATTCAAAGGCGATTCAGTATGATATCATTTTGAGATAGAATCGCGTTGAAATGCTTTGAAGCAAATAGAACCCCTTTCTTCACTCATCAAAATTCGATGAATTTTGAAAGGTCCTAATCAAATATTTACCGTCTAAGGTTGCGAAAAAAGATGTAGAAGAGGGACTTAGACAACTCTGATTCGTACGAGCTAATGTCTGTAAATTCAAATAGCGGTATATTGTGTAACACTATCGGCAGGGCCGGCTAGTGATTCTATCTACGCCGTAAACACATTCTCGACCCCAAAGTCGCCATGGAAACGCACCGACACAAGGAAGGGTCACCATTATACAAAAGATTCGTAACTGAAGACGCGAATAGGAAATATAGAATCGTAAAAAATTTCACTTGAGTAGGACACCGCACGCGCGTCGAAGTCCTGCCAAAGTTGGACTCTTGTTAAAGTTATCAACTAATGAAATGCAAGGAAGTCCAGCCTTCAAAGAAGGCAGCACTTCAAAAAAATACAGAAACAATATTTTACGGATAGAGGGGATAGAAAGGGCAAGGGACAAATTCATATTAAGGGACGGGATATTGAAATAGTGGACAACTTTAAATATTTGGGAAGTGTATTAATGGGGAATGCTCGTTTGGAGACAGAAATTAGCAAAAGAATACAACATCGTAGTACATTTTACCAGTGTGTGACGGGCTTGGTGTGGGGAAGGGAAGTACCAACGAGGTGCAAGCTGGTGCTCTATAAGACTTACTTCACACCCATACTAATTTACGCCTCAGAGACTTGGACTATGACTATAAGAGAGGAGAGTAGGATACAATCCTGAGCTGAAAAGTATGCTAGGGAAGACGAGGAGAGACAGAGTGAAAAATGAAGATGTTAGGAAAGAAATTGGAGTGGAGAAGTTGACTGAGAAAATTGAAAAGAATAGATTAAAATGGTTTGGGCATGTGAAGAGGATGGGAGAGGGAAGAATACCAAGAAGAATGATGGAGTTCAAGATTGAGGGCAAGAGGCCAAGAGGAAGACCGAGAACAAGATGGATTGATACAATAAAGATGAGTTTAAGGAGGAGAAACCTGCTATGGAACCAAATTGTGGAAGAAGAATGGTGGAAAGACCGAGTAAAGTGGCGAAATACCATTGATACTCCAACCCGAACAGATGTTGGATAGAGGAGAAACGAAGAATAATATAATATTTTACGGACTCACATATAAAAAACATAAATATCATATGGCGTTGTTCGCTGGGATATCACACAAAATGGGTTCAGCCGCCTGTCGGAAAAGATGTTATTCCTCCACACACATTGGCTCCTTTCTTTGAGGATACGTAAGTGTTGTGTCGTATATTTATTTGTGTCAGTGACTGTAATGGATTCGTTTATGGTGTAGTGTTATGCTTGTGTTGTATGTTGATGAGAGGAGTGGCGGAGCGAAACCAGGATCAGCCATATAGCCTACTCCTCCAAAATAGCACCAAGGGGGCCACCGAGCTAAATGTCTCCGTCCAATGAACAGATTACCATTAATATTGTCACATGCCATCACCTCATGATAAACTGGGGACAGATTTCGAATTTCATCCAGGACACTGGCGCAAAGACTAGTGATCAGGGCCTTGACGCAGCCACACCTCCTCCCCATGGCTGCCAAATACTAGCAGCGAAAATTTCATCCAGCTGCAGGATTCGATACGACTTACCTCGTACTTGTGCGCCACCACACGGGCGAGCGTTACGCAGGAGGGTGGTTCACCTCTGTGAAAGAGTTCACCTATGTTAAAGAGTTCCAAGCAGGCGGTCCGTTCGTACGTTGTGAGACGTAGATACCGGCCCAAGCAATAAACACTAAGACGCCATGAATGTTTGTGCCAGATCAAAACTGTGTACTGGACCGGGACTCGATCCCGAAACTCTTGCCTATGGGAAACTATCCACGCACAATTGGCGGTCCATCATCACAGCTCCATTTCCCCAATACCTCTCTCCTACCTTCAAAACTTCACGGAAGTTCTGCAAACCTCACGAGCTTAGCACTACCTCTACATGACAACTCTGCAATTCACATTAACGCACCTAACACAGGTTTCATCGAAACACTTGTGGATTATTTTTCCACCGTTCCACTCTCGAACAGCTCGCCGGAAAATCGAACACTCCAGTGTTATCATGCGAGCTTTGATTTCTCTTATTCCACTACGATGATCATTTCTCCACACGCAGGTAGGCGTGAACAAAATATTTTCGCCTTCTGAGGAGAAAGCATTCTCTTAAATGGTTCAAATGGGTCTGAGCACTAAGGGACTTAACATCTGAGGTCATCAGTCCCCTAGAACCTAGAACTACTTAAACCTAACTAACCTAAGGATATCACACACATCCATGCCCGAGGCAGGATTCGAACCTGCGACCGTAGCGGTCACGCGGTTCCAGACCGAAGCTCCTAGAACCGCTCGGCCACAGCGGCCGGCTAAAAAAGAGGATATTGCGGTGAAAATGGCTTATCCACAGCCTAGGGGTATGATTCCAGTGTGACTCTGCTGCGGAGCGTGTGCTTTTTAAAAACTTCCTGGGAGATTAGAACTATGTGCCATACCGGGGCTCGAAGCTGGAATCTTGCCTATTCGCGGGAAATACTCTTATCGAGTGAGCTATCCAAGCACGACTCAGTTCCAGTCTGCCAATAAGGTTTGCAAAAGATGAAAGATTCATGTGGCCTGCGACTTTGCGCAGCCTGTCGCCTAGTATTGCCCCGACGGAATTCAGCTTTAACCAAACTTTGGTGTGCGCGATATTAACACTTCCGTTTTAAAGTGGCGAAATACAAATCGTATTTAGTTAATGTTCAAAAGGATGAAGACCATATATTTTTGTACATTTTTTGTTAAACCAAGAAACAATGAGTGAGTGGAACAGTTGGAACTGCTAGTGTATAACTACTTTTTTAGAGTTAGTTGCATGTTGTAGGTCATGTTCTCACTTCATTCGTTTCTCTGCTTTTGCGTGTTCTGGTACAACAGGCGAAAACCTGGTGCCCAAGAAATTGTACTTAACCTCAGATGTCACCGCCTGAAAATATTCCCTCATTCACTAAAAATTTTCTTAAAACTCAGCCGTTTACTGATCAACTTTCCAAATCAGGAAAACTGTAGTCTTTTTAACTTCACTTAAATGCCCAAAAGAAATTCTGAAACAACTTTGAACTGATTCATAGCAATTTTTCAGGAAGGACAATGCAATCAATCAATGACTCGAAGGATTTAAACAATAAATGGTTAAACTCTAGCAGGCGCAACGTAGGTTTCATAGACGTGTTTCTGAAGGAAACATTATGCGTAATTCTGCATGGCTAAGGAACGCTTCCCGTATTGAATCTCATCTTATAGACTAGTGGCTCTCTACCTGGATGTGATTACTCCTTGAGTGGTAAAATGAAATCTTTTGGGAGATAAAAATAAAAGGTTTGGATTGAGTTTCGCTCATAAAACTACATTTTTTTTAAAAATAATTACTGTTATGAGTATTTCATATGACTAATACTCGTTACATAGGCCATCAACAACTACATTTTTTTTCAAATACTACCATTAGCGCGTGACACAGTGTGGTGGAGGTTACAAGTTGTGAAACGTATGATGAACATCTTCGTCACATAGTCCACCCCTACACACACACTTCGTATCATGCATCTGTAACAATACAATTAAGATACATATACATCACATATGCTTCAATATCTCTTGAAAATGCCTTCTCCGAGTTGTCGTTACTAAGCCAGTGAACGAGAAATTCCTTAATTATTCAGTTTGAAACAGATAAACGAGGTAATTGACTACTAAATTTATGAAGGACCTACACAGTGCTATTATTATTATAATTAGTGGCAATGGTCAGACACAAAGCTTTGCCAATCGGATGTCTTCCAGTGTCTGTCAATTCAGAAGTAAAGAGTCCAGCACTTAAGTGATTTACAGGCGATAAATACAGTGTACACATTTTAACTTGGTTGATTTTAAATGAGGGTGCAGAGTGTGGGCAATGCAAGTGTCACTAGGAAGCATGTTTCGTAACAAATGGTGTAGCAGGAGTTGCCGGTGGTAACCGCGATACACTGAGAATTGCTCCATCATTCTATAGAAAAAGGTTGCTAGAAATAACCACTGCTAATTGTGTCACTGGCTCAATAGGTCATGGTTTAATAAAACATCTGGAAAAAGTAAATACCACATACCTTTCGTCATTTAAAAAATAAAAGTGTTCAAGAAAATTCTTTTTCATTCTAAAGTTTACTTAGGCACTAATATCGATGAAGATGGCGAGGAGAGGGGGGGGGGAGATTATAGGTAATATCTTATTACACTCAGGGAAATGGTCTCCGAGAGGTTGGGAAGCACTGTTACAGACAAAGACTCTTGCAGTGCAAATGACTTTACAGTTTGCACGATCTAAATCCAAATATGCAAGAAAATACTTTTTAAACCCTAACAATTATCGACGAAATTATATAGAAGACTGATCTGAACTCTAGCCGTCGACGGAAACTCCATTCGGCTATGAACTGCAATAGCAGTACATGATGTGGAACTGACAAAATTTTGTAAGACAAAGCGCAATGCAGGGTGATGCAAAGTGTGTGCATTACTTGTGGCAAGGGAGCCGTTAAATAGGACTATAAGTCATGAACTGGTCAGAGAATAAGCAAAGAGCACACAAAGGTAATTTTTAATTATAGCCCAAAGAAGAATGCTGATTTCTTTTATAAAGTCTCAAACTAGCTCTTTAATTATATTTTTCTTTTCAAAAACTGACCCACAGAATTTTCTCTGACAAAGACAACTCAAACTTAACCTATTCATTTATTACCCGCAATATATAAGACCACCGCAATCTGACTGCTATACATTGACAAGATGACTTCCAATAATTAACGCAAACGAATGGTCCTGAATTGCAAGAAATCCTAACAATAACATAAATCCAAAAAAATGAAATTAAATAAATATGAAAGTACCTCCAACTCTGTTAATTGCCTAAACTCACTTCAATCACGAATCCCAATAGTGGAAACCAATTTCTTTTTCATAAGTCACTTACCTCACAGAAAATCTTCACAACACGAACTACAGCAATTACAGCAACAACAGCCAGCTAAATAAAAGATTCTAACTTCTATAGACTCTAACAACTAGGAAACATATGATTATTGAAAGAAAGATTTTGTTGAAGAGCAAACAATGTATTTAGAAAATTTTACCTTATTCATATGACATTCAGTTCCAAAAGCTATATAGTTTTCAATAATTCCACTGCCTAAACATTATCAACCATACAGCCATCCTCATACATTTCCTTGCGTTTTTTCTTATTAACACATCACTTCATCTCATTTTACAATGCATGTCCTACCAACCCAGAGTCTCCACTGACAATATCATGTCCATACATTTCCCTATCCACTCGCTAACTGCTAGTCTGTCCAACCGCAGTCAACGATATTAACACAGTCTATAGCGCCCCCAACACACAAACTGGCTGCTTACAAGACGATCTAAAAATCAAGTAGTCTGGTTACCTGATAGGCAGCCCATACTCTCAACCGTCTGAGGTGTTACAAAAAAGTCATCACATTCCCAATTTTACTACAAAATCAAAGAAATAACATGATCAACATACCTTGATTGGTAACAGTTAAGACAGAGAGGGACTGATTCGTTCGAGTGCTTGCAACAATCTACACTGCTTGACAATTGCTAAGAAACCACGGACACTTGCTAAGGGACAACCACCAATTGCTGTGGAATACTCGACGAAAGATAATAGAAGTAAATATAGAGGATGGGACGTGCTAATTGGAGCGAAGCCTGCGCACGAACGCTCTGTATGCATTCGATAGTTCATGCAGTACGGTGTCTTACGGAGATTGTTGTGGAACGGATTAGTGCGACATTCCGTATCGTACGGCAACTTTTCTGCAGGACACCATTTGAGTGTTTACGATCGAGGTCGAGCAGTTGGACGGCTCGACACCAGTCAAAGTCTCACTACTGTGGCCACAGCAAAGAGTGTGCCCAAGGTTTCATATCGCGAAGGTGGAAGTGCTATGTGAAAGCATGGACCAACACACCACAAGAGGATCGAACGTAGCCCCAATAGCGACAAGGAGACGTCTCCCTCAGAGGCAGATCGCTGCAGACCTTGTAATCGCTACCGATACACGTGTCTCTGCGAGAACCACTTCGCGGCCATTAAATCGGCTTGGTTTGTATGCTCGAAAGCCTGTTAAATGCACCCCACTTCATACACGCTATCGTCGAGAAAGAGTTCGTTGGTGTAGGAAGCGTGTTGGTTAGGGTCAACAACAGTGGTCCAGGGTCATGTATTCTGACGAATCCCGCTTCACTGTGGCAAGTGGTTCTGGCTACCAGTTAGTGTGCCGAGAGGGAACGAGAGAGAGAGAGAGAGAGAGAGGGACACGTTACTAACATGGAAAGTGTTCTGGCGTACCCACAAGCGCCGGAACGAAGAAGCAGAACGCAAGAACACAGAAGGCAGTGAAACGATGTCTGCCAACGGTGCGCTGAATAGGACCGCACCACTACATGAGCGCCCTCAAGCCGAAGTGAATATACGCGCCGCTCCTGCCAGCCTCGGCCGGACATTAGTGGACTGTATTCGCAGAGTATTAGCACGGCCTAGCAGAGTGTGCCACGAGAACTGTTACTAGTGATCCGCAAACTGTGTGACAAACTTGCATGAAATTTGTATATAGAAAAAGGACTCGGATTTATGTTGCATGTTGCCCATCGCTTGTGTCACCATTGTAAATACAAGTTAAGTATTGTTGTTCTTCTTATTTGGAATAAAAAAAGCAAATAAGCTTGAATTGTTGTATAGCATTCCGAGAACGCGGCATCCATTAGGCACCATATACGAGACGAGTGGGCAAGACCCCACAGAAAGTTCATGAATGTCATCGATATGGACAAGGCGTTATAGTGCGCGTAGGCATTGTCCACAATGGCAAAACACCGCTACATATCCTTGGCGAGGTGCCGTTAAAGCACTGTGGTATTGGAGGGAGATTATTCTGTATCATGTCCGTCTGTTTAGGGGTGCAGCCGGTCCCGACTTTCTGTTTATGGGTGACAATTCCCGTCCACATAAGAACGCTAAGGTGTCGAACACACTGGAAAGTATAAATATTGAACTTACAGGATGGGCTGCGTACTCTCCGAACCTAAACCCTCTATGGGTGCTCTTGGCAGCAGTGTTTCTCAACGAACACCCCCTCCCAGAGCCGTACAAGAACTGAAAACTGCCTTGAGAGATGAGAGGGGCAATATTCCACAAGGACTCCTCATACGTTTGGTAAACACGTGCAAAATGTGCATTAGTGCCCGAGGAGCACATATTCCTTACTGAGAGTCCGATATAGACCTTTATGTTGGGAGTCTCATCTGTGCCAAAGTTGAACGTTACTTATGTATGTACCCTGCTTTTGCATTTGTTGACATCTCTACCATTTTTCGTTATAAATATACCACTCCACCTCTATTACTTACGTACCATGTATCATGTCACCCACCATTGCATCTGATTATTCCTGTCCAACAATGTCTCTATTCCTTGGCAGTCGTCAAGTAATTTTAATCACTTCGTGCGATTTCAACGAACTATATCTCAATGATAGAGTTGCACTATAGCTATCATCCCTTAAACCTACGTATCTCTATCTATTTTATTTATTGATTTACGACGTCTTTTACATCTTTTTCATTATGCTAATGTTTGTCAGAACACCCTATTCTCCACAATAACACAATGCAAATCAATGCAGCATGAATACCTTACTTTTTTGTCATACTTGTGTTTTATGGACATTTTGCTATTTCGCCGGTAACTTCATTTAAATATTAATTATAGTTGATAATATAAAATCATGTAATTTAAGAAGTGGTCAAATGATGTCTGTAGACCTTAAGAACGATGTGTTTTTGCTGGGGATAGCCATCAGACAATGGAAAACCAGCCAGATGCAGAACACTATGGGAGTCAACCGGAGACTGGGACTCTTCGAATGAAGGTCCTAAGGGACCTAATCTGGACTTTTACGTTTGTTCTTGAAGAAGGCAGACCTGCCTGTGATGTAGTTCTTTATTCTGTCGTGTGGCTGCTATATTCTGGGTGGTGAATGGCCACTGCGAGACTTTAACTTTCACATTACATCACAAAGAAAGACGTCACTTACACGTGAGTTCTGGAAGGAGGCAGACATGTCCTTGGTTACGAGTAGTATTCGTTCATGGAGGTGTGTGATCATGAGTGGTGAACAGCCAGTATCATTCTTTAACTTCTGAAGGGACTTTATATTTTGAGAGGTCTGAATGTGCTACAGACTGGGATTCTAACTTTCTTCTGCTTGTGCTACAGAACTGAGGATAGACAGAGTACGAGTTAAAAAATGGCTCTGAGCACAATGGGACTTAACTTCTGAGGTCATCAGTACCCTAGAACTTAGAACTACTTAAACCTAACTAACCTAAGGGCATCACACACATCCATGCCCGAGGCAGGATTCGAACCTGCGACCGTAGCGGTCGCGCGGTTCCAGACTAAAGCGCCTAGAACCGCTTGGCCACTCCAGCCGGCAGAGTACGAGTTACTATTCTTCGTACCGCGTGTGTTAATTTATGAATCATTATGTTGAACTATGAACTGTTTTCATTCATGTATCGTGATTACGAAATGGACTTAGTTCTAGTGTATCTTTGATTACAATTTAGTTTTGGGATTTTGCTGCGATTCTACATTTAATAAGGGTATTTTCTGCCTGTATTTTAACTGAATATCGTAGGACCACGTCCCGTTTATCTGAGATGTTCTTTCTTGAATAAAAATTGTTCAATATAATTCTCTGTCGTCTGAATCAATTACAAACGTTAGAATAGACGCCATTTTATTAAATTACTCAGTTGACTTTTATTTGGCATTTCTGTGTATTTTATTAAGTTGCAGTTCTATCCAGTGTATAGACTATTTGACTGCACGTTATCATTTGCAGCGAATTATCTGCGAGGCATGAAAGCAGATGTATGCGGCTGGACCCTATGACTACATCCAGCTATTTTTAAACAGCATTGTGCATAGCCCAAGTACCTAAAACACCAGTAACCGCAGGTAAAGACGTACTGGTTTGCTCGTATGGGATGCTGTTTAGAAGAGCAACTACTGAACAGTAACCGTTAGGTACTGTAGCGCTTCCAAGTTGTACTAGAGATCTCATAAATTAGCGTCCTGCAAACTACAGATTCCATTATGTTGAATTCTTTTATCCGCAGGCAGATTATCAAAACATTGTAATCTACAACTGCAGTTTTCAGCTATAACATGAAACATTAGATTAATCATTTTGATTGCCTAAGATAAGCAATTATGTTTTTTTCTTTTCGTCATTAGTTGATGACCCTCTTCCATATTTTCATCACAGGCACCACTCAGTGGCTTACTTTCCATTTCAGTATTTTCACAAAATTATAGAACCCTTAGTGCATTGTATAAATACCTGCACGCAAAAGAGCTTAATGTCAAACCCTATTTACTATACGACTGAGCTTGTTTTTTCCCACTTACTAGAATAAATAATGTCAAGCCTGTTCCATGCTTCCATATACTGGTGAAAACTAAAAAAAAAATCTTTTTCTAGCCCCTTCATTTGTCAATGGCTATATGCAGTGTGAAGCACCACATCGGGCAGCAGAAGCTGCATATACGTGTCAAACGTAATAAGGAATTCGAGACGTGGTTCCTTGCAAAAATATTGGCCTAAGAGTGTGCAAGACTGCCTCCAGAAGGAAGTAGTCAACCCTGAGACATATAATAAGCAAAAAGAGTAATAAAAGAAAAACGGAAATTCAGAGCATTCTAAAAATTGCCGCTGCCACAGAGAGTAGCGTAGATCAGTCAGTCACTCTCGTTTATGTAGCTCCAGCCCACAATGCAAGAGGTGCGGTGAACAATATGAGTCCCGATCATGGCAATAGGCGCAGTCATAACTAGTACTACCTCCCATCGAATACCCAATGGCAAAATAGACAGGGTGACAGACGCAAGCGCTGATCCAGAAGCCATTAGACTAAAGTGAGCGTCGCTGTAGTTCATCCCAATTTCACTCAAATTAGTTAGCAAACTAAACGAAATCACAGAATGCCTCGCTGGCCCGGTCTCAGAGAATAGTAGGGATGTGCAGCATTCCATGAATTTAATTAGGTACAACAATGAATTAAGCATGTGGGATGAGTTGTGCCGGGAGCACACCAAATGTGATATGCAGAAAGAGAAATCTAGTCCGTATTTAAGGCCACGTTCAATGGGGCACCTTTAGGGGTAATTCTCGATAAAGGTTGGCAACTAAGTGCTGTATCTGCCAGCCTTTTGAAACTAATCTGCGAGCGACAGAAAGTACCGACACTTCCTGTGAACAGATGCAAGATTGTGAGAACAATTAGTCTCAAATACAAACCCATAAGATTTCGAGGTCTGTTGCAGAGCAAATTAAGGAAAATGATGTTTTCACGCACGTTTCTCGGTGTGGAATGTCTGACAATCGATTACATCTAGACGTTGATTCTCTGAGCGAGAGGGATGCAGTGATCGATCTGTCTGTTGGCAAACTACATCTTGAAGTAGGTTGCCAGGATGTCACTATGGATTTGATTACGGCAGTGATGGTCATTGGTAACTTTTGCCAAAGAGTTAAGATGAGATTCATAGGAGACCTCACAGATCCTAGCCAGCAGTACGGTGATACCAGGAGCCCAATGGACTGTGTGTCAGTAAATGAGAGATCGACTCCATTATTCACAAACAACAGAACTAGAATAAGTATTGAAATACTGTGACACGGTTTTTTATCTATGTGTATGTACAGCCTCATAAAACGTACTGCTATGTTTCCTACGGTGCTCCAGAGGTCTATCGACCAGCGGTTAAAAGTTACAAAAGAGGAAACACATTCTAGTTTTATCCATATTATACGTATGTATGTATAACATGTATATATATTCCATTTTATGTTAGTTATAAGCTTCCATATTCTCTGTGATATTTCAGCTTCAGTGAGAGTATTATAAAACCGAATGGAGATGAATATTGAGTGTTATATTGCACACCACTGTACTTTTTGGTTACTGATACAGTTTAGGATAAACTAATAGATGTTTCTCTGCTAGGAGAGGTTTGTTTACTTTTCTTCGAGCAGGTTAGATGACTCGATGAAATGTGAATACACGATCGCTCTCCTGTTCCAAATATCATGAACTTTTCTGTACTTCAGTACGTTTGTATTCTGCTGATGCCATTGGCTCTCTGCAGACATTACGGTGCACTGATGAAAGGAAATTTACGCGTTTATTTAGTAATCCAGGTTACACGTGAATCTTATGTAAAGATCAGTCAACTATGGCGGGGCATGAGTAATTTCAGTGTAACTACATTGTACGTGTATACGGATGTGCACTTGTTTTATTATAAGCAATTCTACATCTTCAGCATTATTTCTTATTTGTTCACGCAGTTTCAGATAACATTAGTGACAAGTCGGTGCTGCAATTATTTAACTCCCACTGTCAGGTGGAGAATCATGTGTAAATGGACAGATTGTACAATGAAGTTAGATGTGTTCTACAACTACATCTGCATACAACACACATATTCCGCAAGCCACCGTTTGGTACGCGGTGGAGAAACTTTGTACCACTACTAGTCATAAACCGAAGGAAAAACTGCTATGTGCCAACGTACGAGCACTAATTTCTCTTATCTTCATAGTCGTTACGACAAATGTACATTGGTGTTAGTAGAATCGTCCTGCAGCCAGCTTCAGGTGCCTGTTCTCTAAATTTCCTCAATAGTGCTTCGCGAGAAGAACGTCGCTTTCTCTCCAGGGAAATAGGGTGGCAGTGGGCTTAGGAACCAACCTCCAAATGACCTATAAATTAGCACGTTCAACTACCACGAAACGACGCAATTGTGTATGTCATATTTTGCTGACAGCAACATCAGCACTTCCTTATTTCCAAGGCCATTCCAGGAATCGTATATCCGGCCACGTGCGAAGGCTAAGGAGGGGAGGGGAGAGGGACTGGGTATCATGTCATATCAGCATCAGCACTGTCTTATCTCCAAGGCCATTCCGAGAATCATGACATCAGCATTCATCGCATCTGGCCACATGTCAAGGATATGGAAGGTGAGACGAGGGGAGGGACTCCCACCTTGCACACCTATTCTGTGGCCAATTACGTGAGATGCCGAAAATTTTGTCAGCTATGTTTGCATTACTGATTTCCAAAAATTTGTTTAAGGACTGGCTTATCAGTCGTAAAATTAAACTAATTTTCCCACGTCCACAGACACCACCGTAGTACTGTCAACATAGAGGCTGATCGGTTGAAGGACGTAGAATAATTTTGGCATTCCTCGTTTATTTAAAATAAGAAGCATCCAAGCTGGCGAAATCTAGCATGGTTTCCTGGCCATTACTTCGAATCGCCGAGATATACACATTTCCCCCACTTTCTGGCATTCCGTGCCTGTTCGGAGCACCCATCTTGAAGGCAGGAACTTGAGCCGTTCCAGACGGCCAGAACACCAGGAACGGTTACACCTCCAACCTCTGTCATGTTGGCTACAACTTCGACGTTTTGCTTTAATCCGGCTTGGTGCGGATCCCAAACACTCGAGCAATACTCAAGAATAGGTCGAACTGAAGTTACCCATACACCTTCCCTACCACAATCCGCACATGCTCGTCCCATTTCACACCGCTTTGCAACGTAACGCTCAGATTTTAAAACGACATGACGGCGTCAAGCAGGACAATTTTAATGCTGTATCCGAACATTACGGGTTTGTATTTCCTACTCATCCACTTGAACTAACATTTTGAAACCTTCCCGTCTCCTCTATATCTCTTTTGTTACGCAACCTTCCCTTCTACAATAACCTATGAAACCTTCCCTTAGGATTTCTATCTCTTGCTTAATAATAGCAAATGAAATCTTCCATTTGAAATTAATTCTCTTTCTCAATCTTCGCATTCAAATTTAAATGCTGCTTATTAAAAGTGATTTTCTGATTATTTCGACGAAACATAGAATGGCCCTCAGTCGTAACCTGCAAGAACCCAAAATTGTTCCTTACCTTTTTTACTGTACTGGATCGCCATCTGACTGCTACATCGAACTGCGACATGAATATACTTACCCTGTTTTGCTATATTCTATTAGCTGCTGGTGGGCTGTCATAACAAGTGGCTGTATTTATTACCAAAGCTAACGTTATTCTTTAATAGCAAAGCTGACGTTATTCTTTAATTGATTTGACTGAAGTTACGTAATTCATAGTTAAACTTTTTCTTGACAAGAATAAAATTTTGCAAAGTTTTACGTTGATGGTTTTTGGGATGGATTATAATCAGTAATGCAATATTGCTGGCAAAAATTAATTATATTCTGAATGAAATTATTTTACAAACGTTCAAACGGGAATTACTTTTTACAATAATCTTACAACTAGCATTGCGCAAACATACCTTCAGCAGTCTTGAGTTTCTTAAAAAAATAATTCAATAATATCAGTTCTTCTTATGATAATAGTTAGCTGATGTCTCTGCACATCCGTTTATAATCTCTCGTAAATCGTAGCTGGTGGCTGGCAGGCACACCGCTCCTTTCAACCTCTCGCTTCAGACCTGCTACCGACTCGCTTCACTTCTCGCTCACTACTGACTTCCTACGAACACTAAAGTGAGGTCTCTCCCGACAACAATGCTTTCTGGTGCAGACAATCCCTGCTACCATTACAAAATGTGTCAATGCGCGGTCTTCCCCGCTCTTTTCTTAAAATGTATCCATACGCGGTCTCTCCCGCCCTTTTTAAAATTATATCAATGAGCGGTCTCTCCTGCCAACAATACTTTGGTGCAGACATTCCCTGCTACTACAATTATTTCCGATATGACAAATATTAATTATTCCCACTTAATAGTATTAATAAAATATAACCATCTTTCATAAACTGTGGTTTGACAACAGACAATAGAAATGTACACGTTTAGAGCTATCTGCAATCTATCACACAAAGCAGAAATCTTGATTAAATCTTCTTGTTTCCTCCTACTCAACTTCGACACCTTCCCGTATTTCAAAGCACTATCACCAAACAACCGCAGATTGCTGCCCCCTCTATCCGCCAAATCATTTATGTGTGTAGAGATCCGCCAAATCATTTATGTGTGTAGAGAATAGCAGCGGTCCTATGGTGCGCTCCTGAAGATACCCTTGTCTCTGATGAACACTCGCCGCCGAGTATAACATACTGGCATCTATCACTTAAGGGGACTTCGAATCACTAAAATATCTGGGAACCTATTTTGTATGTCCGTACCTTCGCTAACAGACTGCAGTTGGGTACCGTGTCAAACGCTTTTCGGAAATCTAGGAATATGGAATCTACCTGTTGCCCGTCATCCATAGTTCACAGTATATTGTGTGACATGGCACGAGTCACCAGTATGCTCTGTTTTGAAGCAAATAATGGTTTCTGCTGACCACGAGCCGCTCTTTTGGCTCACTCCGACCCACCAACCACCATCAAGGAACAACCACATCCTTTACACATGGTACAGAGGAGTGCAAATTTTAATCAAGGGTTAGTCCTAAATGCGTTGCTATGTCAGTCGCAGGGATAAGTTCGTTGTAGATGGGGAGATGAAAATATGGACGAAACGCTGAGTGATGTGACCAAAGATGGTGACTTGGCTCTTTTGCGCATTTGCTTGAAATTTCCACAGATTACACCATTCGACCAGGAGATTTAAGTGGGACTGGTGGGAGGCATGGGAGAGTTGGAGAGTGTGGCAGATAACTAGGCAGGCAGTGTAGTATGTAAATCCAAGAGACAGACGGGGGTGGTGGTTTGGAAATGTCTTTGGTGTACAGGATGTAAGAGGGGGGGGGGGGGGAAGGGGTGATTTGTGGCTATTGATTTATATTTATTATTTTAAAATGGCTTGGTGCCTTGGCATGCTGTGCTGTCATTGGTTGTCAAGATCAAGGTGGACGACATCGGACATTCCTTGGAATATTTCATTTTAAGGTCTGTTGCTTTTGATGGGAGAATGCAGCGGAAGCTCTCATAGTGACGTAGCGCTGCTGACGTAGAGCCAGTGGCGCCTGGGACCTGTGAGTGCTTCGTGCTGCCTGCAGTGCTGTGCTCGCGATGCGCGGTGCAGCGGCTGCCTTAGCATGCTCAGCTTGCCGGCCTGCAGTTACAGTGGTGGCAAACAAGGCGGTGAGAGTCTGTAGCCATCGTTGTGGTTCATGTTGGAAAGTGTAACATAATTTTACAAGCAATGTCGACCGAGACACAAAGCAACGAACTGTTTGACGGTAACATAAATTTACATCAAATGATTTCCATTTTTCTTACACGTAAGAAATATTTATAACAACAGCACAATACTAGTGATTGCTTACTCATCCCACAGATACCACACGATCCTTCTGAAACTGTATTTTAGAATTCCTGTAAGAAATCCATATTTCGAATGCTGGCACCAGTATACTTGATCACCCCTATTTTGCTACCATGAACTGAGGACCTTCAACAATTGAAGACCGTAATACGATAACAGGTTTTATGAGGGCCTACTCATTTGGCTAATCCCAAAATTGTATCACGTAATAACAAGGGAAGCTGTCGTGAAATATTAAAATTCAATTTAACGTCTGGTTTGAAAAGTGATATTTATTCAACAAATGTTAGAAAACGAAAGGTCGTGCTTTACACATGCAATTGTAATCCAAACGTATCAGCTGAATATATATTACTAAAAAATAAATCATAATACTAAATTCTTCATGATTTAGAAAATACAAACTATGAGCAGTTTTGGATTAGCACAAAAATTCCTTTAATATGAAACACTTCACCCATCACTTCAAATTTTCAAATTTTCTAAAAACTCGATGCATTTTATTTTGCTAAAATGGCAGACAGGGTTGTGGAAATAAAAGTGGACTCAAATATTGTTGCTATCACATTAATTTTCATTGGAACAGATTTAACGTGCAGGTGAGAAACCCTGTCAAGTTTATACTAATACAAATTAAGATAGCGCTAACCTACAGCCAGCTTAGTTCTGCTGTTTGAGACTTTCCCGACGTAATAACAGCTTCAGTGGTTCATGGACGTCGGATCAGACAATGTTGTGAAAGCTGCACAGTATTTCAACGAGACAGCTGCTCGTCATCTTCAGATGCTTAGTGTTGTGTTGCTGCAATGGCTCACCAACACATAAGCTCGCTCACTAGAAAAGTGCAGGTGCTAAGGGAGGGGGCCATAATGTCGTCGTAGGGGACTTAGACATCCAGAGACCCCTGCTGGAGAATCGGGCCATGTTCTTCCCACGCGCGACGTGGGAAAAAGCGCGGCTCCAAGTTGTGGTCCAAAGTTTGTAAAGGCAGAGTGTTGGTAACCAATTTACATGTCCTGACTCCCTTTCTCCGTCTGTGTTGACTTGTTGAATTCCTTCGTCAGCGCCCGAAGGTGCCTTAGTACCGCCAATGCTGGTTCCCAGGCCTTGCTAATTATATGTCTCTATTACTCAGGTCGTTATTATACGGTAATTCGACTGCTTCTTTAATGATGGAGTCGCAGTACGTGGAGGCGGACAAAAGGATCATTTTCTCTCCATAGTTCACGCTATGTCCCGGTTCAAGGCAGTGTTCAGCAAGAGCAGACTTCTCTGGCTGACCTAATCTGGTGCAAAGACTGAACCGTGGTAAAAATTGCTGGTTTGAAGAGCGCGCCGCAGCGCGTAGTGTGAAGCAGTCGCCCTCCGTTTCTGGCGGTGGCGCCGCTGTGGCAATCGCAGCTTTGGTGTCTCCCTCTGGTGGGAAAGGGAAAGGTTGCCTGTTCACGTGCATTTAAGGGGCGCTATGAGCTCGCAAGTGAGTCAGTCTGGAGTCAGTCAGTTGGTCAGTCGGAGTCAGTCTGGGTCTGTCTCTCGTCCACATTTTGTTAGGCAGTTAGTGTCTGCCTGTCGTTCGGATCAACCTTTAAAGCCGGATAAATTAGAGTCTTTCCACTCCGCCAGTAAGAGAACTCAGCGGGTGGTCACCCGGTCGAGGCTTAGTTGCTGCATCTGAGCCTGCGTGTTAGGCCGCCAGTCTGCTCGAGTTTGCTCAGGCAATGGTCATTGGCGGTTGGTTCGATCGGTTGGTCGGTCGCGCACTGAGACACAAGATGACTTTTCCTCCTTGAGCGTCGGCGCATGTGAGGTCGCCACGTGAGTCCAGTGGGCCGCGCCGTATAGCGCGGTCGACACGAGAGCAACAGGAGTCAACCCAGGACATCGGTCTGGCCGGTGCGAGCTGCGACGTCGTGACAGGAGATCGGCGCGCCTTCCTGCGTCCGTTGAAGCGGCTGGCAGCGGACGGTTCGGGAGAGCGATTTGGGGGTCCTGCGCCAGGTCTTCTCGAGAAATCGCAGTTTATTAGAAGTTAAGTGATTGGTGACATGTTGTTTGATTTGCTCTTGTTAAATTCTACTTGTTTTCTTGGTGAGGTCACCAGCCGCTTTGTTTTGGTGTTGTCCCACCATTCTTCTCCGTTTGCCCACCCGCGGGAAGGTGGTTATTTATGAATTGGGTGGTCCGTTTTCCCCTTGTGGAGTAGAGGCGGGTTAGAGCAACTTGCGGTTCGGGTTGTTCGGTAATCTCCCTATGAATCTGCCGTACGTTAGTAGCTGCCTCTGTCATGTTTGTCGGATCCGGTGTGTTAACGAATTCATTGCTTGGAGTGTAACGGCCTAATTCCTGAAATATGTTTTTATCTTCCCTATCATCTTGAGAGGCGGTATATGTGTACTGTAAAGCAAGTTAACTCGTTTGACCAACCTTGTATAATTTTATATAAGATTGCATTTCATGGGCTTTTATTTAAATGGTCATTTTAGTATATAAAGTTGCCACCCTTCCACCATAAGACTTTTCTTACAAATTACAATTAAGTTGCACTTTCGGTGGCAAGTTCATCTTTTAATTTTAGTGTTTGGTACCATTTCCACCCTTCCTACAGGGTGCATAGTTTGTGTGCTTGTGTGAATTGTTAAAACTTTTAGTTTAAAGTAATCTGGTGTGTTGCAGATTAGCACCAGTGTAGTCTTTCAGAGGTTGTTGTGAGCGGTCGTAACTACGGCCGTGTCAAAAGGGAATGGCAATGTTCTCAGCCCGAAAACTCATACACTCAAAAATTTCTTTCTTTCTGCCTCTGAATAAATTGTAACTTGATATTTAGAGGGTGCTTTCTGCTTATAATTTTAAATCTGTTCTTTTTTTTTTAAAAAAAAACACCATTTTAGGAATAAAATTTCCATTTGTTAAAAGCAATTTGATTACTCACTGGCAACTACTTCCACGCTCACGTAGTGTGATTAACACATTTAATGTTCTTGATGAATCGCTAGTAAATAAAATAAATTTTTAAGAATATTCTTTGAAAATAAATTTCACGGTTCAAAGACTATGTTCCGTCTTTAACACTGCAACATGTCTGGCCAAT
The DNA here is from genome assembly GCF_021461385.2 of Schistocerca piceifrons. Taxonomy (NCBI): domain Eukaryota; kingdom Metazoa; phylum Arthropoda; class Insecta; order Orthoptera; family Acrididae; genus Schistocerca; species Schistocerca piceifrons. The sequence continues at coordinate 736,414,091 of NC_060140.1, read as the reverse complement.
GTGATTTCCCACACTGGCACGGGGTGATATATACTCCTAGTCTCCTGAGGCTTAGGTTGTCTTTAACAGAACCCAGTATCGTTTTCATCCGCGCTGGAGAGCGGAAGACACACTTTATCAGATTTTTTTTTATTTAAGTCTCCCTATATTTAAAGGACACCCTGTAACACTGTTATCGATCGTTAGTGGTTAGTACAATGTAATTAAGTGTATATAACTATGGAGTGTTTATTCTTTACTCGTTAAGTTATTTGATTTGTTGAAGGGAAATGGAAATTTGTGATGTATATTTTGTTTTAACTTAACAGTGTGCTAAAATAATGGAACTTTATTAAATGTCTGTTTATGAAAACGAAATTGTATATAAAAAACTGGCTCATACTTAAGGAAATTGTATGATGTAACTTAACAGACACAGGGAACCCCTTCCACTACGGAAGAGATTTGGTGCTCGAGATAATGTGGAAGTGGCGGTGAATCTGGGCGGCGAGAGAGGGAGTTTGTCAGTCAGTGGCCAGCAGTCAACACCGCAGGTGCCAAGTGAGGAATTCAGAAACAGAATTTATGATGGAATGGCCTCGGATGTGGTTCCGGCAGTAAAATGGTGCTCTCGCATTTGGAATGGCTCTAAAAATGACTAATATGTCTCCAAGAAGAATTAAACAGAGCATAAATCCGCCAGAAGAGAGACCAGATAGCCGCCACGTGCTTGCCAGCACTATTGAGCCATTGCTTCACCAACTTTAGAGATCAGATATGTATACCAGTATGATCCAGTGTACTTGTGTGTGCTTTTGCAACAATAATTCAAGTGTTGCAAAATTCGTGTTTGAACTTTGAAACTGTCATCAAATAGTTAAAATGGCTCTGAGCACTATGCGACTTGACTTCTGAGGTTCAGTCGCCTAGAACTTAGAACTAAATAAACCTAACTAACCTAAGGACATCACAACATCTATGCCCGAGGCAGGATTCTAACCTGCGACCTTAGCGGTCGCACGGCTCCAGACTGTAGCGCCTAGAACCGCACGGCCACTCCGGCCGGCAAACTGTCATCTTCATGGTACCAAGCAGGGTCCTTTCCTAAACGTGTTCAAGACCAAGTATCCTGTATGTGAAAGAACACTAACTTGTTTCAATTTAAATGTGCCTAAGTTTGTTTTAAAGCATATACAGGGTGTTTCAAAAATGACCGGTATATTTGAAACGGCAATAAAAACTAAACGAGCAGCGATAGAAATACACCGTTTGTTGCAATATGTTTGGGACAACAGTACATTTTCAGGCAGACAAACTTTCGAAATTACAGTAGTTACAATTTTCAACAACAGATGGCGCTGCGGTCTGGGAAACTCTATAGTACGATATTTTCCACATATCCACCATGCGTAGCAATAATATGGCGTAGTCTCTGAATGAAATTACCCGAAGCCTTTGACAACGTGTCTGGCGGAATGGCTTCACATGCAGATGAGATGTACTGCTTCAGCTGTTCAATTTTTTCTGGATTCTGGCGGTACACCTGGTCTTTCAAGTGTCCCCACAGAAAGAAGTCACAGGGGTTCATGTCTGGCGAATAGGGAGGCCAATCCACGCCGCCTCCTGTATGTTTCGGATAGCCCAAAGCAATCACACGATCATCGAAATATTCATTCAGGAAATTAAAGACGTCGGCCGTGCGATGTGGCCGGGCACCATCTTGCATAAACCACGAGGTGTTCGCAGTGTCGTCTAAGGCAGTTTGTACCGCCACAAATTCACGAAGAATGCCCAGATTGCGTGATGCACTAATCGTTTCGGATCTGAAGAATGGGCCAATGATTCCTTTGGAAGAAATGGCGGCCCAGACCAGTACTTTTTGAGGATGCAGGGACGATGGGACTGCAACATGGGGCTTTTCGGTTCCCCATATGCGCCAGTTCTGTTTATTGACGAAGCCGTCCAGGTAAAAATAAGCTTCGTCAGTAAACCAAATGCTGCCCACATGCATATCGCCGTCATCAATCCCGTGCACTATATCGTTAGCGAATGCTTCTCGTGCAGCAATGGTAGTGGCGCTGAGGGGTTGCCGCGTTTGAATTTTGTATGGATAGAGATGTAAACTCTGGCGCATGAGACGATACGTGGACGTTGGCGTCATTTGGACCGCAGCTGCAACATGGCGAACGGAAACCCGAGGCCGCTGTTGGATCACCTGCTGAACTAGCTGCGCGTTGCCCTCTGTGGTTGCCGTACGCGGTCGCCCTACCTTTCCAGCACGTTCATCCGTCACGTTCCCAGTCCGTTGAAATTTTTCAAACAGATCCTTTATTGTATCGCTTTTCGGTCCTTTGGTTACATTAAACCTCCATTGAAAACTTCGTCTTGTTGCAACAACACTGTGTTCTAGGCGGTGGAATTCCAACACCAGAAAAATCCTAAGTTCTAAGGAATAAACCATGTTGTCTACAGCACACTTGCACATTGTGAACAGCACACGCTTACAGCAGAAAGACGACGTACAGAATGGCGCACCCACAGACTGCGTTGTCTTCTATATCTTTCACATCACTTGCAGCGCCATCTGTTGTTGAAAATTGTAACTACTGTAATTTCGAAAGTTTGTCCGCCTGAAAATGTACTGTTGTCCCAAGCATATTGCAACAAACGGTGTATTTCTATCGCTGCTCGTTTAGTGTTTATTGCCGTTTCAAATATACCGGTCATTTTTGAAACACCCTGTAAAAGTTGCTAGTTATATCATTTGTTTCACAGATAAAGAGAGGCACATTATTTGGAACTTGTTAAAAAGCTTTATTTTGCTTTGAATTGCTACTGCTTTGATTGTGCCAAAGTTTAGTGCTAAAAAGTATAGATGTTGTTAGTTAAAATCACTTACTTCTCAAGTAATGAAAAAGACACATAATGCTAAACCTATTTGAAACTTTACTTTACCTTGAACTCATTTCTGAAATTAATTAAGGGTTAATTAAGTGTATATTGCTATAAAGCATTGAACGATAAATCATGTCAAGTAGGGATGGAAGTCAGTACTAATGTGATGAAAATTGTTTCTGAAATGTATGCATAGTTGCCTACAAAAGAAGGGACAGTTAAGGGGCCCCCAGTTTAACCTTAACTAGCAGGAGAAAGTGAATTTGAATATGGTTCTTGCTAATGAAATCTGAAACATGAACACACAGAGTGAACATGAAATGTCTTAGTACAGTGTTAATTTATTGCATTTGTGACGTGTAAGTGTTAGTCAAACTTGAACTCTTGTCAGGTGCCGCTTAATCTCGTGAAGTCTTTGAGAACATTGTGCTGAATTGATTAATGGTTGTGAGGTAGTAATTATAGTTAACAGGAGTAAAGTCTTTTACATTTCTGTGATTGCTAACCCATGCTATTAATAGCTACTGTTATCCACTGTGCATTTCGCCTGGTAGGCCGCGCGGGATTAGCCGAGCGGTCTCAGGCGCTGCAGTCATGGACTGTGCGGCTGATCCTGGCGGGAGGTTCAAGTCCTCCCTCGGGCATGGGTGTGTTTGTTTGTTCTTAGAATAATTTAGGTTAAGTAGTGTGTAAGCTTAGGCACTGATGACCTTAGCAGTTAAGTCCCATAAGATTTCACACACTTTTTTTTCTTTTTTTCGCCTGGTAGTTGTGTGTTCATTGCACTTTGCTAAGACAGAATTTATGGAAGTCCCTTTTGCAAGAGTATATTTAAATCCACTGAAAATAATGTTTTCATATTATTATGCCTAATTAGGCATTTAAGGGGACTTCATTGTTTTCTTTTCTTACAAAATTAGTCTTTTTGCTTTCTACTAATTTGCCATGGTACGAAATTTAGGTTCGATACCCTCTGTCCATTAGGTGAACACACGGTCAGTTTCAAAATTCCTCCCAGAAGGTAACGCTATACAGTAGGATTATGTCATATTTGGCATTTAACATTCCGCGGTTGAGTTATACTTGGCTTCCCTGTGACGGAACTAGAAGTTTGATTACCAGGGAATTTGAAAGTTCTTTAACGCAGCATAAGCGTTATAACCCCAACAACATAAGACTAAAAAACCATGTACGTAGAGTTCTGTTTCTTCTAGCTGTTGTTTAGGTGTAGTGTGTTCTGGTTGAAATTCATTTCGAATCTGCTTATCATAGTTCCCGTGTTGAACACACACAGAGGGAAGATGGCTAAGGTCTGTTTATAAGCTCTCTGCATTTGAAATAGCTCTAGCCCTATGAATAAGAGTCCGCAACATACCACCGTATTGGGATGGGTGATGACAGCTCATAGCTCGTACATATAGGTCAGTGTGAGTTGGTTTATAGTACACTGTGACGTAAGGAACTATTTTCTTTTCTACAGACCTACATATGTAAGAACGGGATGTCTCCATTTTTCTCCACTGCCACGGTGAAACAAATGCTGGGATGGGAGGACTTAAGGTCCAGCTTTCCTATACCACAAAGGTGTCGTCCGCATATCTCCAGAAAAATTTACGTCTTAAAACAGCCGACTGAAGTGCCTTGTGCTCGAAGTCTTCCATGAAAAGTCTAGTTACTGTGAGAGACAATGAGCTACCCATAACTACACCTTCAGTTTACTGAAAATATTCTTCGTTCAATACGAAGTAAGTCGAGATAAGCACTTGTCTGAAAAGATGTAAGTCCACCGGTTCAGTTCCTATGAATTGTAGTGTGCCTAACAAAGGTATTCGTGTGGACCATGACACCACACCGAAACTCACTGATACGTCAGTTTCTCCGAGACGCAAATTCTTCATTCGCTGCATAAAATTTTCTGAATTTCGAATGTGGTGTTCACATTTTGCTGCCAAGGGGCTCAAAGGAGATGGCAGATGTTTTGCTAGGTAATATGGGCCTCCTTTGTTTCTCGCAATCGGGTGAAGCAGAACCCCTTCCTTAAGTATCTTAGACAGGCCATAAAGTCGTGGTGGGAGTGGCGCTTGTACTCTTAAGCTCTCCTTCCGATGTTCAGGAAAGTGGAGGAACTTGAGGAGTGCGGATGTCTTCCATTGTACTGCATCCATTGCATCCTTCACGAGACGACGATACGCTGAGTCAGCTTATCAAATTAAGGTGCTGGCAAAAGAACAGCAGCGTTTCCCTTGTCAGCAGGGAAAATTATTATTTCTGTGTCTTCTCTTAAGCAACATAACAAATACCTGAGTGATGCTGAGATATGAGCGTTGCAAAAGGGACTAAATTTTGTACCCACTCCAAAGACTTTACCGATTAAGGATTTTATCAGTGCCTTTGAACAAGGTGTCTTGAAACTTCACAGTGAGACTGGTGAAGAATGAAGGTGAGAGACTTGCAGGGCCTTAACTAGGATGCCTGTACACAAACAGAATATCACCACTGAAGAAAGAAAAGCGCTCTGTTCCTTAAGAGAAGACAGGTAAGAGTCTGGGTCCATTATTGCGCTTACGAAGACGCTAAATGCGGAAGACGATCAGTTTATAGCATTGTGTACAGCATGCAGTAGTTGAACAGTCCAGAGACGATGACCGTATCAGCATGACAGTGCACCCTGTCATAAAGCAGCATCTGTGGCGTATTGGAAGATTTGTAGACAACAACATCCGTGAAATAAGCTGGCCTCCCCAGAGTCCCGACCTGAACCTAGTAAAACAGATTTACGATGAGCTAGAACGGATATTTCGCTCCAGACCCCAGTACCCTCATCACTACCTCCTTAGGTTGCGGTTTTTTTGGAAGAATGGGCTGCCATTCCTCCAGACACTCAGACACCTCACTGAGAGCGTCACCAGCAGAGCTCAATCCGTCATAAAGGTGAAGGATGCACACACTCCACATTAATGTGTATTAATGAGTATGGGGATAATAATGAACAGATAAGAGATGTATGAAATGTTCCAGTCAAGTCTCTTTTTTGTGATTTTCTTATATAGAATGTGTTATTGAATTTGAAGTCAAATAACTCTACCCTCAAATGTACATATAAGTGTCTAAATCAATCAACCATGGAGTGTTGTTGTGGTCCTCAGCCCTGAGACTGGTTTGATGCAGCTCTCCATGATACTCTATACTGTGCAAGCTTCGTCTCCCAGTACCTACTGCCACCTACATCCTTCTGAATCTGCTTAGTGTATTCATCTCTTGGTCTCCCTCTACGATTTTTACCCTCCACGCTGCCCTCCAATACTAAACTGGTGATCCCTTGATGCCTCAGAACATGTCCTACCAACCGATACCTTCTTCTAGTCAAGTTGTGCCACAAACTCCTCTTGTCCCCAATTCTATTCGGTACCTCCTCGTTAGTTATGTGATCTACCCATCTAATCTTCAGCATTCTACTGTAGCACCACATTTCGAAAGCTTCTATTCTCTTCTTGTCCAAACTATTTATTGTCCATGTTTCACTTCCATACATGGCAATACTCCATACAAATACTTTCAGAAACGACTTCTTGACACTGAAATTTACACCCGATGTTAACAAATTTCTCTTCTTCAGAAACGATTTCCTTGCCTTTGCCAGTCTACATTTTATATCCTCTCTACTTCGACCATCATCAGTTGTTTTGCTCCCCAAAAAGCAAAACTCATCTACTTTAAGTGTCTCATTTCCTAATCTAATTCCCTCAGCATCACCCGACTTAATTCGACTTCATTCCATTATCCTCGTTTTGCTTTTGTTGATGTTCATCTCATATCCTCCTTTGAAGACACTGTCCATTCCGTTCGACTGCTCTTCCCAAGTCCTTTGTTGTGTCTCTGACAGAATTACAATGCCATCAGCAAACCTCAATTTTTATTTCTTCTCCATGGATTTTAATACCTACCCGATTTCTTCTTTTTTCTTCACAGCTTGCTCAATATACAGATTGAATAACACCGGGAAGAGGCTACAACACTCTCACTCCCTTCCCAACCACTGCTTCCCTTCCATGTCCCTCGACTCTTATAACTGCCAACTGGTTTCTGCACAAATTGTAAATAGCCTTTTGCTCCCTGTATTTCACCCCTGCCACCTTCAGAATTTGAAAGAGAGTATTCCAGTCAACATTGTCAAAAGCTTTCTCAAGTCTACAAATGCTAGAAATGTAGGTTTGCCTTTCCTTAATTTATTTTCTAAGATAAGTCGTAGGGCTAGTATTGCCTCATGTGTCCCAATATTTCTACGGAATCCAAACTGATCTTCCCCGAGGTCGGCTTCTACCAGTTTTTCCATTGGTCTGTAAAGATTTCTCATTAGTATTTTGCAACCGTGATTTATTAAACTGATAGTTCGGTAATTTTCACATCTGTTAACACCTGCTTTCTTTGGGACTGGAATTATTATATTCTTCTTGAAGTCTGAGGGTATTTCGCCTGTCTCATACATCTTGCTCACCAGATGGTAGAGTTTTGTCAGGACTGGCTCTCCCAAGGCTGTTAGTAGTTCTAATGGAATGTTGTCTACTCCCGGGGCCTTGTTTCGACTTAGGTCTTTCAGAGTTCTGTCAGACTCTTCGCGCAGTATCATATCTCCCATTTCATCTTCAACTACATCCTCTTCGATTTCGCTGGCCGGGGTGGCCGAGCGGTTATAGGCGCTAGAGTGTGGAACCGCGCCTCCGCTACGGTCGCAGGTTCGAATCCTGCCTCGGGCATGGATGTGTGTGATGTCCTTAGGTTGGTTAGGTTTAGGTAGTTCTAAGTTCTAGGGGACTGATGACCTTCCATTTCCATAATATTCTCCTCAAGTACATCGCCCTTGTATAGACCCTCTATATACTGCTTCCACCTTTCCGCTTTCCCTTCTTTGCTTAGAACTGGGTTTCCATCTGAGCTCTTGATATTCATACAAGTGGTTCTCTTTTCTCCAAAGGTCTTTTTAATTTTCCAGTAGGCAGTATCTGTCTTACCCCCTCGTGAGATAAGGCCCTACATCCTTACATTTGTCCTCTAGCCATCCCTGCTTAGCCATTTTGCACTTCCTGTCGATGTCATTTTTGAGACGTTTGTATTCCTTTTTGCCTGCTTCATTTACTGCATTTTTATATTTTCTCCTTTCATCAGTTGATTCAATATTTCTTCCGTTATCCTAGGATTTCTACTACCCCTCGTCTTTTTACCTACTTGATCCTCTGCTGCATTCACTACTTCATCCCTCACAGCTACCCATTCTTCTTCTACTGTATTTCTTTCCCCCATTCCTGTCAATTGTTCCCTTATGCTCTATCTGAAACTCTCTACAGCCTCTGGTTCTTTCAGTTTATCCAGGTGCCATCTCCTTAAATTCCCACTTTTTTTGCAGTTTCTTCAGTTTTAATCTACAGTTCATAACCAATAGATTGTGGTCAGAGTCCACATCTGACCCTGGAAATGTCTTACAATTTAAAACTTGGTTCCTAAATCTCTGTCTTACCATTATATAATCTATCTGATATCTTCTAGTATCTCCAGGCTTCTTCCATGTATACAACCATCTTTCATGATTCTTGAACCAAGTGTTAGCTATGATTAAGTTATGCTCTGTGCAAAATTCTAAAAGGCGGCTTCCTCTTTCATTTCTTATCCCCAATCCATATTCAATTACTACGTTTCCTTCTCTTCCTTTTCCTACTACCGAATTCCAGTCACTCATGACTATTAAATTTTCGTCTCCCTTCACTATCTGAATAATTTCTTTTATCTCATCATGCATTTCTTCAATTTCTTCGTCATCTGCAGAGCTAGTTGGCATATAAACTTGTACTACTGTAGTAGGCGTGGGTTTCTTGTCTATCTTGACCACAATAATGCGTTCACTATGCTGTTTGTTGTAGCTTACCCGCACTCCTATTTTTTTCATTCATTATTAAACCTACTCCTGCATTACCCCTATTTGATTTTATATTTATAACCCTGTATTCACCTGACCAAAAGTTTTGTTCCTCCTGCCACCGAACTTCACTAATTCCCACTATATCTAACTTTAACCTATCCATTTCCCTTTTTTAATTTTCTAATCTACCTGTCCAGTTAAGGGATCTGACATTCCACGCTCCGATCCGTAGAACGCCAGTTTTCTTTCTCCTGATAACAACGTCGTCCTGAGTAGTCCCCACCCGGAGATCCGTATGGGGGACTATTTTACCTCCGGAATATTTTACCCAAGATGACGCCATCATCATTAACCATACAGTAAAGCTGCATGCCCTCGGGAAAAATTACGGCTGTGGTTTTCCCCCTTTCTTTCACCCGTTCACAGTACCAGCACAGCAAGGCCGTTTTGGTTAGTGTTACATGGCCAGATAAGCCAATCATCCAGACTGTTGCCCCTGCAACTACTGAAAAGGCTGCTGCGCCTCTTCAGGAACCATACGTTTGTCTGGCCTCTCAACAGATACCCCTCCGTTGTGGTTGCATCTACGGTACGGCTATCTGTATGGCTGAGGCACACAAGCCTCCCCACCAACGGCAAGGTCTATGGTTCATGGGGGTGGGGGGGTGGGGGGGGGGGTGTACCATGGAGTACGACGAGCAAATCAAGTACCGTACACCTACAGTAGGCTACCTATTGTGAAAAACAGCATTAGATTCGTGATAAGACGGTACAAACAGGTATATTGGTTGCGAGATACAGTCGCTGTCTATCTACATCTATAGTCTGCTAACCAGAGTAAACTACATGGTAGAGAGAACTTCCCATCGCACCACTTATTAAGGATTCTTCACATTCTGTTCGCGTATGGCGTGCGCTAAGAATGAATGCCTAAATACTCTGTGCATACTGTAATTAGTCTCACATTCCTAGATTCTTCACTTACTGCTGCTATCCGAAACTTTGTATCCAAGTTTTCGGGGGATCATTGTCGTCTGTCTCCAAGAATCTGTCATTTCAGGTTTCAGCATGTCCGTGACACTCTCTCGAGTATCAGACAACCCTATAACCATTCGTGTCTTCCTTCTTTATTTTAAATATCCCCCTTGGTTCTGTCTGATATGGGTCCCACACACTTGAGCAATGCTCTAGGATGTGACTCATAAGTGATTCATAAGAACCCTCTTCGCAGGCTGATTGCATGAACGCCCTGCGTTCTGCTGTCATGTTCTGTTTCATGGGTGGGCATCCGGCGGCCTGTGAACCAGACCGGCCCCTCGGTTGGTTTCAGTCCAGCCCATAGAAGAAATGCGTCGGAGACAGGGTGACTCGTTGAACTGTAGGATACTCATAAGATTCTACGTCACTCTGGTTTCGTGAAGTCCATAATTTTACGTTTCTGTAGATCTAAATCAAGTTACCTATATTTACGCAATATGAAATCTTATCAAGATCTGATTGCATATTTCTGAGCTTTTCTCAGGCACCACTTCATTACGGATAACTGTATCATCTGCGGGAAAGTCTGAGGTTACTATTAACACTGTCTTCCAGGTCATTAATACGCAACATGTGTAGCAACAATCCCAAAACACTTCCTCGGAGAATGCTTGCAGTTACTTCTACAACTGTAGACGACTCTCCATTCAAGATAATATGCCACCCGCCTCCTTTCTACCAACAAATCCTCAATCCTGACACAATATTTGAGTGATGTCCCATATAATCGTTATGGTACCGAGTCAGATGCTTTTGAAAATCGAGACCACCCCTTGGCCCTGGGTATGGGCCCCCTTGAAATGGTGTAACTTCAGCCTTTTTTTTATTCCCATTGGGCTGCGTTCTATGTAATTTGTAACAATATTATGTAAATCGAAAGTGGGATATTTTCCTTCTAAAGGAGTTCTACCGTGAAAAAAGTGGACTCTTGTTCAGGAGTGACTGGGATCTATGAGCATTTGGCCAGTTTTCAACACGTTTTCCTTGGTTCCTGCAAATGAGTTAACGTTCTGTTTGTTCCTTTAGCAAGGCCAGGCTGTTTCCTCATATTGATTCTACTTTGTCTGATATCTCGATGTCGCAAGGCTAGCCGTGCGGTCTAACGCACGGCTTTCAGGGCGGGAAGGAGCGCTTGGTCCCAGGCACGAATGCGCCCGGCGGTAAACCGGCCAGTCTGTGGATGGTTTTTAGGCGGTTTTCCATCTGCCTCAGTTACACTATGTCGGCGGTTGCTGCGCAAACAAGTTCTCCACGTACGCGTACACCACCATTGCTCTACCACGCAAACATAGGGGTTACACTCGTCTGGTGTGAGACGTTCCCTGGGGGGTCCACCGGGGGCCGAACCGCACAATAACCCAGGGTTCGGTGTGGGGTGGCGGAAGGGTGAAGTGGACTGCGGTAGTCGTCGTGGGGTTGTGCACCACTCCGGCTACGGCTACGGCGGGGACGGAGCCTCTCCGTCGTTTCTAGGTCCCCGGTTAACATACAATGCAATCCCTATTCCTGGTTTTGGTCGGAAATATTAAAGAACAGGACATCGTAACAAATCTACCAACATCCTCATATTAACTAAGAATTCGAATCAAGAACAGCTGCTGGAAGTATATATCCTCGGTAGAGCGAAGCAGCTGAAATCACTTAATAAAGGCGAGGTCTCCCGTCCAGATGGTATACCAATTAGGTTCGATTATGTCGATACAACAGCTCCGTACTTTGCAGTCAAATACAACCTAAAGACTGAAAAGTTGCAGATGTCACACCAATACCCAAGAAAGGAAGTAGGAGTAATTCTCTGAATTACAGACCCCCAATCTCTAACGTCGATTTGCAGTAGGGTTTTGGAACATATACCGTGTTCGAACATTGTTTATTACTTCAAAAAGACAAAAACTAAACCATTTATTGGCAAATAGGCAACACGGATGAAACACAACTAGCTGTTTATTCACACGAAGTAATGACTGGTATCGACAAGGGATCTCACATTCATTCCATATTTCTAGATTTCCGGAAAGTTTTTGACACCGTTTCTCACAAGCGACTTCTAAGCAAATTTCGTGCCTACGCAGTATCTTCTCAGTAGCGTGACTGGCTTCGTTGTTTCGTGTGACTAAGGTCATAGTCCTTAGTAACTGATGTGGGGGGCGGGGGTCATCATGAAACACAGGAGTGATATCTGGCGCTTCGCAAGGTAGTGTTTCAGGCCCTTTGTTGTCCCTGAACTACATAAACGGTTTAGGAGACAATCTGAGCAGCCCTCTAAAATTGTTTGCAGATGATGCTGTCATTTACCATCTTGTAAAGTCTTCATATCATCAAAACCAGTTGCAAAATGATTTAGACAAGATATCTGTATGGTGTGAAAAGTGGCAATCGACTCTAAATACTATTTATTTATTCGTGTCAGAAGTATCAGGACGCAGACTGTGATGATACTCTAAATACTGAAAAGTGTGAAGTCATTCACACGAGTAGTAAAAGGAATCAGATACATATCGGTTACACGATACTTCACACAAATCCAAAGGCTGTAAATTCAACTAAATACTTAGGGATTACAATTACGAATAAGTTATATTGGAACGATCACAGAGATAATGTTGCGGGGGAAACAAACCAAAGACTGCAATTTATTGGCAGAACTGTTAGAAAAAGCAATAGGTCTACTAAAGAGACTGCCTACACAACGCTTGTCCGTCCTCTTCTGGGAAGTTGCTGATCGGTGTGGGATCCGCGTCAAGTGGAACTGATGGAGGACATCAAAAAAGTTCAAATAAGGGCAACTATTTTTGTATTATTGCGAAACAGGGGAGAGAATGCCACGGATATGATATGCGAGTTGGGGTGTTTATCATTAAAACAATGGCGTTTTACGTTGCAGCGAGATCTTTTCACGAAATGTTCATCGCTAACTTTGTCCGAATGCGAGAATATCTTGTTGATACCCACCGGCGTAGGGAGCAATGATTGTATTAATGAAATAGGACAAATCAGATCTCACACAGAAGGAATGAAGTGTTGGTTTTCCCCGTGGGCCGTTCGAAAGTGGAACGGTGGGGAAATAGCATAAAGTTGGTTCGATGAATATCCGCCATGCACTTAATTGTGAAGTGCACAGTAGTCATAAAGATGCAGAAGCACGTGGCTCAGGTATTGCAGAGTTTTTCTGTGAATCCTGCTCGGAAGTCACTCACACCTGACAGCAGCAAGAAGAGAGAAGTTTAATGTTTAACGCCACGTCTACGGCGGAGTACATCTGTGACGGGGTTGGTTGGCGAAGAAAATTGGCCGTGCCATTACAAATCATGGTAAACGTCAATCTGGAGGACCTGATGAGGATTTCAACCGCCGTTCTTCGAAAACAAGCTCAAATTCTTACCACTGCATTACCTCACTCAAGAGCAGGTAGCACGGGGCGTACTTTTTATTGGCGAAGTGTGACAGGAGGCATTCAATTTATTGATCATTTGAATTTAGCTTCCCCGGCGTAATAGGTCTGAAATGAATGGAGCAGGGAGCACCGCTAAGTGTGAGTGTATTTGTAACGGTTGCCGGGTGAAGCGACTGTGAAGCTGAAGGAAACCGCAGAGTGCGGAAGGTCGCAGCTGGCGAAGGGGCCACTGTGGAGGGAATCGTAACTCACGCACGGAATCGGGGTCGGCAAGCACCGCCGGACTGTGGCGAGTGGTGCAGGGCGGGGGGGGGGGGGGGGGGGGGGGGGCTGCAGCCCGCGTCGCGCCCAGCGGCCCTGGGGGTGCGGTCCGTAATGTATGCGCCTGCCCGTGCCGCGGCCCCACGGGAGGAGGCGCTGCGCTTTTGTCTCTCGGGGGCCGCAGCTGCGCCAATCGCGGCGGGGGGCGTGGCCAGCGCCGGCCAATTGTCGGGGGCCGGGCCGGGCGGCAGCGGGCGCGCGCATCTGCTGGGGGAAGCCCCGGGTTAACCGCTGATTAACATACGCCCCGCCGCAAAAAGCCGCTGGGAGGGCCTGGCTGCCGCCTCAAAGGGCTCGCTCCTCTCCGGTTCGAGTGCAGCCGGCCCGGCCGGGATGACAGCCGCAATCGTTTACCGCCGTTTACGCCGCACTGAGCACAGCAGGGGCGCGGAGGTGACGACGCCTGCCTGCGCTGGCCCAGCCCCCACCCCGTTCGGCGACTGTGCTGGCCACGTGTTCCGTGCTGGACTCGACATCACCTTACTCAAGACCAAATTTCGCGCGGTTCAAAAAAAGATCGCGACACACAAGAGTGATTAAAATCACATATTACGATCTTGTTGGGCTTTATTACGAATATTAGTAATAAATTATTAAAGCTGCGATCGTGAAAGTTGATGGTGGTGTTAGCCCTTTCGTAGGCCCTTTGCCCTTCAATATGGCACATTTCCTGGACGGTGGATAGCTTGGTGGAGACCTTGGTTGTAGAATTTTGGTTGTTCGGCTGGTGATATGATTCACTTTCTAAAGTGTACGACCCTCATCCAGCACTTTTGGAGCGCGTTTCGCTTTCTGACAGCGGCAGCTGGTTCTCCTCAACACCTAGCTCTGTGTCGTGAGCAGTACTGCTACTTACGTAGAAAAATCTCAGAAATTACTTCAGAGGTACTACAAGAAACACTTAGGGATGCAGACAAATCATCATCATCATCATCATCATCATCATCATTTGCTTGGGCCTTTGTCCCACTTCAACGCGGGTCGGCCTTGTTACTATGGATGTGGCGATTTTAGTGTCGGAGGGCGCCCGGATTCCCATTCCTGTCGCCGCCCCGCACCCCCTGAAATTAGTGTAGTCCAGCTGTCTGCGTCCAGTGTAAGCCATGAAATAGTGCGAACGTTTGCAAATGGAAATAGTGCGAATGTTTGCAAATGTCTGCGAGTTGTGGAACTGAGGCGGGACATGGGGACCAGCCCGGTATTCACCTAGGGGATGTGGAAAACCGCCTAAAAACCACTTCCAGGCTGGCCAGCACACCGGCCCTCGTCGTTAACACGCCGGGCGGATTCGATCCGGGGCCGGCGCTCCTACGCGAGTCCAGGAAGCAGCGCATTGGCGCCCTCGGCTTACCTGGCGAGTTTAGGGATGCAGACAAATATGAACTATTAAACATATAGATCAAATATCCAAAATGTAACACACTGTCTATGAGGAAATGAGACCATTTCGACATCGAGTTAGACGACAGCGAGAGGAATGGATTAGTTCAGAGAATACTCCAGCACAACGGACTTCGGCACTAACACCAACGACGAGACAAACGGAGAATAGTCTGTACACAATACACACATGGCATTAAATGTTGAAGTAGTAAGACAGAGACAAATTTGAACAGAAACCTGTTAACCTCCAGAATCAAACCTTTACTTTTCAGCGCAGTGTGTGCAGACATGAAACTTCCAGGGAAATTAAAATTGTGTTCTGGACTGAGAATGGAACTCGTCACTTTTGTCTTTTTTCGGGCAAGTGTCCTGCCAATCCCTTTTTTTTAAAAAAATCGGTCGCATTGCAACTATTTTCTTAATTAAAAGTCAACACTACAATGGAGCCATACGGCGAAAATTATGACATAATGTGAACTAAAAAGAGCCGTCCAAATGTGTTACCCAAGCGCGAATCGCGACCCGTCCTCACACCTTTACTTCGACCATTGCCTTGTCCCCTATCGTCCAAACTTCACAGAACTTCTCTTGCTTGGTTGTGACTATGCTTTGTCTCCGCAATATCATTTCTTCCAGAAGTGCTAGTTCCTCAAGTTTCTACTTATTGTAGAAATGTAGGAATAGTAACACACAGATAAAGTAGAATAGAAACGCGCGGCTCCTCCCGTCGGAGGTTCGAGTCCTCCCTCGGGCATGGGTGTGTGTGTGTTGTCCTTAGCGTAAGTTAGTTTAAGTAGTGTGTAATCTTAGGGACCGACGACTTCAGCAGTTTGGTCCCATAAGATCTTACTACAAACTTCCAAAAAGAATAGAAGCCTGCCAATAGACTAAGTAGGATAGATCGTCGACAGGTATTGTACCAGGCGCCAAGTTAAACCTGTAATTAGATTACATTAACATAAAAAGCCGTATCACAAGTAATTAGCTAATTAATACACACAGAATATAAAACCAATAACAAAAGGTAGATATCAGAACAGTTACGCGAGAGATGGATTGGCTCGTGACGTCCGAGGCGTGAATTATCTCGCGTATCAAACTAGCAATGGGATGAACTGCCCAGGGACGTCGAGGTCGATGACAAGTTCCGAGACTATCTCCTGACTCCAATACCAGTCTTCCCTATCTTCTTTTTTTCTCATTTTAAAAATTACAATTTTTATAATTATCCATTTCTAAATTTCATGTATTGTAATTTCAAGAAGTAATCACAGATTAATCTCATACAAAAAAGGGCAAAATATCTCCACCCAGCCCCACCTCCATGTGGTACTGCATAGACTACGTTGCCCGCAGCCTCAGATGCGTGGTTAATTTTCCCTGAGCCATGGAGGCCTTGCATATCGGATAATAGAACTGAGGGGGTTGCTAATGCCCGCACAGAATTTGAGACCGCGGGTTCTAGTTTTTCTAAAAGTAGCCTTCAAGAAAAAAAAAATGCAGCCTTGCTCAGGAAACGCTCCACCTCGAAAAACACCTCGTCGACATTCTCAAAGTGCCTGCCACCATACAATAGTTTCTTCCTCTAAGGAAGGAGGAAGAAGTCACTTGGTGTGATATCAGAAGAATACAAGAGGTGAGACAAAATTTAGTAGCTCAAAGAAGCAACAGTTGTGATTGTGTCTCCTGTGCAGAATGACCTGAGGCGCTGTCGTTGGGTGCGAAGGCCGCGGTGGCCGAGCGGTTCTAGGCGCTTCGGTCCGGAACCGCGCGACTGCTACGGTCGCAGGTTCGAATCCTGCCTCGGGCATGGCTGTGTGTGATGTCCTTAGGTTAGTTAGGTTTAAGTAGTTCTAAGTTCTAGGGGACTGATGACCTCAGATGTTAAGTCCCATAGTGCTCAGAGCCATTTGAACCATTTTTTTTTTTTCGTTGGGCGTAAACATCCGACCGACGCCCCCCCCCCCCCCCCCCCCGCCCCTCCACCGACCTTTGGAGACCTTCCCGCGACGCTTATGCCGTCAGCACACGGGACGAGTTAACTAACATTTACGTGGCACTGTACGAGTTTTGCGACGTCACTTCGTTATTTTTCGTTGAGGACTCATTTCGTCACGTGAGGCACAAAATAAGTACTGCGATATTTCGGCGACGTGCCACGTAAAGTAGAACCAATAGGAAGCAAGAACGGCCCCTAAGTTACAAGCAGGAAGCAACACACCATACTGGTAGTGTTCAGCAGAAGCCCATATTCCATGAGTTTTATGTTATACGTCACGCTCTATGAGTATATGCTGTTTCTAAGCACCAGCACGGTGAATGTCTCGAGAACGAATCGTTGTCATAAAATGACAGGGAACGACACATTGGTTAAAGAATTTTTGTACTTAGTTATTTTCGCTTTATAACTCGCGTGTAACGAGAGTAAGCCGTTTTAAAGCGACGACCCATTTAAAATTGACGAAAACTTTTCGTTCTTATTATGATTTATTACATAATTTAATGTCAACAACATTACGGAAACTAAAGTAATAGAAATGCAGTCATCGATAGCGTGGTTGGCTGAAGTCCTGCGCCAGTGAATTGGCGTTAGATCGTATGAGGCAGCACATCCCGCTATAGCCAAATTTTTTTCACCTTCGCGTTTTCTAGAAGGCCGTGGGAGTTTCATATTAAATTAATAGAAATTATTTCTGTAGTATTTGATGTATAAATATAAGAGAGTTCTATGTCAGGAGCGAGTGTTTCATTTGGTGAACTTTTTATAAGCTGATGTCTTTCCTGAGAGGGCATGTATCTTCCCTTCTTGTCTTATTACAAGTGCACGGATATTACTCGCCAGGGTAGCCGAGGCCGGTAATGCGCTGCTTCCTGGACATGGGGTAGGCGCGCCGGCCCCGAATCGAATCCGCCCGGCAGATTCACGGCGAGGGCCGGTATGCCGGCCAGTCTGGATGTGGTTTTTAGGCGGTTTTCCACATCCTGCTAGGTGAGTACCGGGCTGTTCCCCACGTTCCGCCTCAGTTACACGACTCGCAGACATTTGGACACCTTCACAGTATTCCATGGCTTACACTAGACGCAGACAGCTGGGGTAAACTAATTGTTTTTTGGAGGGGGTTTGGGGTGGTGGCAGGAAGAGCATCTGGACACCCTCTGCAGCTAACACTGCCAAATCATTAGTAAACGGCCGACCCCGCGTTGAAGCTGGACAAAAGCAGATATTAAAATTTTTATTTATTTTTATTTATGTACTCCACAGACGGAACAATATGGCTAGCATATGGTCAGGAAAAGAAATGTTCGTGTTAATAGACCTAACGTAGAAATTCTACGTGCTTCCATTTTTGTGAACGAAACGTACGGTTTGCGAGCCAACAACCGTCACTGGAATGCGCTCAGAGCGTAAAATCACGTCAACCAGCTCGTGCCCTGTGCCGACGGCGCTGTCTCTCGTGACGTGGGATATTGCGTCTGTTTGCAGGTCAACGTTAGCTGTCTAGTCCAGTGTGCCGGCGGATTTAATCTTGACAACTCCCCATACCTCTGCCAGGTCATTTCGGCAGTACTGTATCCTCTTGTGACGATTTGCCCTTTACGGGCATAGTTTGTTACCATCGCAGCATGGCAGTCCCAGACAACACTCAGCATCACACTACCCGATGACAGCTGGGTCTTCATCTTTTTTCGCTGCGGCGAGTCCCAATGTTTCCGCTGCTTGCTTTGCTTCTTTCTCTCGGGGTCCTAATAATACACCCAGCACTCGCCCATGATGATCAGGCGGATAAAGAAGTCATCTGCACTGACCTGACACAGACGCAACATTTCCGCCGTAGCCTCGGTTCGGCTACGTTTTTCGATGTAACAGTCACGGAAACCAGCGGGAGGTGACTTTTGTCGTGCCCAAAATTTGTGCAAACTGATCTATGACCGATTCTCACGTTTTCAAGCATGGCTTGATTTATGATACGGCAGTCTCAGAGCACCAGGGCCTGGTGTTCTCTTACGAGTCCCGGTTTTCACAGAGAGACGTGGTCTGTCTCTTCGCTCCCCGTCATTCAGACTTGGTCGATCACGCTGGAAGCGTCGGCGCCACCTACCGTTACTGTCATATGACGGTGCATTGTTGGCACTTGGTTATACAAACTCAGCATCAATTGTTGTAGCGTTGTTCGCCTTCAAATGCAGATAACGAGCTATAGCACGATAATCCATTGCGGCATGTTGCTTTGGCTCCTCTAGAGGCTTGCTACGGCACAGTGCCGCGGGTTTTCACTATTAACTGGACTGCTCACACGTTTCTGGAGAGAAAAAAAAACTTTGTCCGTAACGTTGTATGTGCAGCATTTCGGCTGTTGTTGTTGTGGTCTTCAGTTCGAAGACTGGTTTGATGCAGCTCTCCATGCTACTCTATCCTGTGCAAGCCTCTTCATCTCTGATTAACTACTGCTACTTATATGCTCCTCAGTCTGCTTACTTTATTCATCTTTTGGTCCCCCTCTACGATTTTTAACCCCTCCAGTACTAAATTGTCGATCCCTTGATGTGTCAGTATGTTTCGTGCGTCCTATCAACCGATCCCTTCTTTTAATCATGTTGCGCCAAAAAATTTTCCCCCCCGAACTACGAGTATATTCAGTACCTCGTCATTCTTTCTAGTTACATGATCTACCCATCTAATCTTCAGCATTCTTCTGTAGCACAACATTTCAAAAGCACCTACTCTCTTCTTGTCTAAATTGTTTATCGTTCATGTTTCAGTTCCATAAATATCTACACTCCATACACATACTTTTAGAAAAGACCTCCTGACACTTAAATCTGTATTATTCGATATTAACAATTCCTTCGGCATCGCCTGACTCAATTAGACTACATTTCACTACCCTTGTTTTGCATTTGGTGATGTTCATATTACATCCTCCTTTAAAGACACTGCCCATACCGTTTAACTGCTCTTCCAAGTCCATTGCTGTATCTGAAAGAATTACAATGTCATCGGCAAAGCTCAAAGTGTTTTTATTTCATCTTCCTGAACTTTAATTCCTTCACCAATTTTTTTTCTTTGCTTTGCTTTACCTCTTGCTCAATGTAAAGAATCAATAAAATGGGCTCCTTGTCTCTCTCTTCTCAAACACTGCTTCCCTTTCACGCCCCTCGACTCTTATAACTGCTGTCTGATTTCTGTACAAGTTGTAAACAGACTTTTGCTCCCTGTATTTCGTTCCTCTGCCTTCAGAATTTCAAATAGAATATTCCAGTCAACATTGTCAAAAGCTTTCTCTAAGTCTACAAATGCTATAAACGTAGGTTTGCCTTTCCTCCAACTATCTTCTAAGAGAAGTCGTAGGGTCAGTATTGCCTCAGGACTGTTCCTAAATTTCTCCGGAATCCAAACTGATCGTCCCCGAGATCGGCTTCTAGCAATTTTTCCATTCTTTTATAAAGAATTCGTGGTTATCCCTCGTATATGTTAGCTGTAATGATAATGCTTATCCGCATACGATATGGGGGCTTGTGGAATATGGATATAGATTTACACCATTTACTCCTCTTGAATTTTCCGTGGTAGCGGAAAACAGAGTAGTGATATCTGAGGTTTCCTCGGCCTGAATGATTAGCGGTATGTTTTCAGAATATTATCTTTATTAACGATTACAACTGGATCATATTTCTTCGGCGTGTACCACAGTCGTTCAAAATTTGTGAAATAAAACATTTTCACTTTTCCACTTTAATTACTACTTGTTTTCCACTGGTGGCGAGCTTCGGCCGTTATCAGGACTGGCTCTAGATGAGTGGGAGAGTGGCAAGGGAGGGGAAGGGGACAAACCGTGCCACTGTACAGGGCGGCAGGTTTTTGTGGGCGACAAAAATTAAATTTTAATACGGTTGCAAAAGGACGACAAATAGTACTCATTACGAGGTTTTGACTTAACTTTAACTCATGCAACTGACCAGTTTCCTTTCTTACCGTTAATCTGCGAAATTACGTTCTACAACGTGGCTTGCTCACGGTAATGTTTTTAAACTATGTATTGTAATTGTCTTGGTATCTACGAATGCACGTCACTGCATGACTAGATCTAACAATGCTTTCCAATGCATATTCAATGCTTTTTTTACGTTTTGAACGTTGTTGATAGATTTGAAAACGGTTGCAGATAGCAACAGAAGCTGTTGTAGTTATCGTACTTTCATTGTAATAGGAAAACTTCTGATTAGGGATTAAAAGTTTCTTACTTTTAAAAAAGTTTACATGATGAACCACATTAAGACCGCTATCTCCTCCCTGACAATGTCAGGCTTCCCGAATTAAAATTGCACAGAGAAAATATATAATAATAAGTTTATTGCAGCCAAATAGCCATACAAATTCAATGTACAGTGATAATAATAAGATAAATTAGAAATTTCACATATTGTGATTTGCATAGTCACTTATTGTTCGTGTCCTTTTGGTACAGAGCTCTATATGGTAACGTTTGCAAATTTTGTGACACAGTTTACACTCACACATTTCGTTTGCCCCTCTGCGGGTCCGGGGTAAGAATAGGCCCGAGGTATTCCTGCCTGTCGTAAGAGGCGACTAAAAGGAGTTTCAACCGTTTCGGCCTTCCATGTGATGGTCCCCCTTGGGGTTTGACCTCCATTTTTCAAAATTCTACAGAAGTACGAGCCTTTTGGGGAAGGACGCCTTACGTGGTGTATCACTGGTCCTCCATGCACTAAGACCTTGGCACTCAGCAATGTAACGGCGTTGTAACCATACCCACTATTCCTCAAATTGAGCCTAAACGCCTGATGGGTTGTTCAAGTTACGCCCATAGTGCGTCCCCATCTGCACCTACGATCATGATGGACTTTCCATGGCACCAGAAATCCAGCACGGTAGCCAGCCCGTTGTGGTGGGGTCGTCATGTACCCTCTAGGTTGTAGCCCCTGACAACACAGGGATCGTACTGCCGATACCTGAGCTGCACCCTCCCCACGTCGGCCAGGGAGTAGATGCCCGTCTCCTTGGGGCATCAGGACTCCCGGCAACGGTCATCCTGCCAGGTGGCCCTTGTTGAGGCTGGGTGGCGCCCGTGGGGAGAGCCCCTGGTCGGAGTGGGTGGTATCGGGGCGGACGCTTCGCAGATGAAACGTCAACATGTATCAGGTCGCTCTGCAGCCGAGTCTTTTAAAAAGAAAGGTACTGTCTCTGGTTCTGGCTCTCCTGTCCTTTCCCCCTTGGCCACTCCCTGGGAGGAAGGATAGGCCCGCCGGCTTGGGGTGAAGTACTTCCCCCGCTATTTGGTCTGTTCTCGGACCGATGGGGGGACATTTGCCACCTCCAAGCCTATGTTCTTTGTTCAGCACATCGAGGACATCTTCGGGGAAATTGAGGCTCTCAGTAAAATGCGTTCGGGGTCCGTTCTTATAAAGACCACCTCCGCCACACAGTCGGCGGCGCTCCAGGCGTGCGACCGACTAGGGGACATCCCAGTGTCCATTGTCCCGCATCTGGCACTGAATAGGATGCAGGGGGTTATTTTTCATCGGGACCTCCTGCTGCAATCTGATGAGGAGCTCAGGGCCAACCTGTAGCGCCGAGGCGTGCATTTCGTCCGGCGAGTCCAGCGCGGCCCCAAAGACCGTCACATCGACACCGGGGCCTTTATCCTCGCCTTTGAGGGGGACATTCTCCCGGAGAAGGTAAAGGTGATGTGCTACCGGCGCGACGTGCGACCTTACGTCCCGCCTCCTATGCGCTGCTTTCGGTGTTTGCGCTTTGGGCACATGTCGTCACGGTGTGAGGCTGAGCCCCTTTGTGGTGATTGTGGACGTCCTCCTCGTGAGGAACATACATGCACCCCACCACCTCGGTGCGTTAATTGTCCTGGCATCCACCGGACCCCGGCTTCCGAGGTCTGGTGTTCGAAAATGGACCCCGCGTGTGAGGACCTTCTTCGGGTCCAGCCCACCATCCCTGTGCCTCCTCGGACTTCCAAGAAGAAGTCTCTATCCCCCTCTCCACCCCGGCGCGTTTTGTCTGACACTCCATCCGTGAGTCGCTGCTCCCGGCCGTCCTCAGTTTCGCCGGGACGCTCTGCTGCCAGGCGCTCAGCTGGCCTCTCGTCGGCAAATGATGCTGCCTCTCCTACGCAGCCCGGGGCAGCGGCCGCAGCTGGCGACGTCTCGATGGAACAGGATCCGCCTCCCGCCAGTTGTAGCGTTGTTCCCTCGAAACCTGGCCCTCCGCGGCCGTCGAGGTAACCAGCTCTTCCCCGTCTCGTTTCCCCCTTTTTTCTGACTAGCGATGGCCTTGTTACATTGGAACATAAGAGGTATTCGATCTAATCTGGAGGAATTACAACTGCTCCTCCGCCTGCACTGTCCGTTCGTCCTTGGTCTCCAGGAAACCAAGTTGCCCCCAACTGACCGTATTGCCTTTACCCACTATACCTCGGAGCGGTATGACCTCACCCCTGTGGACGGTATTCCAGCTCATGGTGGGGTCATGTTGCTCGTTCAGGACGATGTCTATCACCATCCCATCCCATTGACCACCCCACTCTGAGCAATAGCTGTCCGTATTACTCTTTCTGCCTTTACTTTTTCAATTTGTAACGTCTACACTCCATCGTCATCTGCAGTTAGTCGGGCTGACATGATGCACCTGATTGTTCAGCTTCCTCCGCCGTTTTTATTGTTTGGCGACTTCAATGCCCATCATCCCCTTTGAGGCTCTCCTGCATTCTGTCAAAGAGGCTCCCTCTTGGCGGATGACTTCAACCATTTAAATCTTGCCTGCCTCAATACTGGCGCCCCAACTTTCCTCTCTACTCATACCTACTCCCACTTGGACCTTTCGATCTGTTCTACCACTCTTGCCGTCGGTTCGACTGGTATGTCCTTTCTGACACCTATTCGAGCGACCACTTCCCCTGTGTCGTTCGTCTCCTGCACCACACCCCATCCCCACGTCCTTCGAGCTGGAACATACCGAAAGCTGACTGGGGACTTTACTCCTCCCTGGCGACCTTTCCGGACCACGATTTTCTCAGCTGTGACAGTCAGGTCGAATACCTCACGGCAGTTATCATCAATGCTGCCGAACGTTCCATTCCTCATACTACCTCTTCTTCAAGTAGCGTTTCCGTCCCCTGGTGGAATGAGGCTTGTAGAGACGCTACCCGTGCTCGACGACGTGCTTTACGCACCTTTCGCCGCCATCCTACGTTGGCGAATTGTATTGGATACAAACGACTCCGTGCGCAATGCCATAGAGTCATCAAAGACAGCAAAAAAGCTTGTTGGGCCTCTTTCACCAGCTCCTTTAACAGTTTTACTCCCTCTTCTGTCGTTTGGGGTGGCCTGCGCCGGCTGTCGGGCATTAAGGCCCACTCCTCGGTACCTGGCCTGACCTCAGGTAATGAGGTCCTTGTTGATCCTGTGGCTGTCTCCAACGCCTTTGGCCGCTTTTTCGCGGAGGTTTCAAGCTCCGCCCATTACCACCCTGCCTTCCTTCCCAGGAAAGAGGCAGAAGAGGCTCGGCGACCTTCCTTCCACTCACTGAATCTGGAAACTTATAATGCCCCCTTTACTATGCGGGAACTCGAACGTGCGCTTGCACTGTCCCGGTCCTCTGCTCCGGGGCCAGATGCCATTCACTTTCAGATGCTGGCACACCTTTCTCCGGCAGGCAAAAGCTTCCTTCTTCGTACCTACAATCGTGTCTGGACCGAAGGTCAGGTCCGCATGCATTGGCGTGACGCCGTCGTTGTTCCTATACCCAAACCCGGGAAGGATAGACACCTTCCTTCTAGAAACCGCCCCATTTCTCTTACAAGCTGTCTCTGTAAGGTGATGGAGCGCATGGTTAACGCCCGGTTAGTCTGGATTCTTGAATCTCGACGGCTACTTACCAATGTCCAATGCGGCTTTCGTCGCCGCCGCTCCGCTGTTGACCACCTTGTGACCTTGTCGACATTCATCATGAACAACTTTTTGCGAAAGCGCCAAACGGTAGCCGTGTTCTTCGATTTGGGGAAGGCTTATGATACCTGTTGGAGAGGAGGTATCCTCCGCACTATGCACAGGTGGGGTCTACGCGGTCGCCTGCCCCTTTTTATTAATTCCTTTTTAACAGATCGAAAGTTTAGGGTACGTGTGGGTTCCGTATTGTCCGATGTCTTCCTCCAGGAGAACGGAGTGCCTCAGGGCTCTGTCTTGAGCATAGCCTTTTTTGCCATCGCGATCAATCCAATTATGGATTGCATTCCACCTAATGTCTCAGACTCTCTCTTTGTCGATGACTTTGTGATCTACTGCAGTGCCCAGAGAACATGCCTCCTGGAGCGCTGCCTTCAGCGTTGTCTAGACAGCCTATACTCATGGAGCGTGGCAAATGGCTTCCAGTTCTCTGAAGAGAAGACGGTTTGTATCAACTTTTGGCGATATAAAGCGTTCCTTCCGCCATCCTTACATCTCGGTCCCGTTGCTCTCCCATTCGTGGAAACAACTAAGTTTCTAGGGCTCACATTGGACAGGAAACTTTGTTGGTCTCCGCACGTCTCTTATTTGGCGGCCCGTTGTACACGTTCCCTTAATGTCCTCAGAGTTCTTAGTGGTTCATCTTGGGGAGCGGATCGCACTGTCCTGCTTCGCTTGTATCGGTCCATAGTCCGATCGAAGCTGGATTATGGGAGCTTCGTCTACTCGTCTGCTCGGCCATCCCTCTTACGCCGTCTCAACTCCATCCAGCATCGGGGGTTACGTCTTGCGACCGGAGCCTTCTACACTAGTCCTGTCGAGAGTCTTTATGCTGAAGCTGCCGAATTACCATTGACCTACCGGCGCGACGTCCTGCTGTGTCGGTATGCCTGCTGGCTGTTGTCAGTGCCCGACCACCCCTCTTATCAGTCCTTCTTCGCCGATTCTCTCGACCATCAGTACGGGTTGTATGTGTCTGCCCTGCTGCCCCCTGGAGTCCGCTTCCGTCGCCTGCTTCGACAATTGGATTTTGCCCTCCCTACCACCTTCAGAGAGGGTGAGAGCCTGACACCACCTTGGCTCCAGGCTCCGGTTCATGTTTATCTCGACCTCAGCTCGCTCCCGAAGGAGGGTACTCCGGCTGCAGTGTATTGCTGCGGTTTGTCGAACTTCGTGCGCGACTTGCCAGTCACACCTTTATTTACACTGATGGCTCCAAAACTGACGATGGTATCGGCTGTGCCTTTGTCGTCAGGGACGTCACCTTTAAATACTGGCTCCTCGACCAATGTTCCAGCTTTACGGCCGAGCTTTTTGCTCTCCATCAGGCCGTTCAGTATGCCCGCCGCCTCCGCCATTCATCGTATGTACTCTGCTCTGATTCACTCAGTGCTCTTCAGAGCCTTGGCACTCCCTATCCGGTCCATCCCTTGGTGCAATGGATCCAGCAGTCCCTCCATTCATTCGCTGATGATGGCTCTCCTGTCAGCTTTCTGTGGGTTCCCGGACATGTAGGAGTGCCTGGGAATGAGGCTGCTGATGCTGCAGCCAAGGCTGCAGTCGTCCTGCCGCGGCCAGCCTCCCATTGTGTCCTGTCATCTGACGTTAGTGGGGTTGTTTGTAAGAGGCTTGTGTCGTTGTGGTGGGATACTTGGTCATCCCTTCAAGGAAACAAGCTCCGGGCACTAAAACCGTTCCCAACTGCTTGGACAACCTCCTCCCGACCATCTCGGCGAGAAGAGGTCCTTCTGATCAGGTTGCGGATTGGGCATTGCCAGTTTAGCCACCGCTACCTGCTCTCCGGTGACCCAGCCCTGCAGTGCCCTTGTGGTCAAGCATTAACAGTGCGCCATGTTTTATTGTCGTGTCCCCGCTTTAGTCAATCTCGTGTTGTCCTGTCCCTGCCATCTACTTTACCGGATATTTTAGCTGATGACGCTCGAGCAGCCGCTCGTGTTCTTCGTTTTATAACTTTGACTGGCTTGTCCAAAGACATCTAACTCTTTTACTTATTTTATCTGCATCTTTGTAAGGACTTTCTGGTGTCCCCCCCCCCTCCCCTTGAGTTTTACTAGATTCTATGTGCTCTAACAATTGTGACTGGGCGCTAATGACGTCAGTAGTTGAGCGCCCTTAAACCCCCCCCCCCAAAAAAAAAAAAAAAAAAAAAAAAAAAAAAAATTCGTTTGGTTCATGATATGACGTGTTGTTGCAAATAAGGTGGTGTAAACCATGGACTGCCAATCTGCTGATCACGTGTCTCATTTCGAAATGTTCCTTTGTCCATGTTAGGCCAATCATGGCACCTGTGCTGTAAAATTCTGGAGGTATGTCTTCCCTTTTTTCCTGCAATGTTTCAAGTAGACTTTCCAAGGCGTTGCTATTGGGTAGCATCAGTGTTGTCCGAAGGTCTTCAATGAGGAAGGGTTCCCTCGCCAGCAGGTATACAAGTCTCGATCGTATTGTTTTGGGCACTCCTATTGCTTTCTTTATATAGGTCGCCTTCACTCTTTCTAGTGTTGTTAGGTTGTTCACTGTAAGATGTGGTCCAATAATTTCTATGCCGTACGTTAGTATTGGGAAACATTTTGGCTCTGAATAGTGCCATTGCTGTCTCTAGGCTAAGGGATCTGATGTATTGTATTTCATGTATTGCCATTATTGCTTGCATTGCTTTCTCTGTTACATGTTTTGTGAAGCATTTTGCAGTTGTTTGTATTGTGACCCCTAAGTACTTGTAGTCCGGTACAATCTTCAGTTTTCTCTCTCGTATGAAGATCTCAGCTGATGCAGGTGTTCTTCCTCCATTTCTGA
The DNA here is from genome assembly GCF_021461385.2 of Schistocerca piceifrons. Lineage (NCBI taxonomy): Eukaryota > Metazoa > Arthropoda > Insecta > Orthoptera > Acrididae > Schistocerca > Schistocerca piceifrons. Next base: position 736,386,378 of record NC_060140.1, on the reverse strand, counting down.
GTACCATCATTTCTGTTTTCGCTACATTTATTTCGAAGCCGTGTTCGACACACTAATCTTCCATATCGTTTATCGCTTCTTGTAACTTTGCAATATTCTTTGCACCTTTTACAATATAATCTGCATATGCATATGAGACTACACCCTCCTTTTGGGGTATTCTTACAATTTTTTGCGCTGCAAGGATAAATAACAGAGGACTGAGTGTGTCTCCGTGCAGCATCCGTTTGATTGGAGTATCGGCTCCGATAGGGAGAGATTGTCTGATATTCTTACTTCGTTCCATTGCAGTATTGCGCTTATAATTCGTGTCGAGATGTTGTTTTTTCCCAGGGTTTCCTGTAGTTTTTTGGTCATTTATTTTCTGTTTGTAAAGTCAACAGAAAAATATATAAATGCCTATTTACAGAACTGAAACGTCAACCTTCAATTTTTTGCACAAGAAATTTTTAACAAATAGATGATAAGTAAACTAGACCTATTTATGTTACCAGCTCACTCTTCTTCTTACTCACGTCAACGGTCGCTTGAGAATGGCATAACAATCGAAATTGAGTAATAATCTCAAGTCCGTGGCGCAAGCCCCTGGCCCGGCTATTGGCCTGACTGCAGACAGTTTGCCGCCTTCCATTGCCGCGGCGCTAGGAGGAGGAGGATGGGGGGCCCACCGGCCCAGCCTCCTTTCACCTCCCGGGAAAGACAATGGTACTCATTTAATAGCAGGCTGAGCGGACATGGGAGAGACTTGGAAGCACTGGAACCAGCAAATTCCCCGCCTTTATCTGGGACTGAACCTGTGACTGCCAGAGCCGTGTCTAGTGCTCCAGCCGCTAGACCACTCCTGCCACCGAACTGAACGGTAGTGGGAAGTAAATAACACACTCTGTAGAGTGAAAACCTCAAGCAGCTGTATATAAAATCCTTTATTTGGAACCACAGCCGGTTTCGTAGCTGATAGCCACATCTTCAGGTGGATATCTGAGTACAAAATGGAAACATCTGTTAAAAAACAGAATGTCCCTCCCACGACCACTAATAAAAAATGGTTCAAATGGCTCTGAGCACTATGGGACTTAACAGCTGTGGTCAACAGTCCCCTAGAACTTAGAACTACTTAAACCTAACTAACCTAAGGACATCACATACATCCATGCCCGAGGCAGGATTCGAACCTGCGACCGTAGCAGTCGCGCGGTTCCGGACTGCGCGCCTAGAACCGCGAGATCACCGCGGCCGGCACCACTAATAACAGCAATGACAAATAGATACATAAATTACGTTCATGAGACCCAGATGTGGGGATGGACAGAAGCAGCAGCTGTCACTGTCTAAATAATAATAATCCGTTCTCTATTAAGATTTGACACCAGTTGAGCAGTCTGGTTGGGAAACAGGATTCCTTCAGTGGAAAGCTGCTGAACATTCACTTAAGACCTTAGATTTATTAAGGCAAACTGTATTACAGTAAAATCTTTCATTCCTTGATACTCAAAAGATATACACTGATAAAAGTTCAACTCAATTGATCAGTAAATATATTATTCTTTAAAAACCAGAACACACAGGACAAGTTCCAGCAGAAATAACGTTAATCTTAAAGAGAATGATACCATGTAACGACAACTATTAACCTACAGTTGTGTTTTAAAAGAGCACAATTTCGTTCAGCTCCTTGTACATCGAACAATATAAGACATTACAGCACTAAAACAAAAATCGACGGGTGCTCGTCCGACATATGAAGTTACTGAAGAAAATTCTACAGTACTCGTGAGAAACTTTTTTCGTTGGCAAATACCAACAGGTGATCGCGTAAGATAAGCTTTAACCACATTTTTAGTAGTACATTACAGGAGACAACAAATTACATAGCTTCTAACATAAGAATCATATGCTGTCATCAACAAACGACTAATGTTTATTGGCAACTGATTACAATAACACTAAGTAACAACAAAGTAGCAAAATATCCTCGAAAACTTAAACCGGGAAAACTGTGTACCACTATATGAGGACATCGAACTCAATTAAACATCACAGGACCAGAGCCAGAATATGCACCATCTCATTAGCAGCTCAAGAGCAGACGAAGCCGCTGCAGGTTGCTTTCAAACTACAAAACAATCCCTTGGTAGCACGGAAAACTAGTGCACAGAGTATCATCAGTCTTCTACAACAATCAGAGAAGTGAAATTTGCAAACTCAAATAACATACACTACAATATGTGCGCCTAATTATCATTTGCAAATCGCAGAATCGACAAAACAGAGCAGTCCATAACGGTTCTTTCGCAAATGTCATACTTGGTGACGAAATATGTCAAACCTCCAGAAATAACTTCTTTCAACTCCTGGCGAAGAAATACGCAAGCAGTCAGTCGAACAGAACGTGAGGTCAGATTAGCCTATAAATGCCCACAAGGACATAAATTCAGAATCTAGCGACTGCAGCAGTCACTCCATAATATGTCTAATAAGCCGCGACGCCAAAACAATCTCCCAAAGTTCAAAGTTCCAGCTCATCATAGAAATAACCGTCAGACCTCGCTACCGAATGCCACACATCTCAGAGGACGCCGGCACACAGCATCTCATCAGGACAAGGCGTCTAAAGCCCCTTTTACACGATCGACCTTCTTGTCTCAATTGACTACCAGAGACAAGTTCGTCTACTCAGCGCCCTTGGCGTTTTATTCCCTTAATGAGTCTCGTCTGTTTTGAATTGTCATTTTCGTTTACACGTCAGCACCGAAACTGCCGGCGGGGCGAGAGCTGTCTGCTGTGCATTTTGGCATCTGAATGGTCAAAGTGAGGATACGAGGGACCATAGTTTCTACGGAAAAATAGAAATATAGCAACGGAATGGAGAACCAAGCAATGACAACAGAAATTATTAATGACCAAAGCAGAATTCATAGTGGAGATTCTTGTCAAAAGTCGTGTGGGGAAATTGTTTGCACTTCGGAGAATTGAAGGAATAGGAAAGTGTCATACAAACACATCAGAACATACACACTGATTTGCTCGAGAAAATGCACAGTTGCAAGCATATCAGGCAATATGTAGAACACAGTAAAAAGCGCATTTTTGCTTTATCCTTCATATCTTTCTTGCTACGTCCCAAACAAAAACGAAAATTATATTTATTGTTCAATATTTCTGACTTTTTCACTATAATAAATTTCATTAAAACATGTTTATTTGTTTACGTTCTTATTTATGTATAGTGCAGGTTTTTTCCTCTGTAAAATGTAAATACATTTTTCAATCAGATATTTCGTCTCTCTTGTAGGAGAACAGTAATGGGTAAAAATACCAGGACCATTTTTCAGTATGCCACAAACATGAAGAAATCAACGAAACAAAGATTAAGAAGACACGAAAGCACAGAATCCGTTTACGCAATAGGAGTGAGCTCGACCAGAATAGGTTATAACTTCCGATGTCAGCAGACACCGTCGTAGTCCCTTGTCTCTGCGCATGCGCAGCGTGCATCATACACGGAAATTTAGAACTCCACAATCGACAGAATTTATTGATCATTGACGTCACTGACACACTGGCGTCTTGGTTGGGTGCTGATTTACAAGCAGGCACGAAAGGCCCACACACTTCGAGCAGTCGCTCGTGTAAGATGGGTTCAATCCAGCATCCGGTGCACGCTCACTCCAGACTTCCGTACAGGCCTCTCCTGACTGCCCCACACTCAGAACCACTGTCGGCACCGGATTCCTCCGCGCCACCTAGCGACCCGCTAGCCTACCTCCCGCTCTGTCCGACCACCGTCTTTCCTCCAGCGCGCTCCTGTAAGAGCCTTTTCCTCCCCACGGAGCATGCTCCCTCCAGCAACCCACAAGCGATGTCGCTGGAGTCGACTGCACCCGCTGCAAAATCGACCAGGACGCACCAGAGAGTAAATGGTGCCATCAACATCCCCAGTGATTAGAGCTGTACCCTTAAAAACTGCATTCTTCCTGTTGACTAAACTCACCAAAATTCAGGCACAAGATCTCACCGCAGCATATGGGCTCCAGCAAAAATACCTTAGTACTGAGCCCGCAGGAACAGACGACAAGCTGTAATATCACAAATTGAGTCCGCCCTGATGCAAAAACCTTGTTATTCGTTTATTTCTTTATTATCCCAAACTAGTTTCGGCGACAAATGTCACCATCAGTGGGTTTTTTAATCTAAAACATGCAGAAAATGGTATTGTTGTACAAACACAGTAAAACATTATTACATTTTTACAAATCGTCTTTTGAAATATAGTTTTATATTGATATTTTCATACTACCTTATATATTGTATGCCACAGCACGTTTTAAGCAATTATTGGCGCTGTTTGTGACATATTTTCTGTGCTCTTTTTTTTCTATAGCGACAAATAACAATAGAAGAAAATTAACACATACAAAAGGCTATAGTCGAAGGGAAAATGTAATAAATGAAAACAGAACACTCTGCAACAACACACTCTTTATCGCTCTGAGAGAACTGACCAAGGACACAGAACAGAAAGCACACACATGCAAAAGAACCACTTCCCCATCACACACAGAGACATAAATAATGAACAGAAGTCGTCGTAATTCACGCTACAGTTTTTCATAGCGTTTCTCGCCACTTGCGATACGCCTCTCGCGACACACGCGAACAACAAGATGGCGTAATATTCTGGATCAGAAGCAAAGTGCAAAAGTTTTTTTTTCTGTGTAAAAAGCAGCCACACACCATCCAACGAACGTGAGTACACGAATAGCTAAGCAACAACTAAATACACACCAAAATAACTGGTTTCCACAATACTACCACAACTCCAAGTATATACTGCTGACATACGAAGTTCGCCTTCGAGTATTTGTTTACAATCAGCCGCTCACATGGTTGCAGATGACATGAAGTTCGCTAAGTAAAAAGACGGCAACAGGAAAAAAGAGCACAGAAAATATATCACAAACAACGCCAATAATTGCTTAAAACATGCTATAGCATAGAATATATAAGGTAGTATGAAAATACCAATATAAAACTATTTTTCAAAAGACGATTTGTAAAAATGTAATAATGTTTTACTGTGTTTGTACAACCATACCATTTTCTGCAGGTTTTAGATTAAAATCCCCACTGATGATGGTGATATTTGTCGCCGAAACTAGTTTGGCATAACAAAAATGGTTCAAATGGCTCTGAGCACTATGGGACTTAACTTCTGAGGTCATCAGTCCCCTAGAACTTATAACTACTTAAACCTAACTAACCTAATGACATCACACACATCCATGCCCGAGGCAGGATTCGAAACTGCGACCGTAGCGGTCGCGCTGTTCCAGACTGTAGCACCTAGAACCGCTCGGCCACCCCGGCCGGCAGATAATAAAGAAATAAACGAATAACAAGGTATTTTGCATCAAGGCGGACTCAACTTGTGATATTACTGTTTTTCTATGCAAACACGGACCAAATGGAAGAGCTCCAAGATAATATTATTGAGACGACAATCTGTCATAGCGTGGCGCATGCGCGCCCGCCAGGCACACACTGAGCCGCCGCAATATAGTGCAGGACAAGACCCACACGTTAGCCGCACCCCGCAACCGCAAGGGATAAAAATATCTTTGAAACACAAAAGGGAAATGTACCTTATAGCTAGAAGGAGAAAGGACCCAGAAACAGTCAAACATCATAAAAACTACTGTCTAGGAGTATGTGCATTATGTTTGAGGTTACCACCTCTGATACTAAAATTAAAACAATTACGAATACCGTTAATAAGGAAACAGGGCAACTGAGAGCACAGGAGTACTGTATTTGTATCAACCTCAATGAAAATTTTGTTGAAAAAAAGTCAGAAGTAGAAAATGTTTTTAATAATGATTTTTAAGTGTTGTAAAGGAAATTAGATTCAGCTGTTCATTAGAAAATGCACTGATTTACATGGAAGAGGTAATACCTATGCAATGTGATAAAACTGAAATTCAGCCCACTTCTCCTACTGAAACTAGGAAAAATAAATTCACTCAAAAGTAAAAGCTCATGTGAAATTGAAGGCATTTCCAACAGAGTACTAAAAGCTTGTTTGCAACAGAGAAGCAGGATTCTCAGCCACATATTTAATATCTCACTGCAATAGGGCAATTTTCTGTATAGACTGAAATTTGCTATTGTTAAAGCTTTGCATAAAAGAGGGGATAGGAATGATACTAACAGTCACCACCCAATCTCACTTCTGACAACTTCATCCAAAATTCTTGAAAAAGTAATGTATTCAAGAGTAGCTTCACATATTTGTAAAAATGAAGTACTAACAAAATGACACTTTCATCTTTAGAAAGGCTTTCAAACAGAATGTGCTATCTATGCTATATCAAATATTAAACGCTCTGAACAGCCAAACATGATCCACTATCACTTTTTGTGATCTCTCACAGGCTTTTACTGCAAATCATGAAATTCTTCCATATCAGCTTAAGTATTGTGGTATGGGTGGGGCAGTGCACAAATGGTTTGATCCATATTTAATGGGAAGACTGCAGAAAGTTGAAATTAACAGAACAAATAGTTTGCAAAAATCAGCAGAGTCCTCTAACTGGGGATGTATCAAGATCAGTGTCCTGCAGGGTTCACTCTTGGGTCCCTTATTGTTCTTAATATATATTAACGACTTGCCACTCAGTATTCATGAAGATAAAGAGCTAGTTCTTTTTGCTGATGATACAAGTATAATAATCACACCCAACAAACAAGAATTAGCAGAATAAATTGTAAATAATGTCTTTCAAAAAATTGAGTAGTTCTCTGCAAATGGATTCTCACTACATTTTGAGGAAGCATAGTGCATACAGTACTGTACACTAAATAGCATAACACCATAGACAAATATAGACTTTGAACAGAAATCTTTTGAGAGGACAGAGTATTCAATATTTCTGGGTGTCTGCATTCATGAGAAATTGAAATGGAAGAAAAACAATGGTGATCTACTGAAGCATTTCAGTTCAGCAACTTATGCTATTAGTGCTGTTACAAATTAGCTTGCGATCCATCTTTAAGAGAAAAAGTGCACATTGCACGAAAGTGTGTAATCAGAATAATAGCTGGAGCCCACCCAAGATCACCTCGTAGACATTTATTTAAGGGACTAGGGTGATTCACAGTACTTTCAGAATACATATATTCATTTATGAAATTTGTTATTAGTAACCCATCCCAGTTCAATAATAGTAGCATAGTGCATAGCTACAAAACTAGAAGAAAGGATGATGTTCAATGTTCTGAGTTAAATCCGACTTTGGCACAGAAAGGGAAGAATTATTCTGCCACACGTCTTTGGTCATTAACGTCTTTGCCATTAACCAACCAGAATTTAAAAACAAATTAGAAGAATTTCTGAATGACAACTCCTTCTACTCTGTAGATGAATTTTTAAATATGAATCAGCAATTATTATTATGTTGTGTAAAGAAACCTGTTTCACATTATTATGAAATGTATTCGTGATCTATGGGACATATATTAATGTACTGTAACCAATTAGACTTGTTCTTAGGGTAAGACACAATACACCCTCAAATTAAATACTTTCATGTCCTAACTGCTCTCAGGCACCCTTTTTAGGGCGGTCAAAGATAGTCCATCATGTTACACACTAGAATGATGCAATCAGTGGTACTGATTGACAATTATTACTTTTACTAAAAATGACTTACGCCTATTAGAGGTTACATACATTAACAACTTTCAGTGATGGTTGCAGGAACTGTGGTGCCAAGGTTCTATAAACATTTAGAGATTGTATTTCCTATAATCAACTATTAAATAACACTAACATCTAATAAAAACATGTGATGTGGAAAGACACACTGACACAAACAACAAAGTCAAAAGACAAGCAAAGAGAGCAAACACTGCATTAAGAAGGAAGTTAGGAAGAGAGTACTTTGATGATTTTATTGCTGTGTTGTAACTAAACTGCACTTTTTTGTAATACACAATAAGGGCTTCTCTTATGTTTAGACATATCACAACCAAAGATGATGCAGAGATGAAACATCTACAAGAAGATTGTGCTACAAGACGGAGTCAATATCTCAAAAGTAAACTCTTTGGTAAAATTATTTTCGTATATCGAATATAAAAACACACACACAGTTTATGTCTGCATGTATGTAAATGTACACACACACACACACGAAAAATTGTGTCACGAAATTTTAACCTTGGATACTGATGCCAGTAGGAACCAAAATTACTAATGTTGTGTAAGTCCACAACGATCCATTTTTGAACTACGGTAACTTGGCGCCACGCGCTCCGATTGGCTGTGGGATTGCCCTGTTGCCGTTCGTCGGTTGACGGGTAGAGCTATAGTTGTCGGTTCACACATACAAGCGTCCCTCGCTTCGTCACTGCGCCAACGTGATACGCGCACGTGTCGAATAGGTTTTGCTGTTTGTCTCCACCTCACGTCAGAGGCATTCACAAGTAAGCTTCGCTTCGGAGCACACACACGTCACCTGCGATTTCGATTTAGTCATACGTGGCGGCACAGTATTCGTTTGAAGAACAACGAGATATGGTTTTTGTTTATGGACTAGCCGACGGTAATGCGCATGAAGCTCGACGATTGTATGAGGAACGGTACCCAGCAAGACGCCATCCACACCTACAATCGTTTACAGCAATTCACTGGCGACTTGGCGAAACAGGCTCGTTAGTGGAATATCATGGTGATGCTGGAAGATCTCGAACACGACGGGATGCTACATTTGAAGAGACTGTTCTCGAGCACTTCGAGGAAGCACCTACGACAAGTATTCAAGTGGTTGGTCACGACATGGAGGTCACTCATCGGTTAGTCTGGAGGTTATGAGGGATGACGGCCAGCATCCATTTAGTTTCCATCCTGTCCAAGACCTAAACCCAGTGGCAGACTATCAACATAGGAAGGGTTTTGCCAGTGGTTTCTGCGACGTGTTTGCAAGAGATCCCGACTTCCTCGCCATTGTGTTGTTTGCCGACGAATGCACCTTCCTTTAGGATGGCCTTTACAACACTCGAAACGTTCATTCTGGGTAACGGGGAATCCTCACACCACGCGCGTCCACGAATGCCAGGAACGATTTTCGCTCAACATTTGGACAGGTATTGTGGGCGACTATCTAATTGCGCCGGTCCGTCAACCTCCTCGACTTACCAGGGCAAATTACCTTCACTTTTTACAAGAATCTCCACGCGGTCTGCTGGAAGATGTACCCCTGGACTTACGGCTACGTATGTGGTTGCAGCATGATGGGGCGCCCGCACATAACAGTCGTGTTGTGCACCGATATTTAAATGAACTCTTCGACGTCCGGGTAATTGGAAGAGGTGCTCGTAGAGGACATGGCCCCCGCGATCACCAGACTTCACATCACCAGACTTTTTCCTCTGGGGACTTGGCTCAAATGGCTCTGAGCACTACGGGACTTAACATCTGAGGTCATCAGTCCCCTAGAACTTAGAACTACTTAAACCTAACTAACCTAAAGACAGCACACACATCCATGCCCGAGGCAGGATTCGAACCTGCGACCGTAGCGGTCACGCGGCTCCAGACTGTAGCGCCTAGAACCGCTCGGCCACGCCGGCCGGCCCTCTGGGGACTCTTCAAGGTTCTAGTTCACTCACCCGAACGCGAACCAACTAGAAACGAAGAGGAATTAATGGATCGCATTCAACATGCCTCCAATCACATCAGGGCTATTCCAGGAATCTTGGAAAGAGTTCGGCAAAACACCATTCGACGTTACCAAGCTTGTGTCGCGTCAGAGGGTCGCCAGTTCGAGCACCTGCTTTAAGTAAACAATGTCCTAGCTACAAAAAAGGTTTTCAGAGCCGACACAATTTGTAAAAGACTTTCTGTACGCGAACTAACAGCTGTTGATGGGCTTGTTCCCGGAAACTGCAGTGGATGTGTCGGGGCTCCGGCAGATTCGCCCCCATAGTATAAGGCTGGCGCGCTACCATCCAGCGTCTGGGCCGCCTTGGATACATCGCGACCTCCGGCAGGCAAGGCATTCGTGGTCATGTGTCGTCCAGAGCATCCGGCAACAGGGCAATCCTGCGGCCAATCAGAGCGCGTTGCGCCAAGTTTTCATAGTTTAAAAATTGTGCGTTGTCGACCTACACAACATTAGTAATTTTGGTCCCTACTGCCATCAGCAATCCAGGGTTAAAATTTCGTGACACCATTTTTCTCCACCCTGTATATATAAATACTTGTATATATATATATATATATATATATATATATATATATATATATATATATATATATATATACATATATATATACATATATATATATATATTGACCTAGGTTTCAACCCCTATAAATGGGCTTATCCCTTACTTGTCACACACGCCACATCTAATATGTATATTATTTTATTTATGACAAAGCCATACAGCTGTTTTTACAATTGTCAGTTTTAATTATGACTAAGGCTATTGGTGACACATCATGATCAGCATGTAAAACGTAGTAAGACTTCTGAAGAAGGCCTATTTATATGGGTTGAAGCATAGGTCAAAAGCTTTTGGCTATTAACTTCCAAAACTGGTGGCTGTTTTTATTCCATATATCAGGTGTTTGCTAATGTTTCTTAAACTCTTACAGTATTGCTGCAACTTAGGCTATATGTTTCAGGTAACAACTGTAACATTTAACCTAGAAAAATTAACATATGTTACAACAACTATTTCATTTGAGGCTCTGTTAGGATGTAATATCGCAACTATGCCAATCAGAAAACTGGGGCGTACTGTGTCTGCAGGAAACGCGTAGAGATGAAACAGCAAACAGACCCAATATCAAAGGAATGCGCTTGGCAGTAGAAGCACCTCACAGAAGGTATGGGAGCGCAATATTTACCAGACCCGAGATGCTGCTCTCTTTCACGAGTAAGACAACCACCAACAACATTGAAGTGTTAGCCATAGAGAGTGGATCATTTACAATATGCTCCGTATATAAACCCCCCCCCCCCCCCGGCCAGAACTTATACATTTCAACGCCAGAAAGCTTCAGCAACCAAAGGACACACTTCGTTGTGGGCGACTTTAACAGCCACAGCACCACCTGGGGCTACGACGAGACAGACGCCAATGGTCAGCTGCTAGAACAATGGGCTGAGGCAAATAACCTCTCACTTCTCCACGACCCCAAGCTCCCCTGCTCCTTCAACAGCAAAATTTGGAAGCGAGGTTACAATCCCGATATTTGCTTCGTCAGCCGGAGCATCTACGACACCTGCTGCAAAAGAGTATATGATGCAATCCCAAAGACACAACATCGACCTATTGGAATCCAAGTCTACTCAACAACCAAAATACCTTTCCGTAGGAGATTCAACATTAAAAAGGCTAGGTGGTCAGAATATTCCCAAGCGCTGAATGAGGAATTAGCCAGTCTGACCCCAACACCAAATAATTATCTTATCTTTGTTGAGACTTTGCAAAAGGTATCTAGACGCTATATTCCTAGGGGCTGCAGACAACAATATATCCCAGGGCTCTCCAATGCCTCAAAGGACATCCTGGAGAAGTATCAAGTATTGTTCGCGGAAGACCCATTCAGCGACGAAACCATCAACTGCGGCACAGCTTTCATGTCAGCCCTCGGCGAGGCACGCGAGAAGAAGTGGATAGCAACCCTAGAAAAAATGGAAATGTCCCACAGTAGCAAAATAGCCTGGAACCTGATTAAGAAACTGGATGGTGACCTAAGGCTAAGCAAGGCCCCGGCCAACGTAACTCCAAACCTGGTGGCCAACCAACTCCTTCTAAACGGCAAGTTCAACTCCAAACTTCAGAAAACTAAAATCACACGCATACTGCCAACCATTTACCATGAGAGAGTTGAACAATGGCATAAATACCATGAAGAATGGGAAAGCCGCTGGGTTTGATGATATTTGCGTGGAACAAATTAAAAACTTCGGCCTTGGCGCCAAGGACTGGATACTTCGGCTTCTTGACGTGTGCCGTGAAACCTTTCAAATCCCGAAACTGTGGAGGAAGTAAAAAGTGGTGGCTCTAGTTAAACCCGGGAAGGACCTAGAGTTTCCGAAGAGCTATCGACCCATACCCCTTCTCTGCCACCTGTTTAAGCTCCATGAAAGATTGATCCTCAACAGAATAGAGAAGATCGTTTGTGGGGCGGCTGGTGGAATTTATGTTGTTTATTTAATGTAATGTTGAAAAGATGCATTTCCTGGCCGATGCACCAATTGTTGTTATTTAAATGTTCCTATTATTTATGCTGCCTTTTGCCGTTCTCAACACTGGCTCTCTAACTACAATATTGGCAACCAGAAAGTGATAAGCAAAACGTGAAGCCTGTAATTAGAATTCCTAGTGCCCACTTCATCTGAGAAATACACTTATAGCTACAGCTTATAGCTCTGAGGAATTAGGAGATTGTCTGGGATTCATAATCAAAAACGATTTTCTAAAAATGTTCACTATATTCTGAAAGTCACAGACCAAAAAGAATCCACACAATCCAACTAACAGAGCAGTTTAGAGTCTAATGCGCTAATGCAACTATAACTGTTCAAATTAAATGTTTAAGTGAATGCTTGCCATAATTTGATGATAATGTTCATCAAACGCCACGCTAAATAATGGTAGAATGTCTGTCCCGCGGCGGCACGTGAAAATACGACATACGCAAACTGAAGATAGATCATTAGAGTTATCCCAGAATTAACACTTCACTCGAAAATGATTTCATGGTTACGCGTATCCCGAGTAACTTATAACGGCATCCGAGGCTGTTTATAGCAATGATACCGACGCGACGCGACTCCCGACACATGTGGTGCGCTAATCAGCGTCTGGAGAGAACTGGGGCCTTTCTTCCTCTTTTTTAAACAAAGGATGGGGCCCCTCCACGCCCGCACCAACGTGGTGACCAACACAAAAGTTCTACTGTCACCTCCGTATGCATGTTAGTTTTGAATCGGGCGTCACAGGATGCAGGCTGTGATGTTATCCATGCGTCTGGGTAAGACTACTCATTAACATGGTCCATCAGGAGATAGAAGTGGTCGAAAACGATCGAAGGGTAGCGGTTGTAAGAGCAGAGGAAAAAAAGTGCCAAGGCCAGCGCCAAGGGAAAAAAACCTCTGCGACAGTAGGACGGGTAGTAAGAGCAGTAGCGGTTTGCTAGCTGCGACAGAGCATGCAAGGTGAGGGTGGTTAGCGTGAGGTACCGTGCAACGTTACCTATGTACTGCGTGGTCGTTCGCTGGGTCAGTCCGGTGCCGCGGCTGGGCTCCCTCGTTGTCTCCTGGGCCGGCCGCAGTGGCTTACTCCCTGTAACATAAAAGTTCGGCGCGGCAGCGCGGCGACGCTTGCGCGATGAAGACTGCCCTGGCGGTTTTCTTCTTTGCACCTTTCACCTGCGGTGCTGCTGGGGCAACCGCTGGGACAGGCGCGCGAACGTCCTTCTGCGAGGTCGCAGGAGTGTTCGCAGGTACGACTGCACTGAGGCCTTGGGCGAAGACTGCTCGCAGTTGCCTCAAGGCTTCATCCTTCTCTGCAGCCACGGCGGCTGCGAAGGCAGCCCTCTCCGCCGCCATGACGGCTTTGAGGGCTGCTGTGGCCTCCTTCACGGCGTTGCCGAGCTCGAGGTCACATCTCTTCGCGGGAGGGCGAGCTGCGTCCTGGCTGCCCGTTTCCGAGCGGCCGTCCCCGCCCCTGGCAGGTGGATCTGCTGCTGCGCCGTCCCTCAGCTGCACCGGGCTGTTCTCCGCCCTACGCCGTTTCCGACGTCGTCTTCTCTTCTGCTGCTGCGTCGGTGCGGCCGCGGCCGCTTCGCCGCCCCCGGCACGGCTGCGGCTAGAGAAAGCCACACAACCGCGCCAGCTGGCGACGTGCGGGCCGCCACACCGGACACAAGTCGGCAGAACGTTGCTGCCGCGGTCGCAGGCGCGGCTGTCGTGCTCACCTGAGCACTTGACGCACCGCGCCGCGTTGCGGCAATACTTCGCAACATGGCCCTCGCCCTGGCACCTGAAGCACTGGGGCTGAGGATCCATGGCGGTCGGGAGAGCCTCCGTCGTAACCGGGAAGCCCAGCAACTTCCGCAAGTTGAGGATGTCGCTCCCGCCGTCGACCGTTTGCACGGTCACGGCATAGAGCGGCGCCCTCTTCCTGTTGGTCCGGTTGTGCAACCTTGCGGCTGCATTACCAAACCCGGCTCGCAGCAGCCCTTCCCGGACCGCTGCCTCGTCACAGCACCAAGGCAACCCCCTGAGGAGTGCCTTAGTCGTCTTCACCCTTCCTACGGAAGGTGCCTTCTCACGCGCCGGCGGCGCGTCGACGATGTGGTCGGCCACTGCGACCTTGATCGCCCTGTGGTCGGCCACGTTTGCGGCTCGAACGCAGATCAGCGAGTCTGTATCGACAGACTCGTAGACCACCTCGTTCCGAGCGCAGTTCGTCATGGTGTCGAACAGCGCTGCCCACCCGCCTTTGCACTTGACGTACAAAGGGGGGACAGGCCGCGACTCGTCTTCTCGGGAGTTCCTTGCACGGTCGGCAGACTCAGTGAGTTGCACGACCGAAGGACCCTTCGTAGCGGCAGGTTTCCTCTGCGCACCCTTCTTCCCCATGCTGCGAGGTGCGGAACACGACAATTTGCACGCGTTATCAAAACAACGCACGACAATTTGCTCTCCGCGGCGCCCACAGCACAGAAAACCTCTTCACAAGCTCTCAACGGCCGAGTAAGCGAAGTGCGCAACGGCAGCGATGCGCTCGCCTCGCCAGCTCAGGCCGCTCTTGCCTTTCTTCCTCGCACAGCGTTCTTATATATAAAGCCGCGGTGCGGACGGCTAAGGGAACGCCTGATCAAATTTGCTCTCCCGACTAGCCACTGAGCTATTTAGTAATGCACCACTTTAAGTTATCGAATAAATCATCGCTTCCTTTGCTGATGGACGATGAAGCTCTCAATTTAAATGTGCATTCAGCACACGGGTAAGTAATCATAATAAAAGTCTGACGTGGCTAAGTCAATTACTTTGGGCGAGAGAATTAATTTAATTACGCTACACGCAATAGACGAGCTCCGAACTTGCCCTTTGGAGATACGCTATCGCTATAGTTTTATAGTTATTCAGTTGAAACTTCTCACATCTTTATGATTATAGCGGATCTCCCTTCTACTTAAATTTAAACATCCTAGCCTTATTTATTCGCCTACTTAATCTATCTTGCTTCCTTAATTTCTAAGACAAAAACCAGAAAATCATGAATTTCAACCAAAATTTTAATTTGTGAGATCCAAAATACTGTTTCTACTACATTATTATGAAAAAGGAATCTAAATATAAATTTTTAAGTTTCTAGCTCTTTTCTGTTGCGCCAATGATTTTTAAACAAAAACGTCCAAATTTCGAAAATGGTTCAAGTTATTGAACTGATATTCAACACATATTGATTTAGTATTACTCCTGACATGCTAGAAACGTTTCAGGTTATTTACTTGATTTTTAAAGTATTGCGCAACATTTATGACGTCAGAGCTAGTTACAGCGGACTGGGCTGGCACACAATGGAAAGACTGATGTGAATTTTATAAGACCTGAGTAGGCTGCTTCCCTACACGTTGACTCGAAGCTAATTCCACACCAAGCAGATTTTAGACCTGGAAAGTCCTGTACCAGTCAAATTCTGACATTGACGGAACATATCGAGGATGGGTTTGAGAATAAACTAATCACTGGGCTGGCACTAGTCGACCTAAGTTCCGCCTATGACACAGTAGATCACCGGACACCACTGCATAAAACCTACGAGACCCTGAAACACTACCACCTAGTCAAGATAATCGCATCCCTGCTCCAAAATAGACAGTTCTTCGTAATGCTTGAGGGGAAAAAGAGTCGATGGCGGAATCAGAAAAATGGGCTCGCCCAAGGAGCATGTTGGCGCCAATCCGATTCAACATATATACAAATGACCAACCAACTCCAGACAAAACCAAAACTTTTGTATATGCAGACGACCTGGCAATAACAGTTCAAGGCAACAGGTTTGAAGCCATCGAGGAGACACTAGAAACCGCCCTTTCTATAATGTCAACATACTACAAAAAGACTTCTCTAAAACCCAATCCCTCCAAAACTCAAGTGAGTGCATTCCATGTGAACTCGAGGCAGGCAAAGTACAGGCTCAATGTTACCTGGGATGGGACATTACTAGAACACACAGATACCCCCACCTACCTTGGCGTCGTGCTGGGCAGAACATTGACATACAAATATCATTGCGAAAAAACACGCAAAAACGTAGAAGCACGAAATTCCCTAATAAGAAAGCTGTCCAATAGCAAATGGGGTGCCAAACCTACCGTGGTCAGTACTTCAGCCCAAGCTTTGTGCTTCTCAACTGCCGAACATGCCTGCCCGGTATGGTGCAGATCCGCCCACGCAAAAAAGTTAGATATTAGCTTGAACGAAACATGCAGGATAGTGACAGGCTGCATGAAACCAACCCCCATAGAAAATCTTCACAGGGCCTCAGGTTTCACAAACTCTGACTTACGTAGGAAAGCCCATGAACATACCGAGAAGCTAAAACAAACCTTTGATGCCCGTCACTCAATATTTGGCCTAGAGTGTGGCCCCAGCAGACTCAAATCCAGACGCCGTTTCCTAAGTTGCGCCTTAGATGAGCCCCCCCCCCCCCCCCCCATCTACTATCCACTAAGAGAGAACCCACCAAGCGGCGTTTCTGGTGATTGGAAAACCTGGAGAATGCTTAACCGCATCAGAACTGGGGTGGTTCCTGTGAAATCTAATCTGATCAAATGGGGTTTGTTGGACGAAAATGACGACAAATGCGACTGCGGCACTCGACAGGACGTGGAACATCTCCTACAATGCCCTGCCTGCCCCCACAGATGCACCCTCGACGATCTATGGCTGGCTAAAGAAGAAGCATTGGACATTGCCCAATACTGGGCAAACAAATTGTAGTTTCCGGACACGAAAAAGTAAAGTAAGTGAGGCTCTGTTGCGTCTTAAAGCGAATGTGGTACTCATATCAAACTATAAACATCGCTGCCTGTTGGTGATGACAAACAACAAGTGCTTGAACCTTCAGGTGATTTTATTTTGCATTTTTGAAGTTTTTCAGAATAGCATTTAAAGTAAAATTCATCTTCAGCAACTACATATTACTAATTCATTAATTTCATTACATATGTAAACATTAGTTGGTAATTATGTCGTGGACATCATGTGCTCTTACGTGTTACTTCCCATGTGATAGTAACATGGTGCCATATTTCAAAAGGTCAAAGCTCCTCTACACAAGGCATGCGTCTCTATGAATTGTCCGTGTGCTGTTGAGGTACTCCTGTAGCCAGCAAGATCCTAAGATCTGTCCCCAGTGTAACATGTGTGGGACCAGCTCGTACACCAGCTCCATCTCACTGGCAGTATCCAGGATACCAAGGACCTGTTACAGCAGTTGTGGACCAGCTTGCCTCAAGAGAGGATACGACGGCTTTATGAGGCTCTTCCCAACTGAATGAATGAACGCATCCAGGCCAGAATCATTGCATCATTGAAGAAAAAATGGTTCAAATGGCTCTGAGCACTATGGGACTCAACTACTGAGGTCATTAGTCCCCTAGAACTTAGAACTAGTTAAACCTAACTAACCTAAGGACATCACACACATCCATGCCCGAGGCAGGATTCGAACCTGCGACCGTAGCGGTCTCGCGGTTCCAGACTGCAGCGCCAGAACCGCGCGGCCACTTCGGCCGGCGCATCATTGAAGAAAAAATGGAAGAGACAGGAAGCAAATGAGGAGACATTTCAGTAGTAACCTTTCTTTTCACAGATTTTTATGCTATGAAGATGGAACCGAATTAAAATGATTGTGGGGAGATTCAATCATTCCGTCGTTATTCACCTAACCACTTCCCTTACAGCTCCTGTGTTATTACTGCAGCGGATGTTTAGTTTAATTCTTTAGTTTTCGTTTGCAAGCGACGCGCATTTCTTTATGAATACAATGTCTATGATTTAAAATTTCAGAGCTTTAGAGTGACTTTTCGACGTGTAGAGAAAGTTAAAAGACGTATAGGTACGGGGGAACGCTGAAAAATTCCTGGCTTTGTTACCTTATAGCTGAAATTAAAAAGAAATGAGGGCTCATTTGAAAGTTTGAAATCTTAATATATAACTATAAATATCGGATGTTCACTATTCCTAGAATTTGCTCTGTTGCAGATGATAAGCCGAGACGGCAGAATCACAAACGAGTTTTTCATCATTGGAGTTACGGGCCGTCATAAAGTTCTCGTTTGTCCAGGGACAGTACGTAAAGGCCATTCACACTAGGAGAGAAATGCGCTTCCCACGATACAGTGAAAACTTGGATATTTCGTTTCTAGACTGGCCATTTCACAGTCTAAGACAAGCCCTGCCGTGGTCGCCCTCAAACCGTAACACAGCTGCAACATTCGAAGTTGTCCACGAGTTGACTCTTGATCTCCGCAAAAAAGATAGCCGATATACTGGACATCTCGCGGGAGCGTGTTGGTTTCATTATCACCACAATCCTAGGAATGCGCAGTCTTTCAGCGAAATGGGTCCCAAAATGTTTTAGCTGTGACCAGGGAAAGGAACGTGTTTGGCTATCAAAAGCCGTTTTGCGTCATTTTGAAGCTCCGGAGTCCATTTTGGCGAGGTTAGTGACTGAAATTTGGCTTCAAATTTATGACATTGTTTTATCAGTCGTTGCCTTCATCCCATCAATACAAATATCGATGCAACAGTTCGAATCGAGATGGATTGTTTAAAAAAATTGTTACTCCTGTTAAAATTTCTTTTCCGGTGGTGTTAGCTGGCAGGACTGTGTATGTAAGCAAGTGTTTTTCGAGTAAATGTTTATATGGATATCTTAGAATTATCAGCAAGATAATAAGTTCAGCAACATCAGTCAGCTCATGTAAGACGAATTTTTTTTATACTCAAGGCGATAAACTAATTCTTGTTGATGTGGGCTGCGAGGTCTTTAATATGACGCGAAACAGTGTCGTTCGATAGTGGCACTGTAGAAAGCAGCTTCGCAGATTTTTCATCGAGCGCACAAAGTGTTATGTCTGTCACACATGATTTTATTAAATTCTCAGTGATAGTGTGCGCTTCGTCTGGATGTGGAGTGCGATAGCTGACCAAATTCAATGCCTCCGTGGCATTTCATCCACAGATTGAGTCGCATAATTCATAGTTTTTTGATTTCTTAGTAACTTTTCTTCCTTAAATATAAAAAATTCTTCATTCTTGTCTTTGTAATCGGGGTGTATGGTTTCTAAACGTCAGTGTATCTTAGCAGGTACCATGGAACTATTCGAAAGTAATTTGCTACATAATATGCAGAGAGGCGAGCCGTTAGCATGAAAAAATCCAAGACTGATGTAAGATTCGTCATACGTTCTTTTCTAAGAGTGTCGTTAGATAGCTTACTGCTTGAAATCATGGAGCATGAAGTCCTTACATCACCTTCTTAAATCTCATAATCTCGATCGGAAATCTTCGAGGTTGATGCGTCATCCGGGTGAACGACGTCTGAACTTTTCAATCCAACATTTTGCTGCATTCTATCTTTCACAATCAACAATTTAGTTTTACAATATGACAAACGTAGAATAATATCGCCACAAAATACTGAATTTTATAACTGCAGTCAGTAGCAAACACGAATCGAATATACTGCGGTCCGAGAGCGGTGTGTGGATTCACCGTGCCGAATTGCACAGTGTGCTGCAGTTGAAAATTCCAGTAGGAACTCTACTCTGTGCTGTGTGGTGCGGGTTTATATAGCCCCAGGTGGTGTTGCATAGATAGCAAAGCGACAAAACCGTTCAAGGGTGTTCGATATTTTTGTGGGTGAGAGACATGGAGAGAGCCAAGTGGGGCGTTCGCAGCACGTGGAGTCAGCGCACAGCGAAAGAGAGAGAGAGAGAGAGAGAGAGAGAGAGAGAGGAAAAAACTGGAAAGACTTCAGCACTGCCACTGCATGCATATGTATTGATGATGTGAATCCTCCACACACCTACTTGTACAAGTTAAATTTCTTTTTTCATAGTTTCTGATAATAGCATTATTGGAATATTATTGCTGCTTCTCATCTCATTTTAAAAACAACTTTTATAAAACCAACATTGATATGATTTTTGTAAGAGATGTTTTTCTCAGTGTGTGACAAGACATGATATCTTTTGTTCTTCAGGTTGATACTATTTTGGCGGAGCCCTGGTAGAGGCTTTGCAGAGCCACAGGCGAATCAAGTGAAAGAGAACTGTAATCCTTGGTTCAGCGCATTCCTTTTCGACTCGGGCAGTAGTGATGTATTTTGCCTGGTATGCGAGTTTAGCGCTTGCTGCTTGCGACACCCATACGCAGCGCTGTGCTACCTGTTCTGGTCACAGTCGATTACCCCACATTCATTCCTATAAACAAACAAAACAGAAACTTTAAGGACATCGTGGAAGCACAAATCTGATATCGATCAAACTTTGTGGCGATGTTCATCATAAAACAGGTATTAAATGATTCTGTTCGGGATTGACGTCCATCATCAACTTCAGTAAGAGAAGTGACCTCCATAAGCATGAACATATTCTTTCATTCGTTGTGGCGTGGTAAGAAACAGGCCCCTAATATCAGATTGAAGAATTTCCTGCCATCTCTGCAAAACCTGCTGTATCAGTTCAGTACGATTGGTCGCTACAGGTTGACATGAGTCTGTGCAGAGCGATTGCTGGGTACAGGTTGGCGTGAAAGCATTCGCATCTCCTGCATACTTTATGAGTGACAAATCAGAGGATGGGGCTGGCCAGGATACTGTAACGGTTCAAAAAGCCGACAGCTGGAACCGCAACCCAGCAACTGAAACCAGGCCGCAGTCCTCCGTCCAATGCGTGTACTGTTTAACGCGGAGATGGTGCTCCTTTCATATTCAACAGGGCCGTCCGCAACTGTCAGCGCATCGAAACGGCATTTAAATCACCAGGACCAGCTCGTCAGCGACTCGTCACTGCAGGGCTGTCCGATGACACACAGCCTGTGTCGGTTGTCGTCGCCGCATCTACGACTGCCTCCACCAGTTATCCACCGACCGCTGTCTGAGTGTCGAACGGGGCACACGGCCGTCGCCTCACTGCCACAACGCAGCTGCCAGCCGCCAGCTGCCATCTGCCAAGATACTGTGGCAGCCGGGCCATCGCTACCGTCCATGGGAAACACCATCGCCTGCACGTGTGTACCGGTGTGCTGAGCTCCGAGGATCACATCCCGTCATCTGCAGTCCATCTGTTTCAGATGTGCTGAACCATGTCTGTCCGCGCTCATCAATAAAGTATTCTGTCAACTAATTGGCTGCCTTCTTCGCCCGCTCCATCGCCTATCTCCAGCGCTACTCATACCCCGTTACAATGTTGGTGTCAGAATACCTGCTGGGGCCGGAAATGGTCGTCCAACAGACACTTGAAGAGAAGAAGATGCAGCAGCAGTGGCGTTCAGTGCAAGTTTTCAAGTAAATGTTGACAACAAGTATTTTATTTTGGGGCATCTCATTATGTTTGCCAATAGCCTTGTTGCAGTGGTAACACCGGTACCCGTCAGATCACAGTAGTTAAGCGCTGTCGGGCTTGGCTAGCACTTCCATGGGTGAACGTCCACGGCAAATGGGGTGCACTCAGCCCTTGCGAGGCCAGTTGAGGAGCTACTTGACTGTGAAGTAGCGGCTCTGGTCACGAAAACTTACAACGGCCGTAAGAGCGGTGTGCTGACCTTATGCCACTCCATGTCTACATCAGTGACACCTGTCATCAGAGGATGACACTGCAGTCAGTCGGTCCCGTTGGGCCTCTCGACGCCTGCTCTGACGCAGTCTTTGTGTTTGTCCTTTTCCTTTCTGTTTTAGATGTACTATACGCTTGTTGTGATAGTTCTGAACGAAATGGGTGTCCCTGAGAAATCAATAACCCAGGAGACAACTCAGCGTTTGCTACACTAGCTAAGGTTAGAGCTGACAATAAAATTTTGTGAAGAGAAGAGAGTTGTCTGAAGGATCAACATCTACATCTACATATATACTCCGCAATCCACCATACGGTGCGTGGCGGAGGGTACCTCGTACCACAACTAGCATCTTATCTCCCTGTTCCACTCCCAAACAGAACGAGGGAAAAATGACTGCCTATATGCCTCTGTACGAGCCCCAATCTCTCTTATCTTTGTGGTCTTTCCGCGAAATATAAGTTGGCGGCAGTAAAATTGTATTGCAGTCAGCCTCAAATGCTGGTTCTCTAAATTTTCTCAGTAGCGATTTACGAAAAGAACGCTTCCTTTCCTCCAGAGACTCCCACCTGAGTTCCTGAAGAATTTCCGTAACACTCGCGTGATGATCAAACCTATCAGTAACAAGTCTAGCAGCCCGCCTCTGAACTGCTTCTATGTTCTCCCTCAATCCGACCTGATAAGGATCCCAAACGCTCGAGCAGTACTCAATAATAGGTCGTATTGGTGTTTTATAAGCGGTCTCCTTTACGGATGAACCACATCTTCCCAAAATTCTACCAATGAACCGAAGACGATTATCCGCCTTCCCTACAACTACCATTACATGCTTGTACCACTTCATATCGCTCTGCAATGCTACGCCCAAATATTGAATCGACGTGACTGTGTCAAGCGCTACACTACTAATGGAGTATTCAAACATTACGGGATTCTTTTTCCTATTCATCTGCATTAATTTACATTTATCTATATTTAGAGCTAGCTGCCATCCTTTACACCAGTCACAAATCCTGTCCAGCAAACAGCCGCACATTGCTATCCACCCTATCCAAAAGATCATTTATATAGATAGAAAACAACAGCGGACCTACCACACTTCCCTGGGGCACTCCAGATGATACCCTCACCTCCGATGAACACTCACCATCGAGGACAACCTACTGGGTTCTATTACTTAAGAAGTCTTCGAGCCAATCACATATTGGGCTACCAATCCCATATGCTCGTACCTTAGTTAGGAGTCTGCAGTGGCACCGAGTCAAACGCTTTCCGGAAGTCAAGGAATATGGCATCCGTCTGATACCCTTCATCCATAGTTCGCAAGATATCATGTGAAAAAAGGGCGAGTTGCGTTTCGCAGGACCGATGCTTTCTAAAGCCGTGCTGATACATGGACAGCAACTTCTCTGTCTCAAGGAAATTCATTATATTCGAACTGAGAATATGTTCGAGAATCCTGCAAAAAACCGATGTTAAGGATATTGGTCTGTAATTTTGAGGATCCGTCCTTCTACCCTTCTTATATACAAGCGTCACCTGCGCTTTTTTCCAGTCGCTCGGGACTTTACGTTGGGCAAGAGATTCGCGATAAATGCAAGCTAAGTAAGGAGCCAATGCAGTAGAGAACTCTCTGTAAAACCGAATCAAAGAAGGAAAGGGTCATCTTCAGGCGTATCTTCATTCTTGATTCTGGTGCGGCCTAACTATTTGCACCATTTTCAGTGAATCTGGGGAAGATACTTTCCTATTCATGGATATTTTGCAAACGGCCACGAAATTAGGTAACTGGGAAGATAAATAATTGTTAAATGTAGCTAGTTTAAAACTGGTAGGGAATGCCAGGTCATGCGTGATGTGCAATGAGAAATTGCGGAACGCTCTGTCCTTTGCAGAATTTCAGGAAGGGTTAGTGAATCTTTACAATAAGAAGAATACCTCGCGGTATTGTCGTGAGCAACTGAACGATGTAGCGGAGAAGCAGGGAGAATGAGTAAAGGTTTTATGGACTGCATCAGGCAAATACATATAAGTATGAATTAACGAATGATAATCGTGGCAGTAACCTCATTTTGCAGGCGGCAGAACAAAGGGCACTTGATACGTTCTTGCTGGGCCTGCCGTCCGAAATGTGACGGAAAGTGCTCATAGAGTTCCGAGAACTCTTGACGAAGCCGTGGCAAATGCAGTAGCTTTGACGGCAATTTATTCTGTAATTAGACTAAGGGAGAAGCGTGTACCGTTTAATGTGGTGCTCCGCATATATGGTGTGGTGCTCCGCATATATTCAACGGTTCTGTACAAAACCACAATGTCAGAGGTGCCCGTAAGTGGTGCACTCTGTTCAGAAACGTCCGCAGGCGCATATTGGATGGAATCAGCGTAACACTCGCGCCCCTGCGTTAAACGGTACGGGGGGCGGTATGACCACTGCGCAACTCTCCCAGTAAATGAAGCCTTCACGGGTTGTCAGCCGACTATCGTCGTCGTCTCGTAGCAACGTTTCGATCGAATGCGTCTCCATCATCTTCAGGCGAAGATGATCGAGTCGCATTCCATCGAAACGTTGATACGAGACGACGACGCTACTCGGATGACAACCCGTGAAGACTTCATATATGAAATTCGCCGAGAAAGCCTGCACTCACATCCCCCAGTAAGTTCGACTACAGGACACCCCAGTAAAAATCATTGACATACATTTGTGTACTCGGCTATATGAAAGGAACGTCGTGAAAGTTGTTGTTCGATATAGGATCGCAGGTATCCGTGGATAGCCAGAGTATAATGAATATGAACCCATAACCCTGTAGGTTAAGTGGTGCGCCTGGTAAAAGAGTGAATTCTGTCGGTTCCACGTTATTGCATTTCCGAGTATGAGGGAGAGGCTTCCGAGTATGTTTGGAAGTTCTGTCTTCTGTGGCCGTTAGCTACGATCTTTTCGGGTTTGGACTTTCGAAATAAACATCACGCTTAAGTCGACTTGCACAGTGCACTGTAAAGCTGTGTGGGACGTGGAGCCGTCTCGGTTTTACGGCGAACTATCGCAAAGAACAGCCGAGACGTCTGGTAATCCAGTTAATCTGTGTACACGGTCTCTTAAGATCGACCCGCGGAATACGATACCGAAAGATGTAGGAAGGCTGGTCTGGATGAAAGTAGGAGCTTATCTACCGGTTAATACCGTGTGCATGGTAGAGCCCTTGCCAAAGAAAGAGGTACTGGATCAGGCACAATGTTTTGTACGACGAAGTTCGCCGTACAAGAGTTAGAAGGTAGCCGAGTTTCAAATTTATTCCTTATGTACACAACCGGGTAGATTATGGTGGTCTTCGGTGAGCTTAAGGATTCAAAGACACTTATCAGGTAGGGCTGCATGTTCGTTCTACTTGACAACTTCTGTGTGTGGTTTGATTGAAAATAGTTTCGTGGAAGTAAGGCATTTTGGTACTTATGAGAACCAATAAAAATGTCCTATTGAGATAGTAATGTAAAATAACTATATAAATAAGTGTATATATGCATTTAAAACGAAAATTTAAAAAAAGAACAAAAACTCACGAAGTTCTGTCTGCACGTATCAGGCCCTTGGCTATCATGGGTCCTGTCTCCTGCAGAAAGCACAGGATTTGTCATTACCCGTTCACTTGAATGAGAGTGGCGTGTCAATTGTAAATCTAGGCGTCCTGTACAGGGTAGATGAGGACCAACAAGGCTGAGGTGCTGTCATTCACTGAAAATAAAACTGAGGTAGTGGGACTCACTTCGCCTGTTTTGGGTAAACTTTTTTGTCCGGTGTCAGGAGGAGGCAAACGCAAAGGAGTGGGGGTCTATTCACAGTCGGAAGTTCAGACGTACGGCGAATGATGGTACCCTTTAGGGAAAATGGCAGCAAGCGACAGGACAGGACACCAGGTGCACTCAGTGCGTATGCCTAGGGGCCTCATTTAAAATGTTAAAGAGGCTATTCCAGCAGTCATTGAGGGAACATGGTGAAACCAACTGCAGATTGTGGCACACGTTGGAACAGATGATGTCTGTCGCCTGGGCTCTAAAGTCATTCTTGCGTCATTCTGGCGACCGGCAGAGAAGGCTGAGAGGACCAGTCTTGCACGTGGAGTTTCAACGAAGCTCACAACCTGTAGAATTTTCCCAGAACTGATCGTGGCGCTTTGATTCGGAATCTAGTGGAAGGACTGAAGCAGAGACTTCGAAAGTTCTGTGACAAGCTAGGCTGCGACTTCCTGGACTTGCACCATTGGGTTCAGAACTCTAGCGTCCCCCTAAGTAGGACGGGTGTGCATTACTCATCAGAGGCTGCTACCCAGGTAGCCGGCTGCATGTGGGCTGCATTCAAGGGTTTCTTAGATTAGGCGACCCCCATCCAATCCAGATAACGATGGCTATGAAAAAAACCGAAGCATCAGTGTAAACTCGAAAGAAATGCCCGCCACAGGTAAGAGTATTAAAATCCTAATGGTAAACTGCCGAATCATTCATAACGAAGTGCCAGAGTTTGAAGCGCTCATGAAAAGCAGTGAAACTCACATAATACTAGGTACAGAAAGCTGGTTGAAACCTGAAACTGAGAGCAGTGAGATTTTTAGGGAAAATTTAAGTGTATAACGAAAGGATAGGCAAATGGGAAATGGAAGTGGTTTCACCTGTCGCAGTAGACAAACTCAAATCTAACGAGACAGATATTGAAGTTTCATGTGAGACTGTTTGGACAAGACTCAATATGGCGGGTGGACATCAAATGATAACTGGATCCTGCTATCGCCCACCAGACTCATCTCTTGATGTAACCGAAAACTTCAGAGGAAATCTCAGTTCACTTGCATGAAAGTTCCCGAGTCATACTGTAAACATCGGCGGAGACTTTAATCTGTCAATAATTAATTGGAAAAAATTACAATTTTATTAATAGTGGGTGTGATAAGATATCTTGTGAAACTTTACTAAATGCGTTCTCTGAAAACTACCTATAACGGATAGTTAGGAACCCCCCTCATGACGGAAAGATATTGGATCTAATGGCAACTTATAGAAATGACCTCTTTGAAGATGTCCTCATCAAGACTGGTATCAGTGCCCATGACGCGGTTGTGGTAACAATGATTAACACAGTACAAAAGACAAAAACAGGTAGAAACATATATACATTCAGTAAACTAGATAAGAAATCAGTAATGCCCTATTTCAGTGAGGAACTTGAAACTTTCAGCAGAGGTCAGGAGCATGAAGAGGAACTCTGGCTCAAGTTTAAAAGAATAGTTGATCGTGCACTGGATAGATATGTACCCAGTAGAACAATTCATAATGGTAGGGAATCTCCATGGTATAAAGTCACTGTAAAGAAACTTCTAAAGAAACGGAGATTACTGCATAATAAGTGTAAAACAAAGCGTAGGGCAATAGACAGAGAGATATTGAATGAAACGCGTTTGGCTGTCAAGAGAGCAATGTGTGATGCCTTCAATGACTACCGTAGCAGAATGTGTCAAATGACATTTCACAAAATCCAAATAAACTCTGGTCGTATGTAAAGACTGTTAGTGGCACCAAAGTTAGAGACCAGTCCCTAGCGAATGAGACTGGAACTGAAATTGAGGGTAGCAAAGCAAAAGCTGAAATGCTGAACTCAGTTTTCAAACGTTCTTTACAAAGAAACAACCAGGAGAATTGCCCCTATTTAATCCTTGTACCACTGAAAAGATGAATAAAATAAGTATTAGTGTCAGTGGTGCTGAGAAACAGCTGAAATTATTAAAATTGAACAAAGCTTCTGACCCCGATGAAATCCCTGTCAGATTCTATTGTGAACTTTCGGCTGAGTTAGCCCCCTCTTCTCACTGTAATGTGTCGTAGATCCCCCGAAGAAAAACCCGTACGCAGTTCTTCGAAAAAGTCACAGGTCACACCCGTCTACAAGACGTGTAGTAGAAGTGATCCACAAAACTATCGCCCAGTATTCTTGACATCGATTTGTTGTAGAATCTTAGAACATATTCTGATGTATCTTGAACAGAATGACCTCCTCAAAGCCAATCAGCATGGTTTTCGAAAACATCATCATGTGAAACCCAACTCGCACTTTTCTCACATGACATACTGAAAGCTTTGGATCAAGGCAGCCAGGTAAATGCAACGTTCCTTGATTTCCAAAGTGCATTTGACTCAGTACCACACCTACACTTATTGTCAAAAGTACGATCATATAATGTATCAAGTAAAATTTGTGACTGGATTGAGGAGTTTTTGGTAGGGAGGACACAGCATGTTATCCTGGATGGAGTGTCATCGTTAGATGTAGAAGTAACTTTGGGTGTGTTCCATGGAAGTGTGTTGGGGCCGTTGCTGTTCATGTTGTACATTAATGACGTTGCAGACAGTATTAACAGTAAAATCAGGATTTTGCAGAGATGCAGTTATCTATAATGAAGTACAATCTGAAAGAACGTACATAAATACTCACTCAGATCTTGATAAGATTTCAGCATATTTCAGAGATTGGCAACTTTCTCTAAATATTCTGAAATGTAAAATTGTGCACTTCACAAACAGAATAAAACGTAGTATCCTATGACTACAATAACCATGAGTCACTGCTGGAATCGGCCAACTCGTACAAATAGCTAGATGTAACACTTTGTGGGATATGAAATGGAATGATCACATAGGTTCAGTCTTGGGTATAGCAGGTGGAGGACTTTGGTTTATTGGTAGAATATTGGGGAAGTGGAATGAGTCTACTAAAGAGATTGCTTACAAATCACTCGTGCTACCCATCCTAGAATATTGTTCAAGTGTGTGGGACCCGTAATAGGTAGGACTAACGGGGGATATTGAACGTATACAGAGAAGGGCAGCACGAATGATCGCAGGTTTGTTTAATCCGTGGGTGAGTGTCACAGGGGTACTGAAGGAATTGAAGTGGCACACTCTTGAAGACAGACGTAAACTATCCCGAGAAACTTCCTCACAGAAGAGCTTCTGTAAAGTTTGGAAAGTAGGAGACGAGGTACTGGCAGAAGTAAAGCTGCGAGGATGGGGCGTGAGTCGTGCTTGGGTAGCTCAGATGGTAGAGCACTTGCCCGCAGAAGGCAAAGGTCCCCAGTTCGAGTCTCGGTCCGGCACACAGTTTTAATCTGCCAGGAAGTTTCATATCAGCGCACACTCCGCTGCAGAGTGAAAATCTCATTCTATCCCGAGAAAGTCTGTTAACAAAGTTTCAAGAACCGGCATTAAATGATTACGTGAACCTAACAGGATGGAACGCCAATAACTGGTACAAAGGCACGTACCCTCTGCAATGAACCTCACGGTGGCTTGCAGAGTATAGATGTACATGTAGATGTATTTACGGAAGTCAGAGGAATGAGTGTAGAGATGATAAAATGTTAATATTAACATTAAAACTGTTGTGTGTAAAGTAGTTACAGAAACTCTAAAGTTATTGTAAATAAAAATGAAAGATTCAGGTCCTTTGGGGAGAGAAACCATACAGAGCTGAATAACACGAAAATATGTGGAACACGAAAATATGTGGAACACGAGGTGTACAGAAAGGTAGGGAAAATGTGTCACAATTTGCACGATAACACGAGTGAAATATTCGCGTTCACGCGCCTTAGAACAGTTGTGGACGCTCATGTGAGTGACATACACGTATGTACGTGCAGTGACACAGGAAACAGTGACAAAAACGAATATTGAAGTCGTCGCTTACCTTTTGTGATCTCGAACGGTGAAGTGTAGAGCAAATCCCACGGCAGATGCTGCAGCGAATGAGCTCTTCAAGTAAAGTAAGGCATTTCTTAGGTCACAACGTGAGACACTTCCGAGGTGTGAACTCCGCCCACCTGAGTGACAACGCAGGGCGGCGGTGAGGCTTGCTGATAGCCCGTGACGAGAGTCAGTTGTCACTTCTGAAACGAACGAGAGTGACCAGTGCAATTGTGAACTAACTGGAAAATGTTACTGAAACCTACCATACAGATGCTTTAAAAAGTGCTTATGTTGGTGATTCCTAAATACACAGACGCTGATGAATAGAAGACATAACTTCCCGTGATAAATAAGAAACAGCTGATGGCATAATGGAGATGAAAGGACGTTGACTTGTAATAAGTTAACATTTATGAAGCGAACTCAAATCCCCATAACAAATACAGATTATATAAATAAAAACAGACACCTAAAAACAAACATTCAAACTTATCGTAAAACAAAAAGTCGATGTTCTAGTACCATTTTTTCTGTGTATTGTAAAACAGACTATGTACTGTAGAAAACTGATAATGCCATTCAGTTTCTGCATGTAACCAACCTCGGTGAGCGGCCATTCAACCTGGTGGAGGCCGGCCGAACTGGCCGAGAGGTTCTAGGCGCTACAGTCTGCAACCGCGCGACTGCTCCGTCGCAGGTTCGAATCCTGCCTCAGGCATAGATGTGTGTGATGTCCTTAGCTTAGTTAGGTTTAAGTAGTTCTAGTGGACTGATGACCTCAGATGTTAAGTCCCATAGTGCTCAGAGCCATTTGAAACATTTTTGCAGCTGGTGGAGAAGATTAGTCCAACAGTGCTGCCGACAACGGAACGCGACTTCGCATCGTCGGTAACCAGACGACCGTCTTGCCTCGCTGATACCAAGGCATTCCATACATGCAAGCCGCTCATCACGTGACAACGATTTTGACTTGCCGACAAGAAATTACAACATTAGAATTTTGTTACATAGAATTAATACCTGTATAAACAGAAACTGAAAACAAAATTTCACAATATAGATGAGTCGAAACATAGATAGAACTGGTTAATAGGAGCACAAAGGTACAGCACAAAAATAATCAATTTCGTAAATACAATAGAAATGAACTTAAAGCCGAGCAAAATATGTTTTAACACCAAGAGAATCTAAACAAAAGTTAATATATGCTGTTCTACAAGCTAAAGACTAGAATCATTTCCTATTTTATCAAAATGAAATATTATGCTACATTATTTGTCACTGTATACAGGGTCGTCCATTGATAGTGACCGGGTCAAATATCTCACGAATTAAGCATCAGACGAAAAAACTACAAAGAACGAAACTCGTCTAGCTTTAAGTGGGAAACCAGATACCACTATGGTTGGCCCGCTAGATGGCGCTGCCATAGGTCAAACGGATATCAACTGCGTTTTTTTTAAATAGGAAGCACCATTTTTTATTACATATTCGTGAAGTACGTAAAGAAATATGAATGTTTTAGTTGGACCACTTTTTTCGCTTTGTGATAGATGGCGCTGTAATAGTCACAAACGTATAAGTACGTGGTATCACGTAACATTCCGTCAGTGCGGACGGATTTTGCTTCGTGATACATTACCCGTGTTAAAATAGACCGTTTACCAGTTGCGGAAAAGGTCGATGTCGTGTTGATGTATGGCTATTGTGATCAAAATTCCCAACGGGCGTGTGTCATGTGTGCTGCTTGGTATCCTTGACGACATCATCCAAGTGTCCGGACCGTCCACCGGATAGTTAAGTTATTTAACGAAACAGGAAGTGTTCAGCCTCATGTGAAACGTCAACCACGACCTGCAACAAATGATGATGCTCAAGTAGGTGTTTTTGCTGCTGTCGCGGCTAATCCGCACATCAGTAGCAGACAAACTGCGCGAGAATCGCGAATCTCAAAAACGTCGGTGTTGAGAATGCTACATCAACATCTATTGCACCCGTACCATATTTCTATGCACCAGGAATTGCATGGCGACGACTTTGAACGTCATGTACAGTTCTGCCACTGGGCACAAGAGAAACTACGGGATGATGACGTATTTTTTGCACACGTTCTACTTAGCGACGAAGCGTCATTAACCAACAGGGGTAACGTAAACCGGCATAATATGCACTATTGGCCAACGGAAAATCCACGATGGCTGCGACAAGTGGAACATCAGCGACCTTGGCGGGCTAATGTATGGTGCGGCATTATGGGAGGAAGGATAATCGGCCCCTATTTTATCGATGGCAATCTAAATGGTGCAATGTATGCTGATTTCCTACGTAATGTTCTACCGATGTAACTACAAGATGTTGCAATGCATGACAGAATGGCGAAGTACTTCCAACATGATGGATGTCTGGCACATAGCTCGCGTGCGGTTGAAGCGGTATTGAATGACATATTTCATGATAGGTGGATTGGTCGTCGAAGCACCATACCATGGCCCGCACGTTCACCGGATCTGACGTCCCCGGATTTCTTACCGTGGTGAAAGTTGAAGGATATTTGCTATCGTGATCCACTGACAACTCCTGACAATATGCGTCAGCGCATTGCCAATGGATGTGCGAACATTACGGAAGACGAACTACTTGCTGTTGAGAGAAATGTCGTTCCACGTATTGCCAAATGCATTGAGGTTGACGGACATCATTTTGAGCATTTAATGTATTAATGTGGTATTTACAGGTAATCACGCTGTAACAGCATGCGTTCTCAGAAATGAGTTCACTAAGTTCACAAAGGTACATATATCACATTGGAACAACCGAAATAAAATGTTCAAACATACCTACGTTCTGTAATTTAATTTAAAAAACCAACCTGTTACTAACTGTTGGTCTAAAACTGTGAGCCATATGTTTGTCACTAGTTCAGCGCCATCTATCACAAAGTGAAAAAAGTGCTCCAATTAAACCATTCATATTTCTTCACTTACTACACGAATATGTAATAAAAAAATGGGAGTTTCTATTTAAAAAAAAAACGCAGTTGATATCCGTTTGACCTACGGCAACATCATCTGGCGGGCCAACCATAGCGCCATCTGGTTTCCCCCTTCAAGCTAGACAAGTTTCGTTCTTTGTAGCTTTTTCGTTTGACGCTTATTTCGTGAGATATTTGGCCCGGTCACGATCAATGGACCACTCTGTATAACTGTGCCACTTGTTAAAAAAACTTTGTAATTAAAATTTATTGACAGTAAGGGAGCCCAAAGTTCCGGCGAGTTTTATAATCCGCTTTTCCTGATCCCGTGTCCGAGTGAGTGAATAAAACAACATAATCTATGCAGACCACAGTTGAAACAATTCCTGACTTACCGAGCGTGCCAGAAAACGCTCAGATCTACTGCACCAAAATTCCTTTCTGATAATTTGCAAAAAAAATGGCGCAGACAAAAATAGCATGAATGAGTCAAAAGACTACTTTCAACTGAATCCTGGAAGTGAAGTGTCATCGTGCCATAACTTTCAAAGTTTAGGCGGCAGCGAAACGTATCTCGTATAAGATGTATTATTTTTCATTTTTTTAAAAATCTTACAATGAAATAAGTAATCTGTAGGAGAACTATGGCATAAAATATGGACACATCGTAAAAAGCGAGAGAATGATTATTGGTTTAATTCAAAGACAGTGTGTACGAGAAACGTTAAAGAAAATCTGTAAACCTCGTCCAGTTTTTTTGTAAGACAAAAGTCACTTCAGATATTGCCTACAAACCTATAGGAGGCACTTGTGAATGAGCTTATTTATTGAATAACAATTGCCATATTGACAGTAAATGTGTCTTCATACATTGTTGAAATCTTTCAGTAATGACATATTAATTTTATTGTACAAGTTTTATGTTGCAGATGAATGTGTCAGGAATTATGCCCACGTTGTTTGAAGGCGGAACGCCGGTCTCTGTGGCAGAGCGGTTCTATGCGCTTCAGTCCGGAACCGCGCTGCTGCTACGGTCGTAGGTTCGAATCCTGCCTCGGGCATGGATGTGTGTGATGTCCTTAAGTTGGTTAGGTTTAAGTAGTACTAAGTCTAGGGAACTGACGACCTCAGACGTTAAGTCCCATAGTGCTTAGAGCCATTTGAACCATTTGAAGGCAGAACGACCGATAGCTTATCGCGTCGGGTCGTTTAAATACTTACTTACTTACTTACTTTTATGTATTTTAAGGAATTTTCCACTCTTCAGCAGTTGCCCTGTATTCCCATTCGCTAGCTTTCACGATCATCGCAGTCTTCCTCTTTCAGACCACTTTTCCAATCACTCCCGCTCTCTATTTATCTCGGCAGTCCACGCATTCTCTTGCCTGGTGGCGACTGAAATGGTACTGCTTTTGGCCATCGTCCTTGCTTCACTAGCCGTACATGGCCGTACCATTGAAGAGCTCTATTTTCATTTCTTTGCAAGGCTGGTTGTTCCATATCCGTTGTCTCCCTAATTTCCTCATTTCTTCTCCACCCTCCTTATTCCATCCATCTCTACAGCCTGTAGTTTGCTTCTCCTCCACCGCTCCCCAGGGCCCATCCTTCTGCACCGTATGTTATTACACTTTCCATTAATGTTTGCAGTATCCTCCTCTTTGTTTTGACACTGCTCGACTCCACAGAACTATATGCAGAACTTTTATTGCTCTTCTTACCTGCTGGATCCTGTGTTCCACATCTGCTTCACAGCTTCGCGAGGAATGGATAATCGATCCTAAGTATTTAAACTGCTTTATAGCTTTAATAGTTCCTTGCGGCAGTATCGTATCACTTTATCCCCTCCCAATAGCAGATACTCTATTTTGCTGATTTTTATGTTCTAAGCCTGCCTCGTTCAAATGCTTCCATTAACTTCTTTATGATTTAAATATTACATTTTTAAAGAGTCGAACCTATATACACTATTCTACGAAGTTCAAACTAATACTTATTATTGCTCTTTACGAGAAGTCAGTTTAACATTTTTACGGTCAAACAATGATAGCGTACAATAGCCACCAGGACCTGATACATCAAAAGAAAGACATTAAGCGGTGGCCTGCAAAATGCAATGAAGGTGACAGAATACAACAAGATAACTGAGCACTTACTGATTTGCATTATAATAGCAACCGCATCGTCCATCGCATTTGTGACGCGTCTTTCGCGAGGCAAACCTTACTGCTTATTTTTTGCTCGATTTAATTATTTTTCTCGATTTATTATCTGCCAGAAAGGAAAGATATGTTACAATATCCAGTAGGACCTTGCTCAGAACAGGGATGCAGGATGCTTGCATCTACGCCTCCCCTCCCCCAACCCCCTGCCTCCTTCCCGCCCCTCTTCGCACATTTGGCTGAGTATGGGACTACTTTGACTTTCATACATATCATCATGCGGTAATAAAACCATTTCAGTCCACGTGCAGGGGGTGGGCAGAAATATGGAAACGCACATCACAAAGTGTAATATAGGTAGGATAACCGTTGGCGTTCAAAACAGCTTCCAGTGGTCTCGGAATGACCAAATGGATGTCCTGTATCGTTTTCAAGATAATCTAGCATTCTTCCTGTAGAATAGTGGTAACGATAATGAAGGTAGCTAGCGACCAAGCACCCTTGTCTCGAAAGGAGACCACAAAGGCTCAGTATTCTCGTAATCTGGTGACTGTAGCATCTCAGGCAGATGCTACAAACCACCTTCGAGCTCACGAAAACACTCCTGGACGAAATGAGCTGCGTAAACAGGGGCCCTGTCGTCTTGGAAAGCAACATCACCACTGCGGAACAAATATTTAATCATGGGACGAACCTGATCAGCCAAAATGCTCATATAATTCTTGGCATTAATGCGACCTTGCGCAGTAAGCATGAGGCCCATGGAATGCCCCGATATGTCTGACCAAATCACCACCGTCCCTCTCCCCTCCCCCTGTCCCCTCCACCGTGTAAACTCGACCAGAAGTTAGAAACAGTGTGAAATAAACTCACCGGCCAAACGACTTTCGTCCATTGCCCCGCGGCCCAGATTTTATGGCTTCGGCATCACGTTTTCCAGTTATGTACGTTTGTATCGCTGATTTGTGGTTTGGGGATTCCAGTTCGCCCGAAAATTCCCAGCTTATGGAGCTGTGTTTGTGTCGTTTTGGTGCGGACAGTGTTCGTGAGTGCGAAATTCAGTTTTGCAATAACTTTTGAAGCTGTCGCCCTCTTATTTTGCGTCGCAGTTCTCTTCAGTGACCGCCTGTCACTATCACTCGCTTTCGTTCGCTTTGTGATTTAGCGGATGATGTTTCTCCCTTTATGCGTTATACGAGGTTTGTACGGAAAATACGTATAAAAGTTGAATAATGTCTTTATGTTACAAGTTGCAGTCACCGCCAGGTGGGAATACTTCTGTAATCAATCCCATCAACGCTGAGTTCGAGTCAGAGCACTCTGCGTGAAGGTGGGAGTGTGCGGCAGCTTGTTGACAGTTACCCTTTTTCACCTGCCGTCGGCATGGAGCTCTCTCTGATTGGGGAACAGCGCGTCGACATCAAGTTTCTTGCAAAGCTAGGCAAGAATGGCCGTGAGAATTTTGGGTGTTTGAAACAGGTTTACGGAGACAATTCTCTGAAGGAACCAACCGTGAACAAGTGGTTAAAAAGGGTCCGTGATGGCCGAGAAGAAGTGAACGATGACCCTCGCCCAGGACGCCCGTCGACATCGAGTTCCGATGCAAATGTTGAACGAATTCGGGCTTGTGTTCTTAAAGACCGTAGATTGACAGTCAGAATGATTGCTGACGAGCTGTCAATCCCCAAAACAACCATTCACGAAATCCTGACATAAAAACTTGAAATGAATAAATTGTGTGCGAAAATCGTACCGAAGCTCTTGACGCCAGAACAGAAAGCAAAGAGGGTTGAGTGCTGTGAGGATTGGTTGGAAGCAGAGGAACGAGGGGACTTTCTCAACCGTCATCACTGGATACGAGTCCTGGTTTTACGAATTCGATGTGGAGCTCAAGTCTCAAAGCAAGGAATGGAAACTAGCAGGAGAACCGACTACAAAAAAGTCGCGAAAATCAAGGTCCGATGTGAAGACAATGTTGATTGTTTTCTTTGATTCTAGGGGCATTGTTCACAAGGAATTTGTCCCTCCCAGCTAGAGAGTGAACTGAAATTTTTACGTTGAAGTTCTGACACGTCTCAGAGCTCGTGTGGCCCGAGTTCGACCGGAGTTGGCAAAAGGGGGCAGGTGGATCCTTCATCACGACAATGCGCCCGCTTACACGTCGCTCGTTGTGCGCGAGTTTTTGGCCCGAAGTTCAATCACCGTGACAGACCATCCGCCTTATTCACCCGATTTAGCTCCGTGTGACTTCATGTTCCCGAAATGCAAAATGGTGCTTCGGGGGCGGCGCTTGGGAGATGTGGAAGCCATCAAGGCGGAAACGACACGGCAACTGAACACCATCACAACTGTAGACTTTCAGCAATGTTATCAACAGTGGAAACGGCGTTGGCAGAAGTGTATTGCGTCTCAGGGCGAGTGCTTTGAAGGAGACCATATTGTAATACCTGAATAATTGTAAAATAAAGTTATTATTAAACTTTTGTACGTATTTTCCGGACAAACCTCGTAAATCTTCGATACGGCGCCTCCTGAAACACCAAACACTTCGGTTACCTCAATTACGGAAGCTCCCAACAATTTTCCCACATTCGAATTCACTTCGCTCCGACGATATGCAATTACAACAACACAGAACTCTGTTATGGCCGCGACTGACACTTGTGACTTGCAGGTACTGTTCGTGGTCAGACGAAACCAGCACCACTTGCAGGCTTAGCTAGCATCAGTATTTATGCTCAAACAAGCATTTCTCGTGGTGTTTCCATATCTTCGGCCAACTCCCGCATCCTTTTTGGTGTTAACATTGAGTTTTCACTCACTGCGTTTTATGGCGGTATCCTTCATAGGGCGCCGACACTGTAACAAGTACCTTTAAAGAAATTTGTGTTCTGAAACGTTCTGCATTGAGAGTGTCGAGCGAAATTCCATTCCTCGTTCCTCGCTGTTCCTTTGTGGGTGTTTATTAACAGTACAAGGTACTCCAGATGTACAATGAGTGGGCGACCTTTTTTGCTCTCGCAAAAGCAGAGCGGGGCGAGCCGCAGCCGCGCCTGTCGGCGTCTTTCATCCTGTGGCACTCGCGGCCCCTGGAGGGCACAATGCGGGCCTGCGTCCTCCGAGGGGCGGGGCAGGGCGCGGCTGGGTGCGCGAGGCTCGGGCGCAGCCGCGCGGAAGAGTCCGGCAGCTGGCCACGGCGTGGGAGCCGCCGAATCTGCCGGCCCGCCCTCCAAAGTCACAGCTGCTCATTAAAAACGTGACGCCTCGGAGGTAAACCAGCTTGCAACACCTGTCAAAGAAAACAACACTGATTCTCCATCTCACACCAGCACAATGCGTCCCAACATCGTCATCATCATTAGTCGGTTTACTTATTGCTGAATGTCGTGACCTCAATTCTTCATTCATTTATCAAGAATGTGATTATGCAACTAGACGTCTTGTAAGCTTTATATGAAATATACACTACTGGCCATTAAAATTGCTACACTACGAAGACTACGAGCTACATAAGCGAAATTTAACCAACAGGAAGAAAATGCTGTGATATGCAAATGATTAGCTTTTCAGAGCATTCACATAAGGTTGGCGCCGGTGGCGACACCTGCAACGTGCTGACACGATGAAAGTCTCCAACCGATTTCTCATACACAAACAGCAGTTGAGCGGCGTTGTCTGGTGAAACGTTGTTGTTATGCCTCGTGTAAGGAGGAGAAATGCGTACCATCACGTTTCCGACTTTGATAAAGATCGGACTGTAGCCTATCGCGATTGCGGTTTATCGTATCGCGACATGGCTGCTCGCGTTGGTCAGATCCAATGACTGTTAGCAGAATATGGAATCGGTGGGTTCCGGAGGGTAATACGGAACTCCGTGCTGGATCCCAACGGCCTCATATCACTAGCAGTCGAGATGACAGGCATCTTATCCGCATGGCTGTAACGGATCGTGCAGCTACGTCTCGATCCCTGAGTCAACAGACGGAGACGTTTGCAAGACAACAACCATCTGCACGAACAGTTCGACGACGTTTGCAGTAGCATGGACTATCAGCTCGGAGACCATGGCTGCGGCTACCCTTGACGCTGCATCCCAGACAGCAGCGCCTGCGACGGTGTACTCAACGACAAACCTGGGTGCACGAATGGCAAAACGTCATTTTTTCGGATGAATCCAGGTTCTGTTTACAGCGTCATGATGGTCGCATCCGTGTTTGGTGACATAGCGGTGAGCGCACATTGGAAGCTTGTATTCGTCATCGTCATACTGGGGTATCACCCGGCGTGATGGTATGGGATGCCATTGGTTACACGTCTCGGTCACCTCTTGTTCGCATTGACGGCACTTTGAACAGTGGACGTTACATTTCAGATGTGTTGCGACTCGTGGCTCTACCCTTCATTCGATCCATGCGAAACTCTACATTTCAGCAGGATAATGCACGACCGCATGTTGCAGGTCCTGTACGGGCCTTTCTGGATACAGAAAATGTTCGACTGCTGCCCTGGCTAGCACATTCTCCAGATCTCTTAACATTTGAATATTTCTGGTCAATGGTGGCCGAGCAACTGGGTCGTCACAATGCACCAGTCACTACTCTTGATGAACTGTGGTATCGTGTTGAAGCTGCATGGGCAGCTGTACCTGTACACGCCATCCACGCTCTGTTTGACCCAATGCCCAGGCGTATCAAGGCCGTTATTACGGCTAGAGGTGGTTGTTCTGGGTACTGATTTCTCAGGATCTATGCACTCAAATTGCGTGAAAATGTAATCACATGTCAGTCTAGTATAACATATTTGTCCAATGAATACCTGTTTATTATCTGCATTTCTTCTTGGTGTAGCAATTTTAATGGCCAGTAGTGTAGTCCGTATACAAGACAGCCTAATATATTCATTTTCTCCTCGTGTAAGGTATATTCTAGGTATCGTATTCAGTTTCCAGAATGAGAGTTTGACTCTGTAGCGGAGTGTGCGCTGATATGAAACATCCTGACAGATTAAAACTGTGTACCGGACCGAGGCTCGAACTCGGGGCCGTTGCCTTCCACGGACAAGTGCTCTACCAAGTGAGCTACCCAAGCACGACTCACGCCTCGTCTTCATGGCTTCAATTCTGCAGTACCTCGTCTCCTACCTTACAAACTTCACAGAATCTCTTCTGCTAACCAGCAGAAGTAGCACTCTTGGAAGAAAGGATATTGCGGAGACATGGCTTAGTCACAGCGTGGGGGGTGTTTCCGGAATGAGATTTTCACTCTGCAGCGGAGTGCGCGCTGATGTGAAGAGCTTCTGTGAAGTTTGGAAGGTAGGAGACGAGTTACTGGCCGAATTGAAGCTGTGAGGACACGGCGTGAGTCGTGCTTGGGTAGCTCAGTTGGTAGAGCACTTGCCCGTGAAATGCAAAGGTCCCGATTTCGAGTCTCGGTCCGGTACACAGTTTTAATCTGTCAGGAAGTTTCATCTTATTCAGTTGCTGGTCAAAACTGACTGTTGGTCGGCCCTGTGTTGCACATGTGAACAGTGTCGTGAAATAAAATTTTAAACTTCATGAATTGCAAAACGTGATATCAAGAAAATGAATCTAATTCAGTGTCAAAGAAATTAATTGTGTGCGCAATGAAAACAATATAACTGAATCTCAGTATTGAAGTACATTATGAACGTTACATGACAGAGAAAGCAATGTCTGAATAACCATAAAAATAAATTAATGCTCTACCGCAAAGAAATGACTGAAATTATCAGCACCGTTCACTGAAAATTAATCTGCTTGCCAGCTCAACGCCGGACAATTCCGACTACACACTGTTGCTCAAGAATGCTAGATGAGACTTACCCTGAAATAAAAGTGGCTTACCTCTTGCTCAGGATGCTGTTTTTTGTGGCTGGGGTACTGACGTTCTCTAAAGCAAATATAAATCATCAGGTGCAGCAGCTGAAGATAAATATGTACTCTAATTTTTTATCTTGTCAGAAACAATTTGTTGCTGCGTGTGGCGTAAGGTAAAATGCACACACGACAAAATTGAAAACTTTACTGTGAATCATGGAGTTGAGTTTTACTCTAAAGAACGTCGTTCTTGAGAAACCAAATTCTGGCTACTTAGAAAAATATAGCACAGTATAAGGAGACCCTAACAATTACAAAATTCTCTCATTACAAAAATTACAGACGTACCTTTAATCCTCCAAAAACTTCTCCATCATTGTAAAGTAGAAAGTATTATATATGAGTTGTATCTCCACACTAGAGTATTCCAGATACTTTCCTCCAGATTCACAAATAGCAGATGTCTTTCTCTGAAAAGCTCAATTGCTCACTATTACATATGCCTCAAATACAAACTAAGAATACCCCAGCGCTGCGCAACTGACTGATTAGCAAGTCAACGACAGATAAAACTATACGCAGAGTCAAGGATCTTATTCATCTTTGTCCCGGCACAGTGAAAGTGAATTATTTACAATAGCAAAAATCCCTTAGGAATCTTATAGTCTCTATTCCCAGCTATCTTCAACTTTTCTTAATACTAGAGGCGTTCAGTTAGTAATGCAATACCTTTTTCTGAAAGCAGGTTGGTTTTATTCAGGATTCTAACACACCATATTATTCGCCACTCTTTTTGGGTACAGAACCCTATTTTTCCAACATAATCTCCATTAAATGCGACGGTCTTACTCCACCTTACTGGGAAGGCCTGTACACCTGCATGGTATCACTCTAATTGTCGGCATCGGAGCCAACGTCTTGCTGCATCAATAACCTCCTCCTCATCCTCCTATTCCTTCCCGCAGATTCCATCCTTCATTGGTCCAAGAAGATGACAGTAGGAAGGTGCGAGATCCGGACTGTAGAGTGGATAGGAAGAACAGTCCAATGAAGGCTTGTGAGCGCCTCTCGGTGCGCAGACTTGTGTGAGGCCTCGCGTTGTCATGGAAGAGGAGAAGTTCATTTGCATTTCTGTGGCGACGAACACGCTGGCGTTGTTTGTTCCGTTTCCTGATGGTAGTACAGTACACTTCAGAGTTGATCGTTGCACCATAAGGGCGTCCCAGAAGACCGTCGCCATGACTTTATTGGCTGAGGGTGAGGCTTTGAACTTTTTTTCCGGAAAAGAGATGGTGTGGCGCCGTTCTATGGATTGACGTTTTGTTTCCTGTTCGAAGTGATGAACCCTTGTTTAATCGCCTGTGACGATGCTCGAGAAAAAATTCTCTCGATCAGCCTCGCAACGCGCAAGCAACTGTGTGCAGATGGCCCTTCGTTGCTCCTCAGGGTCTTGTTAGGCAACCGGGAACCCAGAGGGCGCATACCTTTGAATACCCCAAATGGTAGACGAGGGTGTCAACACTACCAGTTGAAAGCGAAAGGTGTTTGATTGTGATCCATCGATCACCTAAAATGAGAGTGGCCGCACGTTCCAACCTTGTAGGAGTCACAGTAGTGTACAGTCGGCTGGCACACGGAAGACCGGGCAGGTTTGCGTGACGTTGTTGCCATGATGACAGACGCCTCATCCAACTTTCCGCAGACACTCTGCAAGCGCCTATGAGTATCTGCGACGCTCTGGTTTTCCACCAAAAGAAACTCAATCACGGCTCTGCCTGGAACGCACCTGCGTTGCAGACGGAATTTTGAAGGCTACATATAACGATGCCACCTAACGGAGCTTCATGAAACTATAGGAGCTGAAGGGGAATATTCCACGATTTCCCACAAGTTCCACATTTTTTCAACCGATATTGGCAAAAAAATAATTCTGCATTACTTATTGAACATCGCTCGTATAACGTGAAGAGGCAGGCTGGAAATTATCGCTTGGTCCAACCATCTACTTACTGCTGATTCTCGTGGTCTTCTAACTTCGATTTTTTTTCCGCAAGTAGTCTTTTTTAAATTATCCCCTTCTAGACTCAAGATGTTCCCAAGGATATGGAACTGTCTTTGACTCATAGGGAAAGATAAATTTCTTCCAACGCTAAGTTGTTCTATAACGGAAGCATTTGTTCTTCTTTCCTTCCACGGACTTGTAACACGACCTCTCGAAGACACCAATTTCACTCATACGACAATCGTTCAGATCCAGGTCTCGCAGTAGTACAAGAACACAGGGAACACCAATCAGCCAGATTTTAGTGAGTTTAAACGTTACGACTTGGCAGAGAACGATTCGTCGTTTTGATTCTTTATCGCACTTTCCTGAGTTATTGGATCCTAAACATACACAGCCATTCACTATCTTCAGACGTGTAAGGCGCATTTGATAAAAGCCTTGGTGATTAATAACCATTAGTTCGGTCTTTTCCATGTTATGCTCTAGACCGGCATTTGAATTAATAGTCTTCACTCCTGAGAGCAGATCACTAAGTTCTTCCTCACTTCCTGCAACGAGGTTAGTATAATCCGAAAAGCGTAGGTTGTTAATTTTTCTGTCTCCAATTGAAATTCAACCATCCCAGCCATCCATTCCGCCCCTGATGATATACTCTGCATAGATGTTACAGAGGTGGGGTAACAGTACATAGTCTTGTTTGACTCTATTTGTCACATTGAGAAACACTGAGTGCTCACTGCTATATCGGTCGCTAATCTGGTCGGCCATATTTTCAAATACGTGCGCCGCCAATAACGCCACCGCATTTCCTACAACCGCCACCGCGGCACTAGGGCGTTGCCACGAACGATTACAACGCTGCCAATGAGATGGAAGCCGTTGGGTTTTCCAACGGTTTATTGAACGTAACTTCTTCTACAATAGCTGGCTGTACAATAGATGTAGACGTCCGTCGATCTAGCCGGAGATGTGGTTCCTCTCGGTCGACTGGTACTTCGATCGGCGGTGCAGTACAGCGGCTTCGGTGATATC
The DNA here is from genome assembly GCF_021461385.2 of Schistocerca piceifrons. Taxonomy (NCBI): domain Eukaryota; kingdom Metazoa; phylum Arthropoda; class Insecta; order Orthoptera; family Acrididae; genus Schistocerca; species Schistocerca piceifrons. The sequence goes on along the minus strand of NC_060140.1, from coordinate 736,342,769 downwards.
TTCTCGGAGACTCTGCTATAGCGGTTGCCATTAGCAGCGGACGAAGACTAGTCTGCCTTCGACCGGCCGGGCCTATATAGTGAGCTGGAGCCAATAGAAACCCGGCGTAGGAATCCGTGGCCGGATATGTCGCGGCAACCTCTGCAAGAAAAGGTTCCTATTAATTGACTGGAATCTTCGGCATGTTTACCTGATGTCTTCGCCTGTTTGGCTGTTGGTTTGTTTCCCTCATAGCGTGGCTGTTATACGATGCTGCCTGCCATTTAGGAGAACCCGATAGCAGACAGTACAGAAGTATTTCCTCTCCGCAGTTCCAGCGGCGAGTGTAAGCCTACTTAAGTTCGATATTTCATGGACTAAGCCCTTTTTTGTGTGTTTGCCAATTAATAACATTTACAGACTTTCCTAGCGGCCAGGGTTCGACATCATCTGAATAGCCATTGTACTGAAGAGTGACGAATTTATAAATCTTTATTATCCAATATACATTTCTACATTCAATTCTACTGTTAGCAACTGATGCCACAACAACAAAGTTATGTATTATTTTTACTATTTGACATTAGATGAAGAATAAATTAACGTACTCTGCATGAATTTATTTTTAATGTTTGATCGTGGTAAAAGATATTTCAGTAATTTTGAGGAGATAAAATGAATAATAACTTCTAAGATTCGGTAAATTTTCATTTATTATTGCATTCTGGATACAAAACCAAAACTGTACAAAAGCGATACGACGTGCAATGTGACTGTAATATTTGACGTTGCACAAAAAGCTACATCACGCGGTGTGATATAAAATAGGTTAGATTGGCCGTATTTAACAAATTGCACAATCAATATTTTGTAGCTTCCAACATGTATTTCGGTACAATATATAAAAATAATAGTATCCTTGTAAAACTATTACTGAGTCACTATGAAATATTTAATAAAACGTGGCACTGTAAAAAATAAGCATTATTCAGTACGATAAAGTTTGAAGCAGTCAATTTTCTCCAGATACAAAGCACAGAGCTCCACTAGACCCTCGCTAATCCAGCCCTCAGTATTCCGGCCTCTCAGTAATCCGGCACACATCCAAACACACGTGCACAATGAATTATCGTGCGCAACAATGCTTAATTAAACAATATTAATATATTGTATTTGAAATTGTAGCTTTCTTTTCAGATCGGAATCATGTCTTCTAAAAGCAAACACGTTACGCTAGACCTCAAGCAGAAACTCGAAATTTTAGATAAGTTAAATCGAGGTTCTTCGCAGAAAGCCATTGCTGCTGAGTTCAGTGTCGGGCGAGCAACTATTTATGACATCAAAAAGAAAGATGTTATTCGACAGTACTCAACACAAATGGATAGTCAGTTGGGAAGACGGAAGGTTATGCGAAAGAGTGAGAATGAAGAACTGGACGTAGCTGTTCATACAACATCGCAGTAAAGGAAGTCCAGTCAGTGGACCGATTATAAAGGAAAAATCAGCTGCATTTAACAAACAATTCGGCGGTAGTAAATTGTTTGCAGCGAACGAAGGTTGGCCATCAAACTGGATAAAACGACAGGGCATTCGGCAGCTGACAGTCACTGGGCAAAGTCGCTCAGCTAACGCTAAGGATGCTGATGAGTTAGTAAGCAAGGTACGGAAGATAATAGAGGAAGAATATTTAACTGCTGATGCTCAAATGGCTCTGAGCACTATGGGACTTAACATCTGAGGTCAACAGTCCCATAGAACTTAGAACTACTTAAACATAACTAACCTAAGGACAGCACACACACCCATTCCCGAGACAGGATTCGAACCTGCGACCGTAGCGGTCGCGCGGTTCCAGACTGAAGCGCCTAGAACCGCTCGGCTACACCAGCCGGCTAACTGCTGCTGCCTTGTGTAATACTGATGAAACAGGACTCTTTTACAAGATGCTTCCACTGAAAGCTATCCTTATAATTGACAATGCTCCCAGTCATCCTTCAGATGTTTCTCTAAAGTCCGATGGTATACAAGCACTATTTTTTCCACCCAATGTGACAGCGACCAGGGAATTTTGGAATCAATGAAACGTCATTTTCGACATCCCCTTCTCGTCTCCTTGCTGAACGAAAGTGAAAACGACTCTATCGAGCCTATGCTGAAGGCGTGGAAAGCAATTAACAAACATGATGTTTTCCAAGCAGCCGAAGCATGGGGTAAAGTGGAGAGCGCTACCATAATGAAGAGCTGGAGAAAATTGTGGTCATCCATTGACGCCGAGTTGGATCCAGTAGTGAGTGACAGCGATGAACCAGTCAATTAGGAATTATCAGTTACTTTGTACACTAACATGTTTCACAACCTTCCAGGAGGAGAAAATTTGATGATGATGATGATGTTAATAAGTGGCTGAATGGGGAAAACTGTGATACTGACCAAACTTTGACAGATTAAGAAATAATGAAAATCGTGCAAGAAAGTAATGAAGAAAGTTATGAAGAAGGGGAATCGTACCAGGGACGGACTCATTAACCGAGATTGCTGCTACAAACTCAGTAGGGCATGGCAACCAGCACTGAGTCTAATTAAAAAGACGCTCAGCAAAGGAAACGAACGGGCGACTAGGGCGGACGAGGCAATTACACCGACGCCACCACAGACGCCGACGCCAGCGTCTCACCGACCGCTGACGCGCGGGCGCGGACAGCGGAGAGAACGCCTCGCGAGGGGAGGGGATTTAGGACGGCCACCAGACCTCAGAAGCTCAGTTTGTCAGCGCACCTGACGATGGTGACATGTCTGATCGCCGAAATATTGTGCCCGTAGGACACTATGGTCCGGCAGTACACCCGTGGACTGTTCAAGCAAGAAATACACCGGGACAAACTGAAGAATCACATTATATCCTCTTTATTTTAAAATTGTATCCTTCGGTTTAATAAAGTACAGTACACTATATCCCCTATGTTTTCAAAATAAATAAAACACAAAATAAATGAATAAAATAAATTACAGACACTCAATAATCCGGCACTTTCGCTAATCTGGCACCCATAAGTGCCAGGAATGGCCGGATTAGCGAGAGTCTAGTGGTAGTTCATACTCTTCACACTGGACAGCAGTAAATACCTTGCAGTTGGGGCGCTCACAGCGTTGATGCTTTCCGATTACTGTCGGCCAACGTCCAGCACCATCTCTCCATACATCTGTTGTTGGTTGTGCTACGACTGGGGACCTTTTCATTTGATTCTGAGAACTGGATGTTGGTCTAGCCCGCTTTCCTTGTGTTCCTACTACTTTGCAGAGGCTTCTCCCAACGCCCATTCGAAATTCAGACAATTTCATAATTTTTATATCTGTTCCTTGCTTTACAAGACGCTTGTAGAGAATCCAGGAATTGATGATTGTGACATCTATTAGATGATAAAACAGTCTGAAGTACTGCTTTCTGCTCCTCATTACACTTTTGTACCGTCCAAGCAGACTGTCATGGATATCCACACCCCCGACATGTTTGTTGTATTCCTGTATCACATGAAGAACGCTTATCACTTCCATGAGTTTTTGCTTTCGATTGTACCTTTCAGCTGTACACTTCGTTAGTTCCCCTGAAAATGTGGACAGCAATGTTAAACATTTACTATCTTTCCACCGTAGAGGAAACATCGGTTTCACTTACATCTGTCATATACTCCACAGAGTTTCCTCTTGGCTCCTTTCTCAAATCATCGTTCGTTGGAAGTTTACAGTCTAGAATTCTGTTTCTCCTAACAGTTCCAAGAGAAAAAATTTCTTGAGAAGCCAAGTATGTCATTAGAGGTAAGGATGTGCAGTAGTTGTCAATGTACAACTTATGAAAGTACAACTTATGACCCACATGCTTTGGAATAGATCCTGCTAATTTGATAGTCACATTGCTACTGGCACCCAAGTTCGATTCATCTTGATGGCTGGTATTCCTGCCCAGTATAAACTTCAAAAATGTAAGTGAAGCCAGATATATCACACAACATGAAAAACCGAGCGAGGTGGCGCAATGGTTAGCACGCTGGACTCGCATTCGGGAGGACGACGGTTCAATCCCGTGTCCGGCCATCCTGATTTAGGTTTTCCGTGATTTTCCTAAATCGCTCCATGCAAATGCCGGGATGGTTCCTTTGAACGGGCACGGCCGACTTCCTTCCCCATCCTTCCCTAATCTGATGAGACCGATGACCTCACTGTTTGGTCTCTTCCCTCAAACAACCCAACCCAACATGAAAATTTTGTAGCCCAGGCATGTACTGCTTTAGATGATGCCTTGATTTTGTTGCAAACATCTCATCTACTGCAAGATTCTATTCAGGTGGTATTATGGGAAACTACTTCTTTAGTGATGCTATGACTTTTCGAATTTTATGTAGCTTATCACAGTTTAGCTAATCACGAGGAGTTTCCTCAGAATTGTCACTGAAATGCAAAAACTGCCTCAGTTTCTGAAATTTATTTACTGCCGTTGTTTCACGTTTCACGATAAACCCACAGCTGGGTTCTAGTACAGCCTAGTGTTTCTTGCAGACATGAGTGACGATATGATACAGATTCCTATTAATTTTGAAATATCTGCGGAGGTGATCTTATAGGGATTTGTTGGATCCTTTTGAACACAGTATAATATTGTTCGTCCTGCAATGTGATTCAACAATTCATCTGTAAACGTATAAACAACTGAAATGGAGTTTCCAAAGCACAAATTTCATGTGGTAGGTGGAGGTTCCTCTTGAATATTTTTTATCAACTGGAAAATCAATATTACGCAGCTTCCATGTTACCTGATCGCTGCTTACCTTTTTTCTTGACGACTGGTACTTAGATTTATCTTTTGTCTGAGGCATATGAGGCAAGTAATCTGGTGTTGGAAGGGTGGAAATATGTGAAGTTTCATGATTGCAATCACCAGAGTCTGTGCGACAATACTCCTCAGTATTGTCAGCTTTTGTATCTAAGTGTATTTACAGTCAGGTCAGCAATTGAGTCATCAGATGAGAAATCATCTTCACTTCCAGATGACATCTCAAGGATGGCAAGAATATCTTACTCCTCTAACTTTCGTTTGCGATCTTTGTCGTCAGTGAGTTGTACATCCATACCACTAATATAAAAATAATGTAAATCTATTACTACTTCCATTAACGATATCTTTCTGCCTAAATGACAACTTTTATTTAGACTCGAAAAGCAATTTTCTTTCTACGAAACAACTACAAGTAAATCAATATGGCAATTACTGTACACACTAAAAACATAACTTCGTTGCATGTTGTAGCTAGAACGCTACACTCATATTTCGATATATTTTCCCCATAATAACCAAAAGAAAACACAGATTCAGCATGTATCTCTATAATTCCATACTTTTTCTACAGAAAAGTAGTCTTTGAAGACCTCTATTTGCCGTATTTATTTGCTAAATAGCAGACTAATCCGACGTCATTACACAGACACCAATATAAATCACAGAACACGTTTGTCCAAGATACAACAAGCAAAAGAACAGAGATTTAAGAAATTCAGGGACAACAATGTTATACAAAAGCGTACAGAAGTCAAGGAAGACGCTCTTACACAAGCAACGCTGCCATCTGTTGCATTTCTACAGATTCAGAAGTAAATGATTTTCATGTAGCAAAAAGTGCTACATTATGTAGCGTAGGGTTAATATCTGATTTCTCTATTTATGAACAGCGTCTCTTCCTCGCTCCTGTATCCACTAAAGAACAACACAGGAAGTCATAACGCTCAGAATCCACCTTTACGGTTGCAGTATAACTGCCTTTTAGTGGTGATAACAGGTGTTTTGGAACGAAAAACTCGTCGAGCACATGCTACAGCTTGTCCAATACGACACCTTCAGGGACATTCTTATAATCTAGGAATCAAATGAAGGTGGGGACGCGGAACTCACGATATTTCTCAATAATCTACCTCAAATTCATGATTACCTCTCGAGTGCCTTTACTTGTCACAAATATTGCTTGTTCTGCAGAAGGCTGAGACTGCAAGAACTTGTTTAGGCTTTGATTCATTATGTACGTGAGGACTTGGCTAACACGCGATATTTATCCTATAGTTTGATAATTAGAGCGATCCCTAACTGATGCCTTTTTTCTGAAGTGGAATTAGAACAGATGTAGTCCAGTCTTCAGCTCATTCGCCAGTTTTCTAGACCGTTTTACATATTAAATGTAAAGCACAAATGCCTTCCTCTCTGCTATGGAATGAGATCAGTGTTATCCACTTGCACAGCTCATCTACAAGTCCCTTATCCGTACATGCATGTCTTTTATCCACATCCGGGGATGTGGAAACATTGCAAACCGTTTTACCCCGTCCGATTCACCGATGCTTTGACGTTATGCATGTTTCTGGCCAGAATTTTGGACTTCATAATTTACACTTCGCAGCCTAATAGCATAGAGGCCTTTCACGATCATGTTTTAACACTACGTATGTTGTAATACTCTTGATTCGTTCCTTATGTTACAGTTTTGTGACACAGTTGTTGTTGTTGAGTTCTTCAGCCCGAAGACTGGTTTGATACAGCTGCAGCTCTCCGCTCTTCAACCCTTTGCAAGCCTCTTCGTCTCTGATTAACAGCTACAACTTACATCCAATTGAACCTGTTTACTTACTCCTCTCTTGGTCTCCCTCGACAACCTTTACCGGCTGCACGTCCCTCTATTACCAAATTGACGATTCCTTAATGCTTCAGGCTGTATCCTGCCAACTGATACCTTCAACTAATCAAATTGCGCCATCAATTTATTTTTTTCCCAGTTAGGTTCAGTACTCGCTCATTAGTTTTTCGCCCTGTCCATCTAATTTTCAGCATTCTTCGGTAGCGTCACATTTCAAAAGCTTCTATTCTGTTCTTATCCGAACTGCTTATTACCCATGTTTCATTCTTAAAATTTATATCAGATGTTAACAAATTCTTTTTCAGAAATGCTTTTTTTGCTATAGCCAGTTCCCATTTTATATCATCACTACTTCGGCCTTCATCAGTTACACTGCTTGACAATTGTTAAGGAACATCTAACCCTTGCTAAGGAACAACTGCCAATTGCCACGGAACAACCGACAATTTCTACTAACCACCCGACCAATGATACTGAAAGGAAATGTAGATTACAGGACTTGTTAACTACAGCAAAGCCTGTGCATGAATGCTTTATTTGCATTCGACAGTTCATGAAGTTCGGTGTTTGACAAAGGTTGTTGTGGAACCGATTAGTGTGACATTCCGTGTGGTACGGCAACATGTTCGAAAGACATCATTTCAATGTTTATGATCGTGGACGAGCAGCTGGACGGCTTGAAATTCGTCAGTGTCACTCCTGTGGCCACGGTAAAGGGAGTGTCCAAAAGTGTCAGCTCGAGATTTAAAAAGGCCACTGAAAATGGAAATGCCACGAGAAAGCGTGTCGGTGGTCGTAGACGAACCACCACACTGCAAGAGTATCGACATGTAGCCCTAGCGGCGAAAAGGAACAGACATCTTACTCCTCGGAACATAGCTGCAGTTCACGCAAACGCTACCGGCACAGGTGTCTGTGTCAGAATCATTGCCCGGCGATTAAATCAGGCAGTATTGTTTGCTCAGAAGCCTGTTAACTTCAACAACGTCATCGTCGAGAAAGAATGTTGCTTAGGGTCAGGAACAGTGATTCAGAATGATATTCTCAGACAAATTCCGATTGAATATGACAAGTGATTCCGCCCACCAGTTAATGCGGAAAGAGATGGGAGCATGTTGCACACCATAGAATGTTCATGAACATCATCGCTAAGGCCTAGGCGTTATGGTGTGGGCAGGCATTATCCACAATGGCCGAACACCGCTGCATATCTTTGCGCGAGGTATGCGCTAGGTACCGTTACAGCACAGTGGTATTGCAGGGATGTTATTCTGGATCATGTCCGTCTGTTTAACGATGTGTAGGTCCCGACCTTTTGTTTATGGACGACAGCGTCAGTCCACATACGGCTGCTGACGCGTCGAACACACTGGAAAGTGATGATGTTGAACGTATGAGATGGTTTGTGTTCCCTCCAGACATAAACCCTACAGAGCACAAAAAAATGTTCAAATGTGTGTGAAATCTTATGGGACTTAACTGTTAAGGTCATCAGTCCCTAAGCTTACACACTACTTCACCTAAATTATCCTAAGGACAAACACACACACCCATGCCCGAGGGAGGACTCGAACCTCCGCCGGGACCAGCCGCACAGTCCATGACTGCAGCACAGGGCACACCTGGGACGCTCTTGGCAGACATGTTTCTCGACGAACACCATCTCCCAGAATCGTGCAACAACCGAAAACGGCTTGAGAGAGGAGTGGGACCGTGCCTCCCCTCCCCTTCCCCCCCCCCCCCCCCCCCTAAGGACCCGTAACAGTTTGGTAGCAAGCATAAATAACAGGTGCAAAATGTGCATTAGTTTCCGAGGAAGGCATATTTCTTACTGAGAGTCCGATATGTTGGGAGGCAGACCACAAGCAAACATGAACGTTCTTTATGTGGTCAAATCCGTACAATTGTTCTTTATAATTATACCTCTCCACCTCTATTACGTATGGACTGTGTGATGAAATTTCTTACAATTTTCCTTTATAAATATACCTCTTCACCTCTATTACGTATGTACTATGTTTCATATCATCCATCATTGCCTGTGATTATTCCTCTCCAACAAGTTTCCGTTACTTAGCAATTGTCAAAAAGGGAATTTTGCTGCCCGAGTAGCAAATATCATCTACAACGTTTAGTGTTTGATTTCCTAATCTAATTCCCTCACCAGTGTCTAATTTAATTCGACCACATTCCATTACCCCTGTTTACTTTCGCTGATGTTGATCTTATAAAGACTTTTCAAGATATCATCCATTCCTTTCAATTGCTCTCTCTGACAGACTTATGTCATGGGCAAACCTCAAAGTTTTCATTTCTTCTCCCAAATTTCTCCTTTGCTTCCTTTACTCTCTGGTCAATGTGCATATTGAATAACAGTGGGGATGGGGTACAACGTCACATTCCTATCTCAACTACTGCTTGCCTTTCATATTTTTTGACTCTTATAACTGTAGTCTAGTTTCCGTACAAGTTAAAAACAAACTTTCACTTCTTGTATTTTACCCCTGCTTTCTTCCGAATTCCAAAGAGTGTATTGGAATCAACATTATCAAAAGGTTTATCTAAGTCTACAAATGCTCGAAATGTAGGTTTGTCTTTCTTCAGTCTATATTCTAATATAACGTAAGGATTAAGTGTGGTCTCGCGTGTTCCTACATTACTCAGGAATCCAAACTGATGCTTTAACTTTTATCCACAAGCCGGCCGCTGTGGCCAAGCGGTTCTAGGCGGTTCAGTCTGGAACCGCGCTGCTGCTACGATCGCAGGTTCGAATCCTGCCTCGGGAATGAATGTGTGTGTTGTCCTTAGGTTAGTTAGGTTTACGTAGTTCTGAGTCTAGGTGACTGATGACCCCAGATGTTAAGTCTCATAGTGCTTTGAGCCATTTGAACCATTTTTTTATCTACAGAATAATTATTATCGCAGATATTCGTAGATATACCTGTGGGCATATGCGTAGGCACGAGCTTTTATCCACGAAGTAAATTTTACAGCCGAAATCTCCAGATATTCTCATCTGCAGAGACCTTTAACTAGAAGCGTAATGTCACTGAAGAGCCAAAGAAACTGGTACATCTTCCTAATATCGTGTAGGGCCCCGCGAGCAAGAAGAAGTGCCACAACACGACGTGGCATGGACTCGGCTAATGTCTGAAGTACTACTGGATGGAATTGACACCATGAATCCTGCAGGGCTGTCCATAAATCAGTAAGAGTACGTGGGAGTAGAGATCTCTTCTAAACAGCACATTGCAAGGCATCCCAGATATGCTCAATAATGTTCATGTCTGGAAAGTTTGGTGGCCAGCGGAAGTGTTTAAACTCAGAACAGTTTTCCTGGAGCAACTCTGTATCAATTCTGGACGTGTGGGGTGTTGCATTGTCCTGCTGGAATTGCCCAAGTCTGTTGGAATGCGCAATGGGCATGAATGGATGCAGGCAATCAGGCAGGATGCTTACGTACGTGTAACCTGCCAGATTCGTATCTAGACCTATCAGGCGTCCCGTATCACTCAAACTGCACACGCCCCACAACATTACCGAGCCACCACCAGCTTGAACGGTGCCCTGCTGACATGCAGGGTCCATGGATTCATGGGGTTGTCTCCATACCCGTACACGTCCATCCGCTCGATACAATTTGAGACGAGACTCGTCCGACCAGGCAAGATGTTTCCAGTCACCAACAGTCCAATGTCGGCGTTGACGGGCCCAGGCGAGGCGTAAGGCTTTGTGTCGTGCAGTCATCAATAGTACACGAGTCGGCCTTCGGCTTCAAAAGCCCATATCGATGATGTTTCTTTGAATGGTTCGCACGCTGACACTTGTTGATGGTCCAGCATTGAAGTCTGTAGCAGTTTGCGGAAGGGTTGCATTTCTGTCACGTTGAACGATTCTCTTGGGTCGTCGTTGGTCCCGTTCTTACAGGATCCTTTTCTGGCCGCAGCGATGTCGAAGATTTGATGTTTTACCGGATTCCTGATAGTCACGGCACACTCGTGAAATGGTCGCACGGAAAAATTCCCCACTTCATCGTTACCTCGGAGATGCTGAGTCCCAACGCTTGTGCGTCGACTGTAAAACCATTTTCAGACTAATTTAAATCTTGATAACCTGCCATTGCAGCAGCCGTAACCGATCTAACAACTGCGCCAGACACTTGGTGTCTTATATAGGCGTTGCCGACCGCGGCGCCGCATTCTGCCTGCTTACATCTCTCTGTATTTGAACACACATGCCTGTATCAGTTTCTTTGGCACTACAGTGTAATTTGGCTCTTCGTACAGTGAGCGCTGGGCGTGTACGCGAACACCCTTGCCTAGCAAATCGACCACTCTTGCAGACAGCATATAAAACAACCATGTATCTATTTGTACAGACAAATTTAAATATCTAGTAGCAGATATCATCTAGCTTAATGCAGAGGAAATAGGAGTCATCAGAACAATATTACGAAAGATGGAGTGAGCATTCCATTCAGCAAAAGTTATTTACAATAAGAAATCATCGGTCATAAAGTATTTTCAAAAGCTCTGTTGAACAGGACTGAAAGAACTCTCGACTGATAACTAAACAAATATCAAGGGTGCTTTAGAAGAGAAAGATCAATTTGAAATCTATGAAGTGTCTTAAACGGTGAACTATAAAGACATAGTTGTAACATTTGTAGATTTCACAGAAACATTTGAAAACTGTGGACAAAGTAATCACAAAATTTGGTGTTAATACTAAATTTAGCAAATCGAAATAAGCAGGGGACTGAAGACAGAACAAAATACCGAAGTGAAATTAAGATGTGGAAAGATTTCCAAGACGTAGCAGATCCAAAAGACGGGAAGTAAATGTACAAATGAATAGAGAAAAAAAATAGTGAAGGAATATTCGAGGAAGGCTAAACGTACTAGAGGCTTAAACCTGGTCCTTAGCTGCTGTCTGCTGACGTCATATGAAGCACTGATTTCTGCATTTCCTGCAGCACTCTTTCTCAAAGAATCACGAACTCGTACCAACAGGCGTGGCTGCCCCCCGATCTGCTCTCATGTACAGTACACAAATTCCTGTGACATATACACGTCATCGGCGGATGTGGAATACACCAAAGTCCTCATAGTGTGAAATAAGGGTCAGGTGAACGGGGAGCCAATGGTACCGGTCCTTCTCGCCAAATTCATATTTTTTATTTTATTTTATTTTATTTTTTTCGATTTTTTTTCAGGTGGAATGCCGCAGGCTATCACGTCCGCTACTTCTCGTTCAGTAAAACAAGACCCCATCAGGTTGTTCATACTGCACGTAATTATCTTATCTCCTTTACTATCAGCACAACCTCAAAATGATATGTATGGAGTGGGTAACGCAGAAGACAGTTATAAGTGCTATCTACTTAATCGTACAATACAGGCTTTCCACAACCAGCATTTGCATATTTTTTGGTATTTGTTTTATGTGAATTCAGCCATGGTGCACGGTATATATCTCTGCCTAACGTTTCGTCTTCCAAAGCTAGAAACATTGCAAGAGGCTACAAACAACTCAGAAAACATTTACAGTCCCAAACAAGCTGAGCAAGCAGAACTGTTGAGACAGTTCCAGGCAACCTTCAGCTCATGACGTTGTGGCGACATCACCAATCCAGTACGCCACAGTGAGTGAGCGAACTCATGGCTGACTATAAAAAAATATCTTTGCCACAATCGCATGGTTAATATCGTTTCTGTTTTGTTTATATGAGTGCAACTAAATGTGCCTGTTAAATAATGAGCAGTTATTTCATGTTTGTAATATATGTAATACACAATATACGAGCTCCCATATAGTGGTGACGCCGGAGAAAGAAATCAAAGAGTGATAGTGTGAATGTATCATCAGAATGATGGATTCATCGACACCAACACCAGAGACCGGAATCAAGATGGACCAATACTTACTGCTCGACCTGTAATCTGATCCACAATTATCAATACGGTACAAAATGAAACGATATGTGAAAATCCACAAGACGGAAGTACATACGGGCGACATTGAAATATTAAGCTTCTAGCGTCCTGGCCGACGTGACCTCGGTTCTGGTTCACGCATGCTGAATGCATATTTCAACAGTGTCGTGTGTCCAGTAACACTGATAGATTTAACCCTGCAGTAGGCGCTTGCTCTACCGTTGCAGGGTTAGGCGCGTGGGAGACTCCTGTCCCCCATTTGTGTTTCTTAGTTACTCATGGAAATGATTATCAAATGTTCTTTAGTTGCTTTTCCTATGTTTTTATATGTGTAGGGATGGAAATAAAACACAAATTTCCAAATAATATTTGAATAATTTATTTCAGAGACAGTTAACACATACAGTACGCAAATGAGGCAAACACATCCACCTTTTGCATTTATGACACCATTTTCTAGTGGGCTTGTCTTTCTGTCTTCCACACTCAAAGCAATGTCCTCTGGAACCTTCTCTGGGATTGTCTTGTGGTGTAATTGTTGAATTTATGCCCAACAGAACATGTGCACGCTACCGTAATTCAATGGAATTTGAGGGACAGTAGATCGGTACTGAATTTGACGTTTCATCATTTCCACAGGCCAACTTCTGCAGAAACTCCGTTATTTTCCATGATTTAAGTGTTCTAGACTTTGCTCGCTATATGCACAGTGCGTTCATGGCAGAAATATTACGCAAATTATAGAAAACAACCATAGGCCACCTACGAGTGTTTCACGACACATCTTTTTTTTAATTAGTTGATCAAGTAAATCAACTCCAATCTTTGTCATATTGTAAAAAGTTACAATTTCTGGTTTCAGTGAATCTCTTGATCTTTATTAATGGTATCATCATGATGTAATGTAGATATCAAAAACGTCTTGATTACCTTTAGGGCAGTATGAAATTCAAAAGTTCAAATGTGTGTGAAATCTTATGGGACTTAACTGCTAAGATCATCAGTCCCTAGGACCCTAGGATGACACACTACTTAACCTAAATTATCCTAAGGACAAACACACACACCCATGCCCGAGGGAGGACTCGAACCTCCGCCGGGACCAGCCGCATAGTCCATGACTGCAGCGCCCCTGACCGCTTGGCTAATCCCGCGCGGCAGGGCAGTATGAAACTAGCGTACAATTCTCTTGGAAGCTAAACAGAGAAGAATATTGAGATCTTTGTTAATCAGGTAAAAACTCCTTGGGGATTTCCTTCTTGTTTTTCCGGTGCGTTCCAACGTATATCAGTCCCTTGTCTTCTAGTAGCTTCTTAGCCGGTGGTATACCGCTGAACCAGTTGTCACCAATAATGTTACGGTGAGTCCTCTAGAGTTATCCCAGAGAATGCTAGCGTTTTTTCTAGAACTTCTTAGAATTCCTGTTAGGTAGAGTATGCCGAAAAGTGGTCTTATTTTAGTCTCATCAGTGAGTCTAGCCTCTCTGTCTCTGAAATTTCTTGCAAAAATATTCGTACAGTTAACTGTAATTTTGTAAGCTCTGCTGTCTAAGAAAATATCTAATAACTTCTCTTCAGAAAGTAATGTTGATGCTTGCATCTTTGGGCCAGGTAGGTGAGTTATTATATTCTCTGACCTTGTTCTCACGTTTCTTTTAGGAAAGGCTTAGACCATTTTGTTTTACTGTCCTTCCCAAGATAATAGGAAATACTAGACTCACCGTTCTTTTTATCGTATTCATCTGCAGATTGTTCAGTTTCAGTATCATGATCGCTTTCCATTAGTTGATCATCTTCATTTGAATCAGATTCTTCAGAATCAGATATGTCATTTTCATCACTCTCTGCATCCTCTTCGAGCCACCTCATCCACACCTCGGGGTCGGAAGACACATCCACTCTTTTTTTCTTCGGATCTGACATCACTAAAATAAAAACATGATTATGAGTGTCAGTTTCTGTAAATTATAATACATGTTGAAGACTGCATAAGCAATTACGTCAGTTAACATAGTTATTTTCTTCAGATTAATAAAAATTTTAAATCTTGTACTTACAAAGAATTTTGTATGAAAAATGTTAAAAAAAAGAAAACACCTACCTTAAGAAATTGTTATGAAGAAAGGCGCGTGGTGGACAGTTGTACCCCAACTCACTTCTACGTCCTGCTGCTCTCTGTTTAGCTGTCCAATTGACGTTAGCTGTAAACGGATCTTCAACAATGCACTCATTTGAAAGGTGCTGTGAGTGGGAAAGCCGCAACCTTAAACGTAATGAAAATAATCACACTGTAAAGCCGCTGGGTGACAGGTGTACCCCACGCGCCCACCCCAGGGTTAAATAGAGTGGTGTCACATCTGGATATAGAAATGACAGAAGAAACAAAACAAATTTTTTCGCAACAAACATACGCTGTTCTAAAGTAGGCTCTCGTACAGCACTACACATTGTCACCAGAGTTGTGATTACAAAAGATTTTCGCAGATGTAAATATGAGCGACAAAACTCCTTCACAAGAACTCAACTCTCTGTATATTAACAGTACCTGAACTTCTTTGACCAGTCTTTATGTGTACTGTGGCTTCATAAACTTCCAGAAAAATGCAATCACAGCAGCACAAACACATTTACCTTTGCAAGTCTTCCCAAAACAGCTTAAATGAAGTTTGCTTGTGCGCAGAAATCAACAATAGGCAAAACAGAGGCCCTAAAACGTGCACAACTGCAGCATGCATCGACCGAACAGCTAAGAGCACAAGCGATGAAACTCAGCGTGCAAGTAGCTACAGACCAGCAGCATCTACAAAGTCGCAGTCGGGAAAAAACGGAAAAATGTCATCCTATAAAACTCGCTGGAGCAAACGTCACACTATCTGCAGTCAACCAATCACAGTGAATGTTCATGCAGGGCCATTCATTAGGTGAAGAGCATCTGAGTGATGCAGGTTCAGAAGTCAGCGTCTATCCAGAAGTGGTTAGTGGTACACTGATGGCAAGAACACAACACCTGCTACTGCAGCCAACAACTCCAGAATCCCAGAAACGTTGCACCAGTTAGCAGTACGACTGGATTCAAACGTCCACGCGACATGGACTTCCGTGGTTGCAGATATGCCTGGTCCGACTATTGGAGTGGACTTTTTGTGCAACCATCGACTTATGCACGAGTTGGTCAACAGTCGGTTTGTGCCAGTTCCCACAGAAAGGCTACCGTCTACCACAGGTGCAGTGTGACGTGCCCCTGGATTTCTGCATGTAGATATCCTACTCCTCTATCTCACCAACTGCAACAGGGCATATTGATTCAATTCCCTACCTACAACAGAGCTGGGTGCACATGAGTGTGTCGTGTAAGAAGAACCTCGTGAGTTGTGACGATCTGTATACCGTAGGAAATATCATAGAATTGTCTCAGGAGCTACTTTTTCGTAATCTGCTTCAAGACTTCCCAGTACTCACTACACCTGCGTGTACTACCAGGAGATGCTCACACAATACTCAACACCACATCTAGGTGACACAAGGTGAATGCATCACATTCTGTCCAGAGCGTCTGCCACCTGAGAAACTACTCGCAACACGAACAGAGTTTGACCAACTTCTGAAAGCAGATTCAATAGTCAGTGGGCCTCTCCAATTCACATGGTTCATAAGGGAGATAATTCATGGAGAGTGTGTGGAGAATATAATAGCTCAATGCATGTACAATTCCAGACTGGTGCACCATACCCAATGAGACTAATGTTAAAAGTACCATTAGCAATGGCAAAATATCCACTGTGACATACAGTGCCAGGGCGTTTTCCCAAATTTTCGTGGCTTTATTTCATATCAATAAAACAGCAGTGATTACACCATTTAACTTGTTCAAGTAGAATTTTATGCCTCTGATCTCACAAACGCCAACCAAACTTGGCTATGGCTCATGCACAGAGTGCTTCGAGAATTACCATTTGTGTTCTCCTATGTGGATGCCATGCTAGTATTCTCTACTTCCGTAGAACAACATGTCACACACTTGCGGCAGCTTTTCTGCCGCCTGCAAGAATACGGCATAATTATTAACGAAACAAAGTGTGCATTGGGAAAACATGACGTTAAATTCCTGGTGTACTTAATCTCCGCGGAGGCCTGTCACCATTGCCCGGGCGGATGAAAGCAATACAACAGAGGTCCCTTCCCACAACTTACAAGGGGATTCACAGATTCGTAGACATGCTGAGCTGTTATGGTCATCACTTGCCACTCACAACGTTACTCGACAGCAAAAATATTACATTGATTCATAAAGTACTATGGAGGCCAGGTGCTCAAGCAGCCTTCAGTGACCTATAGAATCATCTGTCAAAGGCAACGCATTTTTGTATAAGAACTTGACTCAACAGGAGGAAATACTGAGTGCTATTGACGTACCAAAAGAGAAGCAGCGATCTTTCATACCAGAAAAATATTGTGGCGAGGTTTTCGATGCACTGGATAATCTAGGACAGCCAAGTTAATCTCTGCCAAAGCAGTGTGAGACGGTGTTCAAAAAGATTGTCACATACGGGCACATGCATGCCTGACATGCAGCATAATAAGATCCTCAGGCATGTTTTCAGACATATTGCTCACTCCTCAAGGATATTGTTAGATTTTCACACTTACTTGTGGACATCGTAGGGCTGCTACCATACTTTATGGGATAATGTTATTTGCTCACAATCATCGAATAATTTTATCAGGTGGTACGAAGTTGTCATGATACGACACATATTTGTTGAGTCTGTCGCGAGGGCACAAGTACACTCATGGTTGTCCAGTTCCGGCATTCCACAAGACATAACTACAGATTGCAGGAGGCAATTTGAAAGCCAACATTGCAGTGAACTTTGACTACTATGTGGCTACAGCCACCTCCACACGATGAGCTACGTCCAGCCAGCGATGGAATGGTAGCACAGTTTCACCACACAATCAGAAGTACTCTGATATGCAACTCACTTAAATGGTCCAAATGGCTCTGAGCACTATGGGACTTAACAACTGAGGTCATCAGTCCCCTAGAACTTAGAACTACTTAAACCTAACTAACCTAAGGACATCACACACATCCATGCCAGACGCAGGATTCGAACCTGCGATCGTAGCAGTCGCGTGGTTCCATACTTAAGCGCCTAGAACCGCTCGGCCACAGAGGCCGGCTACAACTCACTATTGCGGTGTAATCCTGCTCGGACTAACGTAAGAATGACAATGAAGGACATACAATGCGCTCCCATGCAATTTGTTTATGGGGAACAGATGGGGGTTTGAAGAAAATTAGTCATATCAGCATCCACACATCCGGTTGACCCTGAGGTATTTACACAGTTCACAAAAACATTCAACTTCAGAATGCGGAACATTCAATCTATCAGTCTTGTCAGATATGGATCCAGGAGGATGCCCGTACAGAAACAACTGGAAGAAATGTCCCACGTCTGACTTAGGGATGATACAATGCGGCAACCAATCGTTTAGCCATACTCTGAACCCCATAGGGTAATCGCCAGAGGGAGTCACAATTTCAAAATTGAAAAGGACAGCAAACTAGAGACATTCTCAATAGCGCAGCTGAAACCCGTGTACACCAATGAGGGGGCACTCCTTACTCGGTACATAACAGCACACTAACGTGGAGGCCGATGTTTCTGCAGACAGTTTCAATAAACGCTCAGCACCAGAAGAGGGTGCCGAAGCAAGAACCATAGAACAAGGGCCACCTCTGCTTGCACTAGATGTTGTCACAAGAACAACACACAAATAGAGTGCAAGTTCCCCCACATACCGAGGGTACCCAGTTTTTAAAAAAAGGGAGGGGGAGGGCTGATTTGGCGACATCACTAGTCCATACAGTGAGTGACCGAACCCATGGCCGAGTATATAAAAGTATGTTACCTGCAGTCAGCAAGGTTATTATCGTTTCTGGTTTGTCTTCTGCTACTGCAAATACACTTCTGGCAATTAAAATTGCTACACCACGAAGATGACGTGCTACAGACGCGGAATTTAACCGACAGGAAGAAGATGCTGTGATGTGCAAATGATTAGCTTTTCAGAGCATTCACACAAGGTTGGCGCCGGTGGCGACACCTACAACATGCTGACATGAGGAAAGTTTCCAACCGATTTCTCATACACAAGCAGCAGTTGAACGGCATTGCCTGGTGAAACGTTGTTGTGATGCGTCGTGTAAGGAGGAGAAATGCGAACAATCACGTTTCCGACTTTGATAAAGATCGGACTGTAGCCTATCGCGATTGCGGTTTATCGTATCGCGACATTGCTGCTCGTGTTGATCGAGATCCAATGACTGTTAGCAGAATACGTAATCGGTGGGTTCAGGAGGGTAATACGGAACGCCCTGCTGGATCCCAACGGCCTCGTATCACTAGCAGTCGAGATGACAGGCATCTTATCCGCATGGCTGTAACGGATCGTGCAGCCACGTCTCGATCCCTCAGTCAACAGATGAGGACGTTTGCAAGACAACAACCATCTGCACGAACAGTTCGACGACGTTTGCAGCAACATGGACTATCAGCTCGGACACCATGGCTGCGGTTACCCTAGACGCTGCATCACAGACAGGAGCGCCTGCGATGGTGTACTCAACGACGAACCTGGGTGCACGAATGGCAAAACGTCATTTTTTCGGATGAATCCAGGTTCTGTTTACAGCATCATGATGGTCGCATCCGTGTTTGGCGACATCGCGGTGAACTCACATTGGAAGCGTGTATTCGTCATCGCCATACTGGCGTATGACCCGGCGTGATGGTACGGGGTGCCATTGGTTACACGTCTCGGTCACCTCTTGTTCGCAGTGACGGCACTTTGAACAGTGGAGGTTACATTTCAGATGTTTTACGACCCGTGGCTCTACCCTTCATTCGATCCCTGCGAAACCCTACATTTCAGCAGGATAATGCACGAGCACATGTTGCAGGTCCTGTATGGGCCTTTCTGGATACAGAAAATGTTCGACTGCGGCCCTGGCAGCACATTCTCCAGATCTCTCACCAACTAAAACGTCTGGTCAATGGTAGCCGAACAACTGGCTCGTCACAATACGCCATTCACTACTCTTGATGAACTGTGGTATCGAGTTGAAGCTGCATGGGCAGCTATACCTGTACACGCCATCCAAGCTCTGTTTGACTCAATGCCCAGGCGTATCAAGGCCGTTATTACGGCCAGAGGTGGTTGTTCTGGGTAGTGATTTCTCAGGATCTATGCACCCAAATTGCATGAAAATGTAATCACACGTCAGTTCTAGTATAATATATTTGTCCAATGAATACCCGTTTATCATCTGCATTTCTTCTTGGTGCAACAATTTTAATGGCCAGTAGCGTAGAATCCCCAGACGTTTGGGGTGAAGTGCCCCATTTATCCCTTTGTCAGAAAAGCCATTTCTTCTGGAGGCATTTCTTAAAAGATCGAGCTCGTCCTTTAAGTACTGTGGCTCACAGTTTATTTTAGTCCTGCTTGCAGTGCACCCAAGTTTTCTGACGAGGCGCCAGCGATCAGTCGGTCCAGTGTCGTTTCCCGATTTTGTCCTGGGGATTTGCCGAGTTGAGAAGGCCTAGCCGGCCGAAGTGGCCGTGCGGTTAAAGGCGCTGCAGTCTGGAACCGCAAGACCGCTACGGTCGCAGGTTCGAATCCTGCCTCGGGCATGGATGTTTGTGATGTCCTTAGGTTAGTTAGGTTTAACTAGTTCTAAGTTCTAGGGGACTGATGACCTCAGCAGTTGAGTCCCATAGCGCTCAGAGCCATTTGAACCATTTTTTGAGAAGGCCTTGAGCAGCCGAAAACGTCGATATAGAGGCTCGCTCAGCGTGAGCAGGGTGAAGTTGTATTTACGTCTGGAGACAGGGCGGAAGATTGTTGCAGTATGTTTTTATAACTCCTCTTTTCTATTTAGGATAGTGATCGATATTCCTGTGAAAGTATCCATCCGTATGAGTGAATTTCTATAGACTCTGTGCCCAAGAGTTCGATCGGGTTTTCTAAGTATATGTACACCCAAAAATGAAATCTGGACTTGTTTCTCTTTTTCCATAGTGAACTTTATATCAGAGTTAATATCATTCAGAAAATTTAGAAATTCTGAGATTTCTTGATCTGGACAGTGGTCTGATGACATCAGGAACCATCCATCGTCTATAAACGTGTAAAACGTCCTGTTTTCCGACCTTGTTTAAGACCTAATTGCTTTCTGAGTTGTTATAGACTGTCCCATGATGACTCAGGCACTGGAAGTCGAAACATTTAGCGGAGGAATATGCCTTTGACCATGGTCTAATGCCCATAAAACAAACATAACTCGAGGTGGTATATGTGACAACAGCATCGCAGTCAGACGACTAAGTACACAGATAAACACAACCAATAAGAAATATTAAAGGAACGTCAACAAGAAAACAGGTTACACCGCAGAGTACGGGTCGTTCTACACTAAGTAAAATGGCCTTATATGAACACGTATTTGTTTACACAGTTTTTTTGAAGTTTGACCTTCACCATCATTTATTGGAAGCTAAATTCTTGTTCCTACCAATTACAAAATACTGTTATACATGGTAAGACATCTAAGGCACGCCGCCCAAAATGTATCAAAAATGCGTAAATATATTGAGGTGCGGTTTCGGCTAAGTTATAGCGGACAATGTGGCGAATATTCTGGGTAAGCAAATAATTTCTAACACTTGATGCATGGGGCTTCATTTCCATAGCTGTCGAGTTATGGAACTGTGACACATACTTTGTTTCGTTCCTAAAGGAATTAAATAGTTTTTTTACCGTAGCACTGGAGAGAACATTCGAAGAGAACTTCAACGACATAAAGTGTGTGGAATTCATCAAATTGTAACGAAACAACAGCGCCATAAACAACTGCTCACTGTCAGAAAAATGGGTCCCATAAACTTCTACCTCACTGTACGTAATTCACTGGTCTGCAAAACGTAAAGACGAGATACATAAAGTAAAATAACACATTAACAACTCGTTGGAAATGAATGGAAGTGCGCAACCTACCCTCCCCCCCCCCCCCCCCCCGCCCCAAACCGTTACGCGAGGCAGTTGATGCAAACGGAAAAGACAGTGTGTGTCAATAAACTGGGGAGCAGTTACAGTGCACTGTGACGAAGTCCTTCGTTACAACATGGAACATGGCCTGGAGGCGACATGTCGATGGCTTCACACTGGGAAGAATCGCCGGAAGACTAGAAGAAGGTAGAAGTGTGGAAGTGTGGCGTGTATAGCCCAGCAATTTGCTACTGCTCACAGCATTGTATCACGTGCATGGGGCGGGGAGGGGGGGGGGGGGAGGAGGGCATTCCGACCCATAGGCCCTGCTGCCTAAAGGAGGTCTCTGACTACGGTCAGCTGCAGCAGCAGAAGACCTCTGCGATGTGCAGCAGGCAAGAATGGAACCACGTCAAGCAACGTGTACAATTGCAACCACATTTAACATGACTACACCGTTTGCGATGGTGCCAGGAGTATATGGACTGTACCAACGAGGACCGGGGCTGCACGCTCACCTCGGATGGAAGCAGACTCAGTGTGAGCAGTGATTCTGGACGTACTCTTACATGGCGAGCGGTGGGAATGCGTAATGCATCCGTGAACACTGGCGAAGATGATCGTCCTGGTGATCCAGGTACTACGGTAGCATAATAGTGCTTCCGTGTAGACACCTCCAAATCTTTGAACATGGCACACTCTCGGGTCAACGTTATTATGACTCCTTCCCAAGTACCTCTTTTCACGGTGCATTCGGCTTTGACTCAGTTTTTTTTTTATGGAAGACAATGCACAGCGTCGTCGGACTGCGCAGGCGGAGCAGCTCTTGAAACGAGAGGATAGGAACACGTTGCAAAACATGGATCACTGTCCGTGGTGATCACACACTTTGATAAGAACCGTGTCTCGCCTTTTGAAATGCCCAGGGGACCATCAAAATCGCGTTGAATACAGTGTAAAAGTGCCATTTCTGTTCGTCTCATAGTCAACGGCGTATCAACCGAGGGCCGGGTGGGGGGGGGGGGGGGGGGGGGAGGGGGGGCAGGAAGGGCTGTCGCCCCCCACACCCACTTCAAACCCCGGGGGGGGGGGGGGCTGTTAGATACAGTTTCTGCCCCCAATCCCCCTCCCCCCAAATTCAATTGGAGTTTTATTTGATCTATAGGTAGCCCCAGTGAATAAACTATGCAGCCGTCAAGAAAAATAGGATCAATATTTTTGTTGGCACCGTTTTTTGCTTTTGACTGAAGCATCTTATACAACCTACTACTTTCTATCCTCTCCCCTCGTCTCATTTTTCAGTCTGTGACTCCTAATGGCGTAACAGCCTCTGTATGAATATGTAACAGATTCTGCATAGCGCTTTCCAACAGTTGTTGAGAGAGATCGGGTTCTGAGGGCCGGCTATGTCGTATAGGCGAGCTACGGGGTGGCCGCTTCACCGAATTTGGGGGTAGAGCGCCAGACGTAAGGTAGAAATCTTGACTGTAAAAAATTGGTTTTGCTGTCCCTTTACGTTTTTAACAGTTCTCCTCCGCACCTACACCTGCGTAAAAATTTACTATTCAAAAGAAGTATTGCCACCCCCTCGTTACTTACTGTTCAGGTCCCCTTCAATCTAAGTCCGCATACGTTCGCAGATCTGCAGGTGGTGCAAAACTTTTTTTGATCAGTTTCGTCTCGCGGTCACGCAGGCACGAGCCACGTGCGGTCATTTCGAAAATGACAAACAGCGGCCAACAATGCCCAAACAGCAGTCGATACGGCTTACCTAGCTCGCTGCTACAATATCCGCCGCACTATCGAAGAACCCAACATTTAAGAAAACAAAAACAACGTTATAACCTAAACGTGAGGAGAGGCAGTATTCTAACACTCCCTCCCTTTCTCCTGCCTTCACGACCACCATGCCTTCACACCGTAGCTACATCGCTGTGCATTGTTGCTCAGGTAACGAACGTGAAACGTTCACAGTGTAGCCAGTGATTTTTCTCCATACACACATTTGATTTGCAGTTTCAAGGTGATTAGAGTGAGACTTTGCGGTGAAAGGTATATAACTATTTTATGTCATATATTTGTCATAAATCTGCTAGCTCAATACTGATTATTCTCAGCAGTTCATTGAAGAACGTTAATGTAATTATATTCTCACACTTCTCAGTGAGACTTTTATGGGAAAAAGGGGGGGGGGGGGGAGGGGAGAGGGAAGCGATTGCGTAACCGGAAGTATCTGCAAAAAGATGTCAGTTATTTCTGATACAGTGGAAATGCTTTTGAGTTCAAGGGGGCACCAAATCTCAATGCCAAAGCAACAAAGTAGTGCCTGAATCTACACTGGAATACTCAGAACTCGCTTGACTCCCCGTATCAGTGGCAAACAGGTCCAGAAATAATTAACAACGGTTGGTGAATGAGCATTCCCTACCACAAAGCAAGTAGAGGTTCATTCAACAAAGGTGTCGATAATCACTAGCCTATATAACAATATAAGTGAAACTCGTACAGACAGGCGCAGACTACGTACATATAACATCGTATCGAGAACTAAGATGGAATAATTCTTGTAAGTTGCAAGAAAACTGGCATTTGGACGCATGCGTTCGAGGTAGGTGTAGTATTGCAAGAAAATCCCCTCATAACCCATTACAGCTTGTCCTGAAATTAGGCTCCATGACAGTGTACTCAGGTCATCCTTTTATTCCACAGCAAGAGAAAGTCCACTGCTGTTGCAGGATCAGAAAAGTGAGACGTATGTTCCGAAACATTACCATTTCGCAAGTTGTTATGAACTTTATAGTTCATGAGACGCACTACATTAACATTTCAGTATGAAAATTTTAAATAATTTGACTAGTTACAAATATCCTCCTTTTACGTCTCATAGGAATAAATAAGACATTCATGATTTGACATATGCTGCTTCGTTTAAGGGCCACATTTCTCATAGTCAATCTTGAGATAGTGGTTAAGCAATACACTCAATCAGTCGTGGCAATTATTGCTTTAATGTCTTTCATGCTAAAAACAGCCCTGAGTTCACTAAGGCATTACAGATAAGTTTATCCTGAGGTCTAGTACGCACTGATCTATTATCCAGACTCATTATCGCAATCGTTATCACTGGGGCATAGACGCGGTATTATTGTTGCGGACTGTTTGTGGAAAACTCTTTCTCGCCCTGCAACGCAAAAGAACCGAAGCGGATCATTGTTTTACATGCACGAGGCAAAGCTACACCCTTTTCTGAAATTAGGTTATTCGGAAAACGTTTTTCTATTTGCACACAGAAATTAAGAAAATACTCTTTTTGGATTTGCGTAGTTTTACTTTCCACTATGCAACGATTATCATGTGATTTCCTAAAAAAATTTACGTATTATAGCCGAACATTCGTGCTTGGCAGTGAAGTGGCGACCTTATCGTTATTAGTCATAGTTTTTACGATTTTTATAAATGACGTACCATAACTCATTGAACGTAATTTGAAGAATTTGCAGTGAAGAATGACCCGACTGTCTATTTCACGTTTAGTGTACTGTTAATTTCTATCGTGATAGGAATGCTGGATCTTGCCAGTGACGAGTGAATGGATAGTATGTGTTGGTGATACGCTGCACATGGTAAGTTTAAAACGCCATGCAAAGTGCAGCGTGACAATCACTACACATAAACAGTTCAAGATACTGAAACAAGGTTTTCAGCAAATAACAGTACGCAAAGAGATGAGTAGTTCTCTGTGCAGTAAATGCTGTGAGGTTTCTATCTATCATAAGTTTCCACGAAGGAATGGAAGGTCTTGTAAATCGGAATGGTTTGTGGCTTATCTGTGGCTACATTACGAAGAAAAAGGTGGCAGTGTTTTCTGTTATGACTGCATTCGTTCCATCCACTTAGTGAACAACAGAAGACCACAGAAAGAGACAGCTTTTCTTAAGAAGTTTTCTGTAACTGGAAAAAAGCTACGGAAAAGTTCAAGACAGACGGAAAGAGTCGTTATTATTGAGAGTCTCTCGCAATTATTCAGCAACGTGAATAGCACACCTGTGATTGCCCAAGTAGCATGGCATCTGTTGACCAATCAGGAGAAAACTAGACGCGTTTTACTAGTAATTATCAGTTCGCACAGGTTCTTGGGTCGACAGGAAACGCACTGAGAGGGCATGAAACGGTCTCTGGGACCTCATGACATTTCTCGATGAGAGGAAGAATGATGTGCCAGAACTAACTGAAAATATGGTTGAAAAGCCGTGACACTTGGTTGGCGCCAGCGATACAAAACGAAGTACTGGAAATTACGACTCACATTATCCAGCGAGAAACTGTGCAGCAAATACAAAATTCCCTATTTTTCATAATTATGGCAGATTCAACGATGGACGTGGCTGGCCAGGAACAGTTCACTGTTTGTGTACGTTGTGTTGACCTTGAGACGCTTGAAACAGAATTTTTTCTGGGCTTATATATTTGCCGGACTCTGAGGTGCAAACGCTGGCAACTACCATTAAAGACATCCTTCTAGAAATTGAGTTTCTACGCCCCCACCGTTTCGATGGTGTAGCTAATAAGTCTGGGCGGGCCAAAGGTAAAGAGTCATTACATCCACTGCAGCAATCATTGTTGTATCTGGCACTACAGGAAGTTTCAAGAATGTGATCCACTGTGTGTACTGGTAAAAGAACTGGTGAAAGATGTCTCAAATATAATTCTAGAATCCGCCAAAGGAAAAACGTGTATGTAGATGTTGTGTTACGCTACCGTCTGGTGTCGATGAAACGATTCCAAACCCAAGAGCTCAGCGACTGATTCCAGTGTGTCCCATCCAATGGGCTGTAGGTGTAAAAGCTTTGACACGTTTCAGGGAAAAGTGAGCGGGTCCAGAAAACGGTGACCGAAATATCGAATTTACCGAGCTCAGTTAGAGGCGAAACATGGTCAGTCCTGCGGGGCTATGCGAAGCGGCTCGAAAAGTTGGAAACTCTTTTTTATATAACAGTAGCAAATGAAGTGTCTGGACTGTGTGAGGAACTGGCCAGATCCTTACAGAATCCACATTTTAATGCAACCGGAGTAAGACAGTCTGTAGAGGTTCTAAAAGTAGCACTTGCAAATCTTAGGAATACGGAAGCATTTGATATACTGCTCGAGAAATGCAAAGATTATTCTAAAAACCTAAATACGAAAAATCCAAAAATCTCACGGTCAAGAAAAATACCAGCGACAATTCAACACGCAGAAACACCGTCTGTTCCCAAAGAATTGTCTCAAGAACGAAAATTTTGGAAACATTTGTTTGAAATTCTTGATCTCCTTCTGAATGAGATTAATCGAAGTTTCAACCAAGAGGATCTAATGCGACTATCCCATCTTGAAGAGATACTTATTATGTCCTCCCAAACACATCCTCTATCTACACGACGTTTGGAAGAACTGCTAGGAGTACATACAACAGACTTTAAGCTGGACAGGCTTCATGCACAGCCTGAAATGCTGCGAACCATTACGACTGGTATACAACCATGTGATGTATTCTCTATTGGAAGAAAACTTAAAGCTGAACCTGGTAAATTTAAAGAACTCTTTCAGGAAGTTATTCGCCTCATCATTCTGATTCTGACAGTTCCAGTATCGTCAGCATCCTCTGAGAGTCATTCATCGCCTTTAGACGACTTAAAACTTTCCTCAGACCAACAATGATTCAGTCGACACCCATCCATCTACTCCTCCATATTCATCAAGTCAGAGCTGTAAAAATTAACCTTATGGATGTCATGAAATAATTTCTTTCCCAAACTGTCGAAAGGAAACCTATATTTGGAAACAGTACACACTATTTTTTAGCCTAAATAGAAACAAAATAAATGCCTTCTTCTTATTCAAACAAATGATCTTTTCTTTTATTCATTAAGATCTGATGCATAGTGCTCGTAAAATAGTAATAATAGCAAAAGGTTTCTCTCTGGCTGATTGATATTGAAGTCTACAGTAAATATGAACTCCTTTTCGTAAATGGTCTCAAAAAAAAAAGCAGGACCAATGTCTTCCCAGATAAATTATATCTTTTTAAAAATTAAAGCAATGAAATTGTTTTCAAGAGCACGACCTATAAAATGGGTCAATATTAATATTAATGAATTGTTTCTCTCTGTAGAACAACATAGTGCTGATTACCTAATACACCTTCCCACATTATCGGTATGCATGTATTTTTAACGGTTTCGCTGAAATACGAAATCAATAAAAGGGTTTGCTTGCCCCCTCTAAAGTATTAGTTGGGGTGCCAATGCTCATAATATCTTTCTTTCAGTTATCGTCTATGTTATAGTGTAGCAGTTCTTTCATTGTATGGCCCGAGTTTCAAGGAGCTAAGTTATCCCGCAGTGATACATTATGCTACAGTTATTTTCGTCCGTAATTTTTGCACGGCGGTGTATAAGCAAACACATAACTCAAGAACGGTTGGTGTGTTTATCTATGTACTTCAAGGACTCAGTCTTCGCTCTGTTGTCTTAGCGATCAGACAACTTGCTCGTAAAACTGTTCAGATTGCCACGATGTATTACATGACATTCGAAAAATTGGATATGGACTACGTTTACAGCGAACGTCGCCAAACTGCTGGAGAAGTGATTCGCTTGTTTGCCGAATCATATTCTAATTCTTCGAAGTCCTCACAATCTGTCTTTGAAAACGTCATTTTAAAAATAAAAAAACTGGAAGTATGAAGAATAAATACGCCAACTGATGAGAGAAATGCCACCAACGTTTTAGCAGAGGTAACATACTTTTTACACGTCGTCCTGTAGCAGCTTTACTGTGCGAATGGGATAGGCTCAGTCGAAAGAGTTTTCTCAGAATGCTGTACTCTAATGCATTTCACATTTCAGGCTTTGACTTTCAAATCGGCCACAGTCCTCCGAATGACTTCTACGAAAGCTGTAAAGTGATGAGATGTTTCGAACGCCAGAGAAAAGCGGACATAGAGATACGCGAGCAGAAAGATTTGCCCGAGATATGCAGACACCATCTTTGTCAGGTAGTGGCCAGCTTCAACAATGGATCGCAAGTTAAAACACGTCACTGTTTCTGTCGCACCCTGTACAAACAAACAGGGACGAAAATATTAAATGTATAGATTTCAATTTTGACAAGCATGCAACTAAGTATTGCTACAGGTAGATGTCCAGATTCCATCATCATCTGTGACGATTTCATGAGACTGGCGTACATTTTACATACTATCAGTTATTGTATAATTACGATGATCTGTTCAAAGTTGAAGTAATTTTAGATAACTGCATTGTGAAATAATGCTGTGATTTAATTAAACAAGCTAGAACTGTGTTTTCATATTTACAATGGAAACATTGTCCCAGACAATCATGTATTAACCACATTCCGAAGTTCTAAATTAATTATTATTGTACAAACTTACGCTACTTAAGCGTTTTGTGTTAACATACTATTCAAGAAATTCAATCTGAGGAACTAGGCGTCCGATTTGTTTTAATTTTGCAGTACGAAGACAGGCATGGATTCATATACTGCTATTTCGTATTATGAGGCCAAATGACGCTTTCTGCGTGTTTATAGACTAAAAAAACATGGACTACTATTTGATAAATTTGCCTTTTTCACCTTAATAAACGCAAGCATGTAATTTTTGGTAATGCTGCTCTCGACTTATCTATTGTGATAGATAAGAGTGCAGTTTCAGAAACTGCCCATAAGGAACAAGTATAAATCAAGTAAAATGGAGAGCAACAAACTGCACACAACCGAATAGACAACTATTATGGACATAGAACAATACGAAAAATAAAACTTTAAAAAATGTTTGAAGGCTAATCCACTTCAAGACTATTGTAAGGTAAATAGGAACCAAACACAGTTTTTATAAGTTGTTTCACATTTAATTTTTAAATTTTTTACTCGCTCTGGGAAATCACTGGTATCAGCGAGGAAATGTTCACATTATTTCTCGATCACCGCACAAGTGCACATTCCTACTGAACCTCCAGCAGTCAGGCGTGGTGTTGTGAAAAGGACAATAGCAGAGGTTTTTATGCCTTATCAGTGCCTTAAGCATGAGCTATTGTGCCACAGTTGAAATGTATTCTTTTGTTGATGCATACTCGATAACGTTAAAATGGCTCTAATTTCTTTGTTTAGCATTCTCGTTTATTTTTCTGAATTGTATGCAACGAGGTTATTGTTGTTGTAAAATGTACAACAGTGCCTGCTGGTGTGACAGTTACAAGTGTTCTAGGAGTTAACACACAGAGGTAAGTGTAATAAGAAGCTAACTGTTCATAGTCATTGTTTGTATTTAATTTTTTATTCAATGTATTTAATAGTTTGTTCAGTAAAGGCTTGACTTTACTTAAAACTGTCCGTGTTGTAAATCTGACAACGTACGCCTGCTAAAATGATGACTTTAGCTGTGCCTGCCGGAAAGTTAATTACGCGGGATCGAGCTCTTAGGTCATTGCTGTATTCGTCTTACACAATACTACTTGCAGCCGCCACGGCGCTGCGCATTGTTACGTGTCCGCAAATCTCTGGTGTCCGCAAATCTCCATGCCCCATATCTCTGAAAACCAGCCGTTCTATGCAAGATTTTGTTTACGAATTAACCATTGCTTGCAAACCTTCGGGAAATCAATCCTTGCAATATGCTCTGCTGGTCAACTGAAAAACCACGCTGGCTAAGAAAGTTGATAAACGGCAACCTTGATCCGTCAACGTGTGATGAGAGCTTTTTCAAGACTTGCATGACTGGTTCATATTTTATTCACCCTTTCTTCTCTTCCTTTCCAGGTATTTATCCCGTATTTTCATACGTAGGTTGGAACTTAAATAGTGGCAACTATTTATTCACAACCGATGCAAAAGAATTACACGTTTGCACCTGTTACTGCCCCTCAAAGTAGTCACGAGCGTTGTGTACAACCCTTGCCAGCGATGTGGAAGGCGTAGTATTCCGTTAGCAGAGCCTGTTCTGTTGATGGTGCGAATGGAGCGGTTTGCTGCCTGTCGAATCTCTGGAACAGTTCTGAAGCGAATGCCACGAAGTGGTTCCTTCGTCTTCGGAATCAAATCAAAGTCACAAGAACGTAAGTCTGAGGAGTATGGTGGATGATACAGCACTTCCCAGTCCCATCAACCGAACGGAGCAGCCACAGCTTGCGCTGTATGCGTCCGCGCATTGTCGTGCAAAATGATGGGTGGGTTGCGCAGAAAGTGTCGCCGCTTCTTTCGCAAAGCTGGTCGCAGGTGACGCTCCAAAAACGATCAGTAATACTGTGCATTGACGGTCTGCCGTGGAGGAACGTAATGCGTTAGGATAACACCATCACAGTCGTACACGAGAATCACCATAAGTTTCACCGTACTGGGGCTCTGACGCACTTTCGACTTTCGCGGCGATCCGTAATGACGCCATTCGCTGGATTGGCGTTTCAGTTTTGGCCTCGTGACATTCGCTTCAGAACTGGTCCAGAGATTCGACAGGCAGTAGACCGCTCCATTCGCTCCATCAACAGAACAGGCTCTGCTAACGGTATACTACGCCTTCCACATCGCTGGCAAAGAGTTCTACACAGCGCTGCTGACTACTTTGAAGGTCGGTATCAGGTTCAAACATGTAACTCTTTTGTATGGGTTGTGAATAAATAGTTGACACTATTTAGGTTCCACCCCTTCTATTTGGCAACGTTAGTGGTTCTTGTTTATTTATGAGATTCTCAGTAGCCACAAATATCTACTTTCCATAAGAAGTATTCTGCCAAAGTAATTGGAAAATATCTTACTGGACATAAGGGAACTAAAGTGGTGCCAGCATGACGCATTTCCTACGCAGAGCTTAACAGAACTTCTGGAGATCATTGGACCAGTCGTCCAGGAAACACAAAGTAGCCTTCACGCCCAAAGTACTTAGCACCTCTGGAGTTTTACCTGTGGGAATAAAGAAGTTGTCTGCAAGGAAACACCAACGACTAGCAAACATGAAATGCCCTGTAACCTGGGTTGCCGAGCCAAGCGTTTGCTTTTTACTGAACTGTTTATTGTTTCAGACCTGTGTTCAGTATCGAAGGTAGCGTGGTTTTATATTTTTAAGACTTCATTCACATCATTAATTTGCCGGCCGGGGTGGCCGAGCGGTTCTAGACGCTACAGTCTGGAACCGTGCGACCGCTACGTCGCAGGTTCGAATCCTGCCTCGGGCATGGATGTGTGAGATGTCTTAGGTTAGTTAGGTTTATGTAGTTCTAAGTTCTAGGGGACTGATGACCTCAGATGTTAAGTCCCATAGTGCTCAGAGCCATTTGAACCACATCATTAATTTATCTATTGAGTTTCAAAATCAAGCCAATAAACAAACGTATTGTGTGCTGTTGTAGGCTAATTACAAAGTCAAGCTTCCATGACCACAAATTCGTTTTCGTGGAAAACGTTTTTAAACTGAGAAGAAACGCCTATCATAAAAAAATTATCAGAAGTATAATGATGGGTCTATGCAGCAATTCCTACGTGAAAAGAGCCTTCAGTCACATGATTCATTTACAGTCTTGTCGATATGGTAAAAACAGAACTAGCTCTAATTTTAAGTTTACAACGACTTTTACCAAAAAATAAAAATTTGTTTAAAGCTAAAACTAGCATTAATAAACATAATTTCTAATGTTTACTAAGTGTTTTACTGTGCTCACCCTCAGTCCTCAGCTCAACATATCTTTCCGTTAGGCAGTGTTCAGTAATTTTGTCAATTTACTCCGGCAACCCTACCTATAACACCAGTCTGTGCTGCGGTAAGTTCATATAAAATTCAGTGTGCATTATTGTCTGCCCATAAGTGCCTTATGCTACGTATCAACGTTTGTGGTGACGTTTTAAGTCATAGTACCAAAAACACTAACCATACATGAGTTACTTGTTCGACTACATTTTTCCTGACAGTGGGAGACCAGTATGTGGCACTAAAAGATTTTGTCCAGCGGCAAAAGAATAAGGTATACATGGTGTTACAAAAAGGTACGACCAAACTTTCAGGAAACATTCCTCACAAACAAAGAAAGAAAATATGTTATGTGGACATGTGTCCGGAAACGCTTACTTTCCATGTTAGACCTCATTTTATTACTTCTCTTCAAATCACATTAATCATGGAATGGAAACACACAGCAACAGAACGTACCAGCGTGACTTCAAACACTTTGTTACAGGAAATGTTCAAAATATCCTCCGTTAGCGAGGATACATGCATCCACCCTCCGTCGCATGGAATCCCTGATGCGCTGATGCAGACCTCGAGAATGGAGTATTGTATCACAGCCGTCCGCAATACGAGCACGAAGAGTCTCTACATTTGGTATCGGGGTTGCGTAGACAAGAGCTTTCAAATGCCCCCATAAATGAAAGTCAAGAGGGTTGAGGTCAGGAGAGCGTGGAGGCCATGGAATTGTTCCGCCTCTACCAATCCATCGGTCACCGAATCTGTTGTTGAGAAGCGTACGAACACTTCGACTGAAATGTGCAGGAGCTCCATCGTGCATGAACCACACGTTGTGTGGTACTTGTAAAGGCACATGTTCAAGCAGCACAGGTAGAGTATCCCATATGAAATCATGATAACGTGCTCCATTGGGCGTAGGTGGAAGAACATGGGGCCCAATCAAGACATCACCAACAATGCCTGCCCAAACGTTCACAGAAAATCTGTGTTGATGACGTGATTGCACAATTTCGTGCGGATTCTCGTCAGCCCACACATGTTGATTGTGAAAATTTACAATTTGATCACGTTGGAATGAAGCCTCATCCGTAAAGAGAACATTTGCACTGAAATGAGGATTGACACATTGTTGGATGAACCATTCGCAGAAGTGTACCCGTGGAGGCCAATCAGCTGCTGATAGTGCCTGCACACGCTGTACATGGTACGGAAACAACTGGTTCTCCCGTAGCACTCTCCATACAGTGACGTGGTCAACGTTACCTTGTACAGCAGCAACTTCTCTGACGCTGACATTAGGGTTATCGTCAACTGCACGAAGAATTGCCTCGTCCATTGCAGGTGTCCTCGTCGTTCTAGGTCTTCCCCAGTCGCGAGTCATAGGCTGGAATGTTCCGTGCTCCCTAAGACGCCGATCAATTGCTTCGAACGTCTCCCTGTCGAGACATCTTCGTTCTGGAAATCTGTCTCGATACAAACGTAACACGCCACGGCTATTGCCCCGTGCTAATCCATACATCAAATGGGCATCTGCCAACTCCGCATTTGTAAACATTGCACTGACTGCAAAACACGTTCGTGATGAACACTAACCTGTTGATGCTACGTACTGATGTGCTTGATGCTAGTATTGTAGAGCAATGAGTCGCATGTCAACACAAGCACCGAAGTCAACATTACCTTCCTTCAATTGGGCCAACTGGCGGTGAATCGAGGAAGTACAGTACATACTGACGAAACTAAAATGAGCTCTAACATGGAAATTAAGCGTTTCCGGACACACGTCCTCATAACATCTTTTCTTTATTTGTGTGTGAGGAATGTTTCCTGAAAGTTTGGCCATACCCTGTATAGCCCCATTGAAAAGAAAACAAAAACTTTCTGTGTGCACAGTTCGGGTTCGACCCGAAGATTTGTCGCGAAAATAATAAAATTATAACAAGTGTTCCGTATTAATACGTACTTTAATTATCAGTCTGCTTAATACAATAGTTGCACAGAGTAGTATAATGGTTACAGAAGAGACAAATCACAAACTTGGACTGTCACTGGCCGCTCCATGCCTAAAGGGCCAGCTATGTAATCGCTCTGCGCCGTCCTCTCTCTCCCTCTTCATTTTCTTTTCGACGCTGCCCGAGCATACTTACGAGTCATTCGAGGTGATATCTTTCACTACTTATTTTCAGTCTGCTGACGATTCCGGCGAATATTTTTATAGTCTTCCTTTGGATTCTTGTAGTGCTCCGGAAGCTCTTCGCACTGAGTCACGAATCAATGTCCTAGCTAAATGCGTATCCACGTTTCACCAATTTATACAATTAGACAAAGCTAATTCGTAACAATGACGGGCAAGCGCCTGCACTGGTACGATAAAGTGACAAATAAAGCAAAAACTGTGCGATGAACAGGTATAGATATCATGTATCCACTGTGAGCTCAACCATTGTTTACGCATTGTTAGTCGTAGTTAGACCTAACGTATACTGGGTTCATAAATTTGCGACAAAACTTCCCACGATTTTGCACGGCAACACGCGGGTAAAACAAATACACAGTAATTGGGGGGGGGGGGCGGAAAACAGTGCAGCCATTGTCCTATTGCAGAAACGGAGCTGTTCATCTGTCTCTCCAAAATTGCATGATCTCTGACTTTCGAGCCAAGGGTGTAAGCATTTCCGAAACGGCTCATTTTCTATACGTTTCGGGTGCCGCCGTGGTTAAAATATAGCGTGCACGGCAAAATGGTACTGTCTAAAGCTCGGGTCTAGGCAACTGTGGTGCACCACAAGCTGAAGATGAGTCCGGTGAATGACGGCTGTGTACGGACGAATAGACGGGCAGATGTTGAACAACTGACCTCCCAGATGAAGCAGCGAACGTTGGTGGGTATGAGCATCCATAGCAGGCGCCTGGTTCGTGCACGCATCCTGACTGCCCTTCAGAATTTGTACGCCAATACCACAACTGGGCGTTCACTGAGCGTCCTTTTCAGATGAATAACGTTCTATACCCCATCGGACAGATACCCGCTGGCGCGTACGGCGCAAACGTTTGAAAGCAAACACCCTCGAACCGCCGATGAAGCGTTATGCTCGGGAGAATGTTTTCGTGGAATTCTCTGAGTGATTTTGTTTTCTGCAAGGCGCTGTGGATCAACACGTGTATGCACCTACCCTCGCGGTCCATGTCTGCCTCTGCATGCAGTTTGTGTTTCCTTCGCAAGATGGCATCTACCAACAGGACAACGCAACGTGTCTCCCAGTGCGCAGTGTACCTGCGTCATTCGAAGGGCATTGGGATGAGTTTACCGTACTTCCCTGGCCACCAAATAGGCCATATTTAAACCCAATCGAGCATCTATGGGACCACCTCGACGGGCTGTTCGCCCCATGGATCCTCATTCGAAAAATCTAGCACAACTGTGCGCGACACTGGAGTCGGCATGACTCCACATCTCTGACGGTACCTTCCAGAACTTCACTGACGCTTTCCATTCACGCCACGCAGCAGTCCACGCAACAAAAGCCGATTATTCAGGCTTTGAAGAGGGGTTCACTTTAATGTGACCGGGCGGTGTACTTCGAAGTTGTGAGAGGAGGTAGTTATGGAATTAGAAGGGACAGGCAATTTTCTTTGCTCTCCTATTTTAGTGACTAACGAAATCGGTGTTATAAATGTGATTTTCCCTAGTTTCCCTCAAATTCTTAAAACAATTTAATGTGGTGTCACCGCCAGACACCACACTTGCTAGGTGGTAGCCTTTAAATCGGCCGCGGTCCGTTAGTATACGTAGGACCCGCGTGTCGCCACTATCAGTGATTGCAGACCGAGCGCCGCCACACGGCAGGTCTAGTCTAGAGAGACTTCCTAGCACTCGTCCCAGTTGTACAGCCGACTTTGCTAGCGATGGTTCACTGTCTACATACGCTCTCATTTGCACAGACGACAGTTTAGCATAGCCTTCAGCTACGTCATTTGCTACGACCTTGCGAGGCGCCATATTCAGTTACTATGTCTTCTGAACAGATAATATTGTGACTCATGTACCGTCAAGAGCGACATTCATCATTAATGGATTAAAGTTAAGTATCCAACTAATTACGTCCGCTTTCTGAATTCTAATTCCTTGTCATGTTCCAGACCTCACGTCAGTATAGTCCTTCCCTTCTCACGCCAGCCTGCGTGAGCTAAAACCCGCGCATTTCGGCCTCCTCTCGTAACACGGTGTTGGCTCTTCTGCCAACCCAACATTTAATATTATATTTAAAGAATTATGACAGTAACAGTTCGTGCAGCTATTAAGGGGAAGGTGTAGTCTGACGAGAGTTCTCGTTCCCTTTTGTGTAAACTTCCCTCAGTAAAAATCAAATAAGGCAGCAGGCGTGGCGTGCCAGTGTCACAGCCAAACCTGAAGACAAATCCATTGACAAGTAGTTTCTTAGACCAGTTCAGAAGGAATCTGACAAGTATATGGTGAATCCCGTTTGTTTCTAGGACGTAAAATACCACAGAATTTTTGTTATTTCAAGCTTGAAGACAAAAAATAACGTTTTTAAGTTTAATTAGAAGACACGTTTGCATAAGCAATCTACTTGTGTAATTTTAGCCAATGGGAGAACTGACGTCCTTGTAAAGCGATTCGTAGCGTCTTCTGTGGTGTCCCATCACAGCGTTTTATTTCAGATGTCGACAAACAATTTTCATTTTACAGTACCATACATATGTAAATGGTAGTATTATTTGATAATACGATATATTGTCAAGCGCGTGAGACATGAAAGTAAAATTTTAAGTGCTCTTTACATAGGATACTCCACAAAAAATGTTGTAAGCCTTCCTCTCACCTCTGACGCCATAACAGTACTTCTGTTATACGATCTACTAAGTGGTCTCAGTCGAAATCAAGCGAAAGTCTGCAGAGCCTTCTTTGCTTATTGCTGTTTTATATAACAAAATACCACAACTTAAAATTTTTTCTCCTTTGTCAGGGTCAATCTCAGTTTCTTTAACTAATAGACACCATCTACTTGCCATTATTCCAAAACTATATTCGACCATTTGTCTTGGATGCAACAATCATTTTTTGAAAAGATCAGGCTGATGTGTCAAACCTGTGATGGAATATGACTGCATAAGATACGTCTTCAAGGAGAAACCTCTGCCGACAGATTTGGTACTCTTTCTTCACTTGCAGGAAGCTGTTTCTCACTGCTACATTGCAGAGCACCACATTCGAACAGTCTGCGTAACTGAGTTCCCGAACACCCCACTGTTATTCTGTTTGCCCGTCGCACCAACTTCGACACAAATGAACTTGTAGTCAGCTTCCACGACTACTTGCAACACAACTGAGAAAAATTTCTTGTAGTACCTACTTCCTGAATACTTCGGGCACGTGACTTTAATATGTCTGGTTTCGATGGAACCATGCTACTTACGAAATTTCCATTTGTCTCAAAATTCCACTCCTTGTGTGGATGATTGAAATGGCGTATGAACATTGTGTAAAACTTCCCATATCAAGCGGCACGTTTCGTGAATGATCCTCCCAAGTACGCCACTGGCCATTAAAATTGCTACACCACGAAGATGACGTGCTACAGACGAGAAATTTAACCGACAGGAAGAAGATGCTGTGATTGCAAATGATTAGCTTTTCAGAGCATTCACACAAGGTTGGCGCCGGTGGCAAAACCTACAACGTGCTGATATGAGGAAAGTTTCCAACTAATTTCTCATACACAAACAGCAGTTGACCGGCGTTGCCTGGTGAAACGTTGTTGTGATGCCACGTGTAAGGAGGAGAAATGCGTACCATCACGTTTCCGACTTCGATAAAGGTCGGATTGTAGCCTATCGCGATTGCGGTTTATCGTATCGCGACATTGCTGATCGTGTTGGTCGAGTTCCAATGACTGTTAGCAGAATACGTAATCGGTGGGTTCCGGAGGTTAATACGGAACACCGTGCTGGATCCCAACGGCCTCGTATCACTAGCAGTCGAGATGACAGGCATCTTATCCGCATGGCTGTAACGGATCGTGCAGCCACGTCTCGATCCATGAGTCGACAGATGGAGACGTTTGCAAGACAACAACCATCTACACGAACAGTTCGACGACGTTTCAAGCAGCATGGACTATCAGCTCGGAGACCGTGGCTGCGGTTACCCTTGACGCTGCATCACAGACAGGAGCGCCTGCGATGGTGTACTCAACGACGAACCTGGGTGCACGAATGGCAAAACGTCATTTTTTCGGATGAATCCAGGTTCTGTTTACAGCATCATGATGGTCGCATCCTTGTTTGGCGACATTGCGGTGATCGCACATTGGAAGTGTGTATTCGTCATCGCCATCCCCCCTGCAGGTCCGGGGGTAAGAATAGGCCCGTGGTATTCCTGCCTGTCGTAAGAGGCGACTAAAAGGAGTCTCAACTGTTTCGGCCTTTAATGTGATGGTCCCCTAAGGGGTTTGACCACTCTATTTCAAAATTTTTCCGTTAGTGCGTACCATTTGGGGAAGGACGCCTTACGTGGTGCATTCTATATCCATCTTGCCCTAAGATCTGGCATATTTGTTTTTTTCATGGAGTTGGACTTAAAATGGTAGCCTACATTCCCTCCATTGTGCACTTCCATCTTTGCTCCATTTATTAATGGATGTTCGACACCCGACAACCAGCCTGGTAGCCAGTCTGTTGTGGTGGGGGTGTCATGTACCCTCTTGGTGGTAGCCCCCTTGACTACACAGGGATCGCACTGCTGATGCCTGAGCTGCGACCTCCCCACATATGCCGAGGAGTTTATGCCTATCCCTCTGGGGCATCAGGACTCCCGGCAAAGGCCATCCTGCCAGGTGGTCTTTGCTGTGGCTGGGTGGCGCCCATGGGGAGAGCCCCTGGTCGGAGTGGGTGGCATCAGGGTGGATGACCCGCAATGAAGCGTGGTACATCATCTCTCACTGGTGGGCCTCCACTGGCAGTCTCTAAGCGATTGAGGTCTAACCTCAACGTGAAGAAATTTGATCCGAGATCATTTCCCTCCCTGGCCACTCCATGGGAGGAACGTATGGCTAAAGAAGGCGGTAGTGATTATTCACCCCAGTATCTAGTCTGTACCCGAGGCGATGGTGAATCTTTTATGTCAACCAAACCCCAGCATATAGAGGACAAGTTCGGGGAGGTGGAGGGCTTGTCTAAAATGCGCTCTGGTTCAGTTCTAATCCAGACAGCATCCTCTGCCCAGTCACGGAGGTTGCTCACTTGCAATAAGTTAGGGGATGTTTCTGTCAGCATCACGCCGCATAAGAGTCTCAACATGGTCCAGGGTATTATATTCTACAGGGATCTACTTCTGCAGTCAAACGATGAACTACGCGCCAACCTAGAACGACGAGGTGTTCACTTCGTCCGGCGCGTCCATCGGGGTCCGAAGGATAATCAGGTGGTCACCGGTGCCTTCATCTTGGCCTTTGAGGATGATGTCTTACCCGAAAAGGTCAAGGTGATGGTTTACCACTGTGATGTGAAACCATATATCCCTCCTCCGATGCGGTGTTTTAAATGCTGGAAGTTTGGGCACATGTCATCCCGCTCTACTTCCGGCGTCACATGTCGAGATTGTGGACATCCTTCGCATCCCAATACTCCATGTGCTCCGCCTCCCATCTGTGTTAACTGCGGAGAACACCATTCCCCCTGCTCACCGGACTGTAGGATCTTCCAGAAAGAAAGGAAGATAATGGAATATAAGACCCTGGACCACCTGACCTACACTGAGGCAAGGCGGAAATATGAGCGGCTACATCCTGTGCCAATGACATCCACCTATGCTGCTGCTGCAACACCGGTACGATCCTCTCCCATGTCGTCACATACTGTTGCCTCTCAGCTATGTCAGAATGAACCGGCCCCCTAGGTTGTGGGGGCACTTCCCCCTCTGTTGCTCCTGCTCCATCTACTTCAGGAGCAACACCACCTCAACCATCGGGGACATTAGTTCCCCCTTCCCAGCCGGAGAAGCGTGAGACTTCTTCGGCTACTCTAGCCAGGAAGGGGTCCCTTAGGGCCCTCCCATCCCAGGCTTTGCCCAGTGCCAAAGCGGACACCCGCAAATTTTTGAAACAACCACCGGTCACTGGTCTTGGGGTTTCACGGTCGTCGTTCGTCCCTGAGACTGACCCAGTGGGGCCCTCCCAGCCAGAGCCACCAAAGGCACAGCGTGCAAAGCAGTCGAAGAAAAAGGCTCCCAAGCATCCTGACATTGCGGTGGCACCTGTCCCACCACAACCTTCCAACTCTGCGACTGAGGATGAGGTGGAGATTCTGGCGTCCGCTGAGGACCTCGATCTCGCCGGTCCCTCAGACACCATTGATAGCACTAGCGCAGGTGCTCAGTCGGAGGTAGCAGGTGACCCAGCGGCGTAATCTGCCTTTCCAGTCCCTCACGCCTTTCTCAGCCATGGACAATATCATCCTCCAGTGGAACTGCAGCGGTTTCTTCCACCATCTACCTGAGCTCCGCCAACTTATCAGCCTTCACCCTTTCTTCTGCATTGCTATTCAGGAAACTTGGTTTCCAGCAATGCGAACCCCTGCCCTCCGTGGCTATCGGGGTTATTATAAGAACTGGGCAGCTTATGAAAGGGTGTCTGGTGGCGTCTGCATAAATGTCGTTAACTCTCTTCACAGCGAGTCTGTTCCTCTCCAAACAGCTTTAGAGGCTGTTGCTGTTCGGGTGTGGACGCCAAGGCAGTCTTTACCTTCCACCGGATGGTGATGTCGCGCAGCATGTCCTGGCTGCGCTGATAGCCCAATTGCCGCCACCTTTCTTGTTACTGGGCGACTTCAACGCCCATAACCCTCTGTGGGGTCGGTCAGTGGCAACAGGTCGAGGCGCCACCGTTGAGCATTTGTTGGCGCAGCTCGATCTCTCGATTTTAAATGATGGTGCCTTCACACACTTCAGTGTGGCGCATGGCACATACTCCACCATTGACCTTTCGATCTGTAGCCCTAGCCTCTTACCGTCTGTCCAATGGAGTGTGCATGACGACCTGTGTGGTAGTGACCATTTTCCGATCTTTCTGTCACTGCCACAGCGTCACTCTTCTGGGCGCCCCAGCAGATGGGCTATGAATAAGGGTGACTGGGACTTGCTCTCCTCCATTGCCGCTATTGAGCCTCTCTCTAATGACGACATTGATGTGGTGGTTCACTCAATCACCACCAGCATCGTTACTGCCGCAGAATCTGCCATTCCCAGTTCTTCTGGGTCCCCTCGGCGGCGGACTGTGCCTTGGTGGTCGCCTGAGATCGCTGAAGCAATTAAAGATCGCCGGCGGGCGCTCCAGCGGACAAGCGACATCCCTCCATCGTACACCTTATCGCCTGCAAACGGCTGCGTGCACGAGCACGCCGCCTTATCCGCCAACGCAAGCAGGAGTGCTGGGAGAGGTATGTGTCCACCATTGGCCTCCATGTCACTCCATCGCAGGTCTGGGCCACGATTCGACGCCTCTATGGCTATCGGACCCCTGTCAGCGTCCCTGCGCTGAATGGAGCAGTTTGTACTAACTCCGACGTAATTGCCAACCGCTTGGCAGAGCATTTTGCTCTGAATTCCGGTTCTGCCAATTACCCAGTGGCCTTCCGCTCCATTAAAGAGCGGATGGAACGTCGGAGCCTTTCGTTTCGCACCCACCATCCAGAATCGTACAATGTTCCATTCAGTGAGTGGGAATTTCGCAGTGCCCTAGCCGCTTGCCCTGATACCGCTCCTGGGCCAGATTGCATCCACTGTCAGATGCTGAAACGCCTTTCAGTGGACTGCCAGCGACGGCTCCTCGACCTTTAGAACCGTATTTGGGTCGAGGGTGAGTTTCCGTCGCAATGGCGGGAAAGTATTGCTATCCCCATTCTGAAACCAGGCAAGAACCCTTTGGAGGTGGACAGCTGCCGTCCCATTAGCCTCACCAACGATCTTTGCAAGTTGCTTGAACGGATGGTGAGCCAGCGCTTGAATTGGGTTCTGGAGTCTCGGGGCCTTCTGGCTCCATCTCAGGGTGGGTTCCGTAAAGGGCGCTCTGCCGCCGACAATCTGGTGGGCCTGGAGTCGGCCATCCGTACTGCCTTTGCCCGCCATCAGCACCTGGTCGCTGTCTTTTTCGACATGCGGAAGGCGTACGATACGACATGGCGTCATCACATCCTTTCTACGCTTCATGGATGGGGTCTTCGGGGCCCTCTGCCGATCTTTATCAGAAATTTTCTGTCGTATCGTACCTTCCGCGTGCAAGTCGCGGCCTCCCATAGTTCCTCCCGAGTTCAGGAGAACGGTGTGCCACAGGGATCTGTTTTAAGTGTGTGCCTGTTTTTAATAGCCATTAACGGGTTCGCTGCGGCGGTGGGAAATTCTGTCTCCGCTTCCCTGTATGCTGACGACTTCTGCCTTTCCTACAGCTCTATTGGCATTGCAGCTGCTGAACGTCAGCTGCAGGGCGCTATCCGCAAGGCGCAGTCTTGGGCTGTAGCTCATGGGTTCCAGTTTTTGGCAGCCAAGACCTGCGTTATGCATTTCTGCAGGCGACGCACTGTCCACCCGGACCCGCGGCTTTATCTTGACGGCGAGCTTCTTGCAGTGGTGGAGTCACATAGGTTTTTGGGGGTGGTTTTTGATGGTCGGTTAACTTGGCTGCCTCATATTCGGCAGCTTAAACAGATGTGTTGGCGGCATCTAAATGCTCTACGATGCTTGAGCCACACTCGCTGGGGCGCCGACCGATCTACCCTGTTACGGCTCTACCAGGCGTTAATCCAGTCTCGTCTGGATTATGGGAGCCTGGCTTATGGCTCAGCATCCCCGTCTGCGTTGCGGGTGCTGGACCCAATCCTCCACAGCGGGATACGCCTTGCCACTGGTGCTTTCCGGACCAGCCCTGTGGACAGCATACTTGTGGAGGCGAGTGTCACTCCACTGCGGTTACGGCGCCAACGTTTGCTGGCCGCTTATGCTGCCCATGTTTCCAGCTTGCCCGGGCATCCTAACTATCGGCTACTATTCCCACAGTCGCACGTCCATCTTCCAGAACGTCGGCCCAGGGCTGGATGTACGATCGCGGTCCGCGTCCGAGAGCTTCTCTCCGGGCTTGGGGCCTTACCTCTTCCGCCTCCTTTCTGCGTACCTCTGCGTGCACCCCCGTGGTGTGTGCCTCGCCTTCAGCTGGAATTGGCACAGGGCCCGAAGGACTCAGTCCCTCCGGAGGCATTCCGCCGCCGCTTTCTTTCCATCCTCGCAATGTATCAGGGCTTTGGCATTGTTTACACTGACGGCTCGATGGTTGCTGGTCGTGTCGGTTATGCGCTCACTCTAGGGGACCATTCTGAACAACGTTCATTGCCAGCTGGCTGCAGCATTTACACTGCTGAGCTGGTCGCCATCTTTCGTACCCTAGAGTATATCCGCTCCTGCTCAGGTGAGTCCTTCGTGATCTGTAGCGATTCCCTGAGCGGTTTACGAGCTCTCGATCAGTGTTTCCCTCGTTCTCGTCTGGTGATGGCTATCCAGGAGTCCCTGCATACTCTTGCCCGTTGCGGCCACTTTGTGGTCTTTGTGTGGACCCCCGGTCATGTCGGTATCCCGGGCAATGAACATGTTGACCGCCTGGCGAAAGAGGCCACCAGTAAACCATCTCTGGACGTTGGCCTCCCAGAGACTGATTTGAGGACAGTCCTCCGCCGACAAATTTTCTCGCTTTGGGACGCTGAGTGGCGCGATCTAACCACGCCCAAGAAACTCCGTGTTATAAAGGAGAAAACGACTGTGTGGCATTCCTCCATGCGAGCTCCTCGCAGCGACTCCGTTGTCCTTTGTCGGCTCCGTGTTGGCCACACCCGGCTGACGCACGGCTATTTACTGCGTCGTGAGGATCCGCCTCTATGTCGATGCGGGTCTGCTTTGACGGTGGTCCACATTTTGTTGGACTGTCCACTTTTAGGTGTGCTCAGGCAGACGTTTGCCCTGCCTGATACGCTCCCCGCCCTTTTAACTGATGACTCTGCCATGGCATGCTTAGTTTTACGTTTTATTCGGGCAGGGGTTTTTATCATTTAATTTGAGTGTTTGTTATGTTTTTTGTTTTGATTCGGGCCTTTGGCCTACGATTTTAAACTGAGTTTTTAATGTGTCTCTCGGTGGTTGCTTCTCCTTTTTTTGTTCCTATGGTCGGCCAACCACCGTCACACTCTTGTGATTTTATTTC
Organism: Schistocerca piceifrons; assembly: GCF_021461385.2. Classification (NCBI taxonomy): domain Eukaryota; kingdom Metazoa; phylum Arthropoda; class Insecta; order Orthoptera; family Acrididae; genus Schistocerca; species Schistocerca piceifrons. The sequence continues at coordinate 736,298,135 of NC_060140.1, read as the reverse complement.
GTTTTGTCTGGTCCTTGTCTACGTTTCTCTTGTTCTGTGTCGTCTGTCTACGTTTCTCTTCTTCTGTGTCGTCTGTCTACTATTCTGTTGCACGTTTTTTTATTCTCTGCATGTATTTTTAGTATTTGGAAAAAGGGACCGATGACCGTAGCAGTCTGGTCCCTTTAATCTCCCAAACCAACCAACCGTCATCGCCATACTGGCGTATCACCCGGCGTGATGGTATGGTTACACGTCTCGGTCACCTCTTGTTTGCATTGACGGCACTTTAAACAGTGGACGTTACATTTCAGATGTGTTACGACCCGTGGCTCTAACCTTCATTCGATCCCTGCGAAACCCTACATTTCAGCAGGATAATGCACGACCGCATGTTGCAGGTCCTGTACGGGCCTTTCTGGATACAGAATATGTTCGACTGCTGCCCTGGCCAGCACATTTTCCAGATCTCTCACCAATTGAAAACGTCTGGTCAATGGTGGCCGAGCAACTGGCTCGTCACAATAGGCCAGTCACTTGATGAACTGTGGTATCGTGTTGAAGCTGTATGGGCAGCTGTACCTGTATACGTCATCCAAGCTCTGTTTGACTCAATGCCCAGGCGTATCAAGGCCGTAATTACGGCCAGAGGTGGTTGTTCTGGGTACTGATTTCTCAGGAGCTATGCACTCAAATCGCGTGAAAATGTAATCACATGTCAGTTCTAGTATAATATATTTGTCCAATGAATACCCGTTTATCATCTACATTTCTTCTTGGTGTAGCAATTTTAATGGCCAGTAGTGTATTACATTGATCAGCCGATACAAACAACAAAAAATTTTGAATGATGAAGCTGTTGCGAGATATCTGCAAAAAAAAAAAAAAAAAAAAAAAAAAAATGACAAATTGTATCAATAACATAAGCAACAGACATCATACCGGCATTACCATTTTATTGTTGTTGCTGAAGTGATGAAACGCAAAGAATTGTTTCTGATGACGTTTGTTACAATGAAACCTGTCGCAGTGAACAGCTGTTTACAATTTCTTTAGATCATTTACGTAAATAATATTTAGAGACAAGGCTCACAAGTTGAAACACAGGCATCGCCTGCAGTGCAAGACAAAAGTTTCCAACGTTTACGTAAATTTTAGATTCCGAAGATAAATTATGATAGAAACTGCCTGAAAATGAAAATAAGGCTAATGAACGTTGTCATGAGAGAACGAGAGCAGTGGATCTTCCTTCAACAGTATCCAAGTTCCTCCTCTGAAACTTTCCTGACTTCTGGATACATCATTACAGACGACAACAATACTATGCGTCTTTGCTATAGTGAATTTAATCCCTAGTAAGCGTCGTTTATACAAATTATTTTATACATAATTTTATAATCAGTTTGTTTGTAATAGCAATGAATAAATCACTTACCTTTAAATAAGTGACAGACGTTCTCTGATGCTGCTATATTTTTTCAAGCGATCCTCAATATGAGTCAGTAGGTATACGAATGCATATTTACTCACTGTAAAGTAGGCGAAATAGTGCTCATTATTTTCATGCAAGTCCTTATATAAGTGAGAAAATTCTGCACACATATTTCTTTTGTGTAAGATGATATGGCGCGCGCTGCTAATCTGTGATCTTGTTCAGAGCGCGCACTGTAATCGATTATAGTTCGCTGTCCCGGTGCGGGTGGCGCTCCGGCGGCGATTTGCTATGACGTCGCTGGCGTGTGTTTGCGGTGGCCGGCGGAAAGCGAGAGGGTAGTTGGTTTTGCGGGTATTGCACGGTACGTGAAGTTCACTCTGACTGACCGGCTAGTGACTAGCGCTAAGGTGGTTGTGCCTCGCAATATGAGCAGAGTGGTCTGAAGCGGAGGCGATTCGCCGCTGTGCTGGCCATGCGGTGGTGATTAATTGTAGTCGGCGTACTTGTTCTTATTGCCTTTCTGATGTGGAGGTCCGGCGGGGTCCTGTGATACTCTAGCCCGGAGACAACTAGTTGCTGAATTTGGAGTCGTCTGCCAGGTTAGGGCGTGGGCTCGGTTGGCTCTTCAGATTTTCCCCTGGAAGCTCCAGCAGCGGTTTCTGAACTGTTCTGATGTGGGATGGTGTTGTTGGAACCTTTTGCTGTGTGTGTGTGGCTCGTTACGATATTTGTTGGTACTAATTTGTTTGCTCAACTGGAGTCCTGCCCGGAGTTGCGTTCATGCATGGTACATTTGGCAGTCGATGTGTTAGGTAAAGTCTGCCTAAGAAGGGCGGTTTTGTACAGTATATACATAGTGAATTACTGCTGCTTGGTATATGTGGTCTTCTGGGACCTGAACAAAACGATCTAGTCAATTTGGTTGTGTAACAGCATTTAGTGGTATGTTCTGTATTTTTTTACTGTGTTATTGTTAACATGGTGGAATAGTCGCGTTTGGTGTCGTTAAGGCACTTCTAAGACTGTGGTTTGACTATGCATGTGCGCTTGGCTTTTATCGTTTCGTTTAGGAAGCGAGAATTGTTTGAGATTTGCGTGTGTTGGCTTCCGGCACTTATTAAGAGCGCCCGAGTTAACGGCGCCGTGGTTATCATGTGCTGTCGGGATGTTATACTGTATTTTTGAATTTTATCTTGTGTTGATATTATCTGTCGTGTGTTACAGAACATAACCAAGGTGCGTAAGTGATGGGCAGTTGTGGGAGGCATGTCGGGGAGCTCTCAGCGTTTTATTTCGGGGACCGTTTCTAGTGGGAAGGCTCCGAAGTGTTGAGAGCTCGCTCGTCTGTGATTGCGTTGGGAGTTGCCCTCGCCCTTTGGTTGTATCAAATTGTTATTTTGTTGTTATATTTATTGGTTGTGTGTTGCGTTTCTTTCATTTTATGGTGCCAAGCGCCATTATCTTTCTCAAAGTTTTTTATATAAATTGTTTTAAATTGTAATGCCAAGTTAACTTATTATTGGATTTTGTCTTTTGGATAAACTCTAAAAGCAATATTGTAAAAGGTTCTTGGTTTTATGGTGCCGGCCGGAGTGGCCGTGCGGTTCTAGGCGCTACAGTCTGGAACCGAGCGACCGCTACGGTCGCAGGTTCGAATCCTGCCTCTCGCATGGATGTGTGTGATGTCCTTAGGTTAGTTAGGTTTAATTAGTTCTAAGTTCTAGGCGACTGATGACCTCAGAAGTTAAGTCGCATAGTGCTCAGAGCCATTTGAACCATTTTTTTTATGGTTGCAAGCCGCTGTTATTGTTTTTAAAGCTCACTCTTTAACCATTTGTTAAGTTTTGTAAGTTATATGAATTTGTTGTTATTTAAAAGAGTTTAGTATTGGCAATTTAATAAATTGTGTACAGAGTCTGCTGTTTGGATATTATTGGGTGGAACTCATTGGATAGTTGTCCTATAAGAATAAACATTTCAAATGGTAGCAGTCTTGCCTCCGTCTTTTGTTTCTTCGTCCAGTAAATCCTGGTGTGTCCTGCGCGTGTATAAAAAGTAAATAAGAGGAAAACGTGACACCTTCACTAGCCAAAAGGACGACTGCGCTGATTTGGTCGGACCATACCATGAGCAAAGGGTGCGATGTTGTCGCGCTTCCAGTGGACACGTAGCCTTGTTGGAGATTCAAATATGATTGTATTTCGTCGTACAAGGAAGCTGGACCGACGAGCAAATAGACATCTTCACGTCGAAACGGCCGCTGTAAACGCTGAAAATTACTATAGTATGTCACCTGTCCGTCACAACGTTAACGTAAACCACAGTTCGATATTCTAATCGTTCTGGATGTATTTTGAGAGACACTGTTCTAGCTGCCTCACCCTGAACAATTCTACTGCGAACAGTATTGTTTGCTAAGTAGCGTTGGCGTTGACATCAACCAAATCTTCCTCTGTCGATTATATTGCGCGTACAGCGTAACCGACACTGGCACAATGTCGGCTTCTGGTTGCATTAAAATCAAGAAATCGTAGAAGTTAATTGTGCTGTTTTCAAGCTTGTACATGCCAGAATGTCATGTTTGATATGACGAACACGCCCAGATAAGCGATACAAATAATACCGATAACAACAGATAATGAAACTGACATGCACGATACTGAAGCGTAAACACGATGTCAATGTGAAAAAGTCTGTGGCAGAGAAAGTCTTCTTAAGACACAAAAGTCGCTCTTATTTGTCGACTTACAAGGGTCCTGTTATTCATGAGTTTATTTGAGTCTTATGTCTACTCGACAGGGGAACCTGTGCTGAATACCTGGCTATTAGCTTTTCACGCGACCACTAATTCCGGAGAAAATCCATTTTGAGGTTTTATGCGTACCATGTCTCGCTCACGCAGGATTAGCACAATGGCTAAGCTTCACGGCCATCACGGTGGCCGCATAGGCTCAAATCCTGCCCATATACTTCCTTTCTTTCTTTTATTCCACCGTAAAGAATATTATTAAACAGGTTACGAGCAGTAGGGCAAAACTGCTCCTAGGCCACTTTTGATATCAAATTCTTATGCAAATTAATTAAATTGTGACAGCTGATTGATTTATGATCTTGACCTATTGTTCTGCTAAGTGGTTCTTCATGTAACTAGCCGGCCGAAGTGGCCGTGCGGTTAAAGGCGCTGCAGTCTGGAACCGCAAGACCACTACGGTCGCAGGTTCGAATCCTGCCTTGGGCATGGATGTTTGTGATGTCCTTAGGTTAGTCAGGTTTAACTAGTTCTAAGTTCTAGTGGACTAATGACCTCAGCAGTTGAGTCCCATAGTGCTCAGACCCATTTGAGCCTTCATGTAACTCCCATGCTGCTTCGACCCAGGAGTCCCTATTGTTCTGCTTAGTAGTTTGTGACCCCCTGGGCACAATTAGTTCTTCTGAGAAACCCCCTCCCTATCCCCATCCCCTCTGGGAAAATAAATGCTGATCCTGGTGGACTTTAGGTATCAAAGTATTGACTAATTAATGAAATTGATCAATTAATTACCCCCTCTCCCTCTTCACTCAGGAAATCCCCAGCCTATCGGAGGGGACTTCCTCTCCATTCCCGTCCCCTCCATTCCCCACAACAACCCCCTACTGGTAGTAAATTCACAGATTGGTTGGAAATTCGAAGTTTTATGGTAAATTCAGATGCTAATTACATTTTATTGCAGAGGACATAATACTAATTAATAATAATATATTCTTTACTAATAGAAATTCAACTTGCATATCGCTGCTGTGGAAGGATGTAAAGTACTCTCTTTATTTCATCATCTTTGGAATACTGGCACATTCTATGACATCATAATCCACGATGACCGACCCAGAATATTAGTGCAGTCTAACTCACTTCCTCCTATCGTGGAAAATTGAAAATTGGTGGGTAAATCCAAACTTATTTCCTCTGCCTTTGAAGCATAGGAGTAGCATACAAGTAGTTTCCATTGATCGAGCCCTATCTGTCAGTAAGTGCAGGTGTAGAGAGGATATTTTTGCTATTTTAGAGAGTTGGCCCAGTCAGTCTAGCCAATAGGCTTTCTTGAGAAGGATGGGTAATAATAATAGGACAGCTGCCCTGTCACAGTGAAACACTAGATTAAATGTAGAGGTCATCTCTTTTGGACAGCTGTTTGGAAATGCTCCACAATGCAGCAAACTCTCCCAGTTTCCGTATGTAGGGATGTCTTCAACTTTTGCGTCAGTAAAAAACACCACCTCTTTGTTTTGTTTCAGCCATACTGTGTGTTGCGGAGCAGCTTACTTTCGACCATGCAATGTCCATATTTCTGTGACAGCCGATAGACTGAAATGTGTTAATGTCGGTTTTGTATGTAGCACAGAACTCAAAGTCATGGTAGAAAACCACAATGTACGAGTATGGTGCTGTACACAGCTGTAGTCATATACCATTTCGATGCATTACTGGAAAACAAGTTATATATATATATCAAATTGCTTATGAAACAACAGCGCAAGATCTCTCTATATCTGCAGGATGTGGTCTTTCTCCAATACAGGAGACAAAACTTTACACAGGTCTTTGAAGCGACTTTGTTCACTCGCCACTTGCTCCAGTGGGCCAATATTTGTACGTATATTTAATGAGATCACCACATATGCCGGATGTCAACATACAGAAATTACTTGTTTTCGATATACAGTGTATCGGAAGAGAGAGAAGCGGTAAAACCTTAATCGAAGTCTCTACCAGGTGACGTTGGTGATGTTTTTATAGTTTATAGTTTTACTTCGTTGGATGTTACAAAAGAAATGAGCAAAAAGAGAAAGATGGACACTGAGCTAGCAACGAAGACTCTGACACCATTACACTGTCGTATTTCTAGTGTAGTAATCATAGGAATACGATAACGGACAGTCATTCAATATCGATGAATTATAGGTGTTATGTTTCTGAATTTCTTTGTGCTGTCCACATGTAAACTGCATATGCGTGTCACAAAGTGACTGCAATGAGATAATAAACGGCTATTACGAACGTTTCTACAGAGAGACAATCAGCAGCAGAAGTGACAACACCCTTCCATGAGTTTTGTGTGCCTATAAATTGATGGACTGATATCTTAACAGGTAGAGTAAATTTACATCTACATCTGTGTGCATACCTCGCAAGCCATCGTAAGGTGCTTGGTGGAGGGTACCCTGTAACTCTACTAGTCGTTTCCTTTCCTATTCCACTTGAAAAAGGAGCGAGGGAGAAAAAGACAGTCTACACACCTCCATATGAGCGCTGATTTATCGTATCTTATCTTCATAGTCCATATGTGAAATTTGTGTTGGCAGCAGTAGAATCCTTCTGCAGTCAGCATCAAAAGTAGGTTCTCAAAAGTGTTCCTCAAAAAGAATATAAAATTGCCTCCTGGGTTTCTCATTTGGGTTCTCAAAGCATCCACCCACTAATTTGGTGGGATCCTATAGGAACGCTTCTAAAGGATTGTATTCTGAAGGAGACCTAGTCTGCACTGATACACGTTTGGAATGTGGCGGTCAGCAGACTGGTATTGCTCAGTGGGTCAGCCTTTCCAGGATATTTCGAATGCACATCTCAGAACGTTTCCGTTTGCAGGAGGGATAAGGGGAAGCGAATTGTGTTTACCCCAGCGAAATTTAAGCACCCGGTCCTTCTGAGAAGGAAAGGACTACTTTCATGAGTCTAGACTCATTAACAGCTGTCCAGCATGGCTGGCAATGGCTTGACAGTTGGGAGCGGTATAGCCCTGACATGTAGGTGCAGGTTCACGACCCAGTGGCAGCGGCGGCAGCTGTTCACATCGGCTTGGTGGCGGTGGTGGGGATGGGGGCGGAGGCGTCGCGATATGGAGAAGAGAATGAAGCATCATACTGCCCCCATAGGCTGACAGGTCTCAACAGTATTAATGCGGGAGCAGTATAACAGGATTTTAAGTGTCTTACTTCCACCAGCATGACAAGGCAACCGAGAGATAGAACACCGAGTTGGATATATTCAGCTATTTGACGATGGTTACTACCCAGTCTGGTATCGGATGAGGTGATTACCTAGCTTTTGGGAAGCCTCCAGAGACGTCACGGAAGCGTCTGTAATGTTTATCTTGCGAGTGTAATCCGACTGCAGGAAAAAGATTACTCATCAGGCAAAGGGGCTCTCATAATCAATTTAATTAATTAGTCAATAAATTTGATATCAATTATGTGTCGTTGGGCTGGTGGAAGCGAGGGTGGGAGTACCACAGATACGATTCATGAGTTGGAGCAGTAATCAGGCTTTTGTTTCGTTGCAATGAGATCTGTTAACAGAATTTCAGTCTCGCACCTACACAGGGCGAGTTGGCCATAGTAATAAAAGCAGCTATGTTACCGAATTTATAATAGTATAAACCTGATATTTACAACTCCCCTTCGTAGGGGACGAAGCATTTGGTTACTTTAAGAGTGTTTGAATGAATGTGAGGAGGTATCTTGTGCAGAGGTAGAGCATGCTCTTGGCAAGAATGAGTTTAATATTCTAGCCCTGTGATGCGTGGCGTGGAGATATTAAACTGATAAGAAAAGAGTTTTCTACCTGATGAGAGAATACTGAGAGAAAATATGGCAATGCCATAGTCTTGTACAGGACTTTCATAAGTAACAATGCTGAAACGATGAGAGAACGCGAGTATTGTCCAATTTGTTCCGTCTTCGAAAATAACTTGTATAGCCGGTCGGAGTGGCCGAGCGGTTCTAGGCGCTTCAGTCAGGAACCGCGCGACCGCTACCGTCCAGCCTCGGGCATGGATGTGTGTGACGTGCTTAGGTTAGTTAGGTTTAATTAGTTCTAAGTTCTAGGGGACTGATGACCTCAGCAGTTAAGTCTCATAGTGCTCAGAGCCATTTGAACCATTTTTAACTTGTATAAAAGGGAGGAAACTACATTTCACATTAGATATTCAAGATATATTGACAAGAGATCATCCCTGTTTCGTATTGGGTGAAGTGGATTTTTTTAAACTGGGAAGTCTATGTTGGGGGTGGAACTGCTTGTCTCAGATTGTGCGACTGCCCGTGGCAGGAGCAGTCACGAGAGGAGGGTAACTGGAAGCTGCGCTTAAACCTGTTGTGAGCGGCTGTTAGAAAGAAAAGTTTCAGATGGTCAGCTCTTCAGGTGCACAATACACTCGGCAGATGGCGCTGGACTAGACTGGAGGAGATTGGCTAGATTTTTCGTTTTGAGATGCTGTGTTCAACTAAGATAATGAGCACTTCGTCTGTAAAAATATCTTGCGATGTATTTCCCATGTTTCTGTTGGTTAGGATGTGACTTGCGACTGATAAATAGGTATAAATGTGTTTCACTCACCAGTGATGTTGCTACAGGAGTCCTGTAGTAAGGGGAGGGTGAGTAGGTTGCTGTTCTACTATTACTACCCATCATTATGTCCCTCCCAGCAGCTATTCACTTGTAGATTGGCAGAAGGCCTCTCCCTTGCCTTCAGTGACAAGTTGCTGTCCTATTATTATTACCCATCATTCCAATGTAGGCCTATTGGTTAGACTGGCTGAGGCAACTCTATCATGCCAGATTAATAGCGAAAATACACTCTCTACATCCAGCAGTTATTGATGACAGAACTGGATAGTGCTGGCAACTACTCCTCCTCTCCTCCTATGCTGTGTAATCAAAAGGAGGAGGTGAGCTAGACTGCACCAGTATTCTAGGTTGGCCATCCTGAATTATATGTCATAAACTGTGTTAGTATTCCAAAGATGATTGAATAAAGAGAGTACCCTACATCTTCCCACTCCAGCAACATGCAAATTGAATTTGTATAAATAAAGATTGTATTATTAATATTATGTCCTCTGCAGTAGAAAGTAATTAGCATTTGAATTTTGCTATGAAATTTTGAATTTATTGCCAATTTGTGAATTTCCTGCCAATAGGGGAGTTGGTTTGGGGAAGGAGACCAGACAGCGTGGTCATTGGTCTCATCGGATTAGGGAAGGATGGGGAAGGAAGTCGGCCGTGCCCTTTCAGAGGAACCATCCCGGCATTTGCCTGGAGTGATTTAGGGAAATCACGGAAAACCTAAATCAGGATGGCCGGACGCGGGATTGAACCGTCGTCCTCCCGAATGCAAGTCCAGTGTCTAACCACTGCGCCACCTCGCTCGATAGGGGAGTTGGGTGGGATGGGGTGGAGTGGGATGCAATGGGGTAGACTGGGGTAGCGTAGTATGGGGTATGATGGGAAAGGGAGGGGAGGGGAGCAGAGGGGAGATGAAGGGAGAGTAAGGGAAAAAGACAGTAAGGGTGTAACGCCGGAAATGCATATCCTCCTAGTTCCATCTATTGTACTATTATTTTTTTTCCTTGTTTTGTTACCTCAAGATATGACATTTCTGTCTCTTTATATATTGTAATTGCTTTACTGTTTGGATATATATATATTTATGCACTTATGTCGATGTAGAATTGGTTTGTTTCGTAAATATTATTTGTATTTTTACGCTGGGTCTTGCCTAGGGAAACTGCTATCGAACGATTACATCGATAGGTCGTGTGAAGAATCAAAGTGTGTAGGATCTTTGGTAGTGTGAACTCTGCCGCGTGGAGCGCGGGCAGTGAGAGTGTGGCGGGAGTAGCGAGTGGAGCAGGTGTGTTGTGTGACGCTCCCGCGAGTTGCCGCGCTTTCGGGGTTTGGCAGCATGTAATTGCGCTCGACTTGCGATGATAGTTTCTGACATGGTGTCGCGGACGGGAAACATTAACTGGCGCACATCAAGAGCCCGTTTCGTCTGGTGACCGTGTCGAGAAGAAGGCGCGCCAACATCCAGCTTCTGCAACAGCGACGGCCGACAATGAGTGACTGTCGCCACCTCCTCGACCGACGGCTTCAAACCTTCAATCAACCGACAAGGAAGACTGGACGCACGTAAAGTTTTAGAGCTGTATGGCAGACCTCAGCTTTTAATCTTGTTCCATTTTCGTAACTATAATTACAGCAACTTAGCATGAACGTTTGTTGCTCATTGTCCCAATTGCATCACCAAGCAGAGTCCCTTCCTTTTCCGAAATGAACCCGAGTGTCGTTGAAATTCAAACGCCAGCATTAAAGTAATATAGCTAACTCGTTTTCACTGCTTTAATTTCAAAGTTCAATTATGGCATTAATAGCTGGCTACAATATTCAGATTACACAAGCACGAATTAAGAGTGCGAGCTTTGTTACCGTATTTTAGCTTACCTGTGACTGCAGCTCAGCTTGGTACGTACTACATTTTACTATTGTTAATTGTTCAGAATCATTTAATTCAAGATCAAAGTTAAATCTCTTATTTCTAAATTGCGTAGATTCAAGTAGCTTTTGAAACGATTGTAGAGGTAGTCCAAGACTAACCGTATTTTACTGAATTTCGATGTGCTTCAGAAAGAAAGCTCACTATTAACTTCAGTCACTAAATTAACTTTCGATTTTCCGGTTTTAGTAATTCTTTTGCTAAATTAAGTCAGAGTGTAGCGAAATTTATTACTTCTGACAAACTTTCAGTTTTCACACTACACGTGTCAACCTTCAGTTGCCACGCTTCTAGTGCTAATTATATGTGTAATAACCTTTCTTTTTCAGTTACTATAGTAATTGTCCTTAGGACTGGCGACCGTAATTTCCCCCAAATCTCAAATACCTACTTACCGATAGTTAATTGTTAACGTAACGGCTGCACATTTACTTTCCTTATTAACTTTACCCCTTTTCAAAATTAATTTGCACCAGTTTCATTAGCACATTTCCTTTCATTTAGATGTAACCCTTTCCTCCCTCTTTACCGACAGGTTAACTTCGGTGACGATTGCTTTTCCAAAACTCCCATTAGGTACACGCGGTTTCATTTTTCACTGTCATTAAGGTCGATAAGTGAGGGGGGAGGTTACACGTGGCGACCTGGTGACAGGACAATCTTCAGATTTGAGGTTGTTCTGGACACGAATTTTCTTTCGTGCAAATGTCGTAACAAAGTACTGGTTACGTACAGGCCGTTACGTCAGCGAGAATAAGTAGGGGGAGTAATCCTAATTACATTTGAGATTTGTCATTTATATTGAAAATTATTAAAATGAGTGAAGGCAACAATTACCAAAATTTGGTAGACTTGGATACGGAACAATCGGTCGAACAGTGGGAAACGCGCACGGCGGTTCCCATTGTTCAGGGGCAGGCGGCTAGCATGAAAGACGCGACCGCCGAAACGCAACAAAGAGCAGAAATGGAATTCCAAACTTTAGAAAATGTTTCGGAATCGGAAGCGAAAATCAAATCTGTACCCCTTGATGATGAATACGGGGGAACATGTATAGAGGAACCAGCTACGGAAGTAAAACCGGTAGTCTCCGGGAATTTAACTGATTTATTGAATGTTTTGATTAATGAAATCAAGAGTCAATCGGCAGAAATTATAGCTCTGTCTGCCAAGCAAGAAGCTCAGTCTGAAAAAATTGAACGAAAGCTAGACAATCAGAACAAAGCTATTAATGTTGTTAACAACAATGTTGGAGTTGTTAATACAAAAGTTGATAAAATCAAAGAAGATATTGTTGTAATTAATACCGAAATCGGTAATCTTAAACAGGAAATGATAGGCGTTCAGGCGGAAATTGCGAGCATAAATACTCGTTTTGATTCTGAAATTAGCAGAATCGAGAAAAGTGTAGGAGAAGCAGTTGCTCCGATCATCGAGAATAAGGTGACGGAACAAATTCAATTAATGAAAAAAGAGGATCAAAAGAAGGTGGAAACTTTAAAGGCTTTAGTGTCCGAAGTAGACACTAAAGTGAGGGAGCAGGCTAATACCTGCGAAGAGAAAAAGAGGGAAGTGGAAACGCTTGCGACAACCACTTGCCAAGTAATTACGAGAGTGTCGGAATTAGAAAAGAAACTTGACGAAAAACAGAGCTATGTGCCAATCTGTGCACATAGTTCGGAATTGTTGACGAAAGAGGAGCGGTTCGACCCCTTGAAAAAAGGCGGTATACACGCGACGGATTTCATTAAAAATTGTGAAAGAGTTTTACCCAGATCATGGACTAATGAGAGAAAAATTAATGCGGTTATTGATGTGCTGGCTGGTGATGCCAAGCGTTGGGGCTTAAACCTCGACATTACGAACCTGACTTTTGACGAGTTTAAAAATTTGTTTCTGGCTGAATACTGGTCAGAGCAAAAACAGCAAAGTGTCTGGCGCGAATTTGTCGTATCGAGGCCTTTCGATGCGAATTCGCGCGGTTCGATGAGGGAGTTTTGTGAGGGCTGGATCCGCAAGTTGGAATATTTGCGTGATCGCCGCACGGAATCCGAAATAGTCTGGGAACTCTACAAGAAGCTTCCAGATGATACAAAACGCTACGTAGGAAGCAATTACAGGACAATCAATGATTTCCTGGAAAGAGTTGAGGACGAGGACAATTGGCGCAATAATCGCGACAGTGGTGGAGGCCGTGGTAACAACAACAGGAATCACAACAACGATAACTATGGGAATAATGCATACCGCAATCTTGGCAGCAATAACAAAAATGGTTCGGACCGTAATAACAATCGGTACAATGCAAATAATAACAGGAATGACGGAAACCAGTATCACACTAACGTGATACGGGCTTCACAGAATAGTAATAACGCCAGAGGGTGTGATCAGCCGCCTCAGCAGCATCCGGGGAGCGTATCTGCCGGGACGAGACAGGGAAACCATTAGCCGCGCCGGTGAGGGGCCGAGCGGGCGTGGAGAAATTTTGGCGGCCTAATAACAGGAGAAAACCCAGGTGTCGTCGTTATGAAAATTCCGTATGGAATAATCAACGGCGGGAGAGTGTGCCAGTGTTAGGAGAAAGGAGTGCGCCCACAAGTAGTAGATCAGCTGTAGACACGGCAGTAGGAAGTACATTCACTGTCAGTGAGAACAATTTAAGTAGTGTTCCGGAAATCGATTATAAAGTGGCAGCTGTAATACCCACAGCGGAACTGGAGATTGAGTTTAAGAATGATTCGCAAGTGTTGAAAGAAGATCAGGTGTCGGATAAAACGTCCGTCATCGAGCGAGGAGATGCAGAGAGGGATGAGGTCTGGTTAAGGCAGTTCGGTCGCTTATACGACGAACTAAGACATTATAGGGGCCTGTACGGGAGAAGTGTTTATGGGGAGCGCGGGCAGGATTTGCCGCGTCTCGTCCCACAGGAAGATAGTATTTGTGAAGTGATGGAAAGTTCTGGCCCTAACCGGCAGACTTTACCAGAAATAGTTAATGTTAATGGGGAGCACGAGCAAGATTCGTCGTGTTTCGTCCCGCAGGAGTTAGATGTTGAAGTAGTAACGGAAAGTTCTGGCCCTAACCGGCAGACTTTACCGAAAGTTATAGTGGTAGAAGTAGCCGACCCATCCGACGCAAACCTCCAGTTTAAACATTGCGAGAGTATTAAGGAGAAAGATTACGAAAATTTTAGTGATAGCCGGACACGATTGGTAGAAAAGCACATAGATTACAGCGTGTATGAGGTTAGAGCTGACATTATACAGTCAGACGATAGCAGTGTGGGTTGCGCAGATCCAGAGGAAGTAATTTCAGATGCTACTGGGCACATTCCTCCAGGTAGATTGGCAGATGAGATCAATCTGACCAAAGTGGAATCAACGAAGGTGACAATTAGTGAATTGATAGCAAAGCAACACTCACTAGTTGACGAGTTACAGGAAAAGGTTTCGGTATTGGAGGCGAAGCTACAGACTAAGCCTCAGGACAGACGTGTTGAAATTAAAACTGCATGTGAACAGAGGCTGAAAAAGCCGCCAGATAAGCCGGATTTAGGATCAAAGCCGGATGGTTTTTTCTGGAATGACCTGGATATAGACGAGGATTTACTGTGGCAAAATAAAGAAACAATTGAGGACAAGTGTAGACAGATAGTAGTGTCTGTTAATATGCACGACCTACAACTAAACGTGTTGATTGACACCGGTGCAGAATTGAGTGCTGTATCTGGGAAAATATTTGAGTTACTGAAAGACAGACCTGGCATCGTAGTTATGCCAGTAACAGGAGTGAAAATTATCGGTGCTACTGGGAAGGCCAGTAAACCGGTCACAAAACGGATTTTTGTCAACTTCGAGATATGTGGGGCACGATTTGAACAAGAGTTTGTCGTCGTGCCAGACTTAACTACGGATGTAATTATCGGGTTAGATTGGCTATTAAAGTACCGTGCAGTGATTAATTGCGAAAGCAAAACTTTGACATGTACGTCCCAAGATAAAACAATAGTAGTTAGTTTTGACGAGGCAGGAGACGGTGTGCATAGGCAATACCAGCCTATACACATTGTTAACTGGCCGGATGGTATTGACGTAGGTATGAATCTGAACTACTGTAATGTGAAGAATCTCGGCATTGACAATAATGTAGAAAGTGAATTGGAAAGTATTGTAGAAGGTGTGTCAAACGTAACACACGAACAAAGACGAGGCCGACTTTCCCGTACCTACTGCCATCACAACCATAGGGCATGGGGCAAATATGAAGCAGAATTTAAGAGAATTATGAACACCTTGAGACATGAATCTACGGGATTTTCTCCAGAGGAAATCCTGTTGGATGACAGAAGTAAAAGTTTAGTGGAAGTGATAATCAAATTCCCTCCACGGATTGACATTAGTATTGGTGTGAAAAAAAGATCGTTTGCGAGAAGTAACGAAGCTAAAAGCTGATGCTCGCATACGTCGTCATGACGCTAAAGCGCGTTTTGCTAAATTTGCAATCGGAGACTTAGTACTTGTAAAAGCTCATGAGAAATCGAGCGAGATAGACCATGAAATCTCTAAATTTAAGTTTGTTTATAATGGACCATATAAAGTCATTGGTATACCTCACACAAATGCTTACGGAATATTGTAGACTTGAAATTGTACCAACCAAGGATTGATTAGTACCACAGATAGGGTAATTTGCACAGTATGTAGATATAGAGTGTAAGATTTAAGGATGTGCCATGTGGCGATGCTTTTGCCTGACTTAGAGGTCATTAAAGAAGTTGTAATTAATAAGTAATTTATGTTGATTAAATGATTTAAGAGTTACTGAATATTAATCAATTTAAAAATCCAAGCTGCTAGTTTAAGTTTTCAGCTGAGTCACAGTAGATTAAGCAATGTAAATATGATTTTGTAACTAGCTGTAAGATTCCATAAATATGTGATTTACTAGTCATTGCCGATGTACTTAGACGCTGTTTTAAGTTTCAGGCTAGTACATGCGTGTGATGATGGACAGTGTGATAGTGTTTATGGACTCCTTGAGATTACTCGGGAGTGAGTTTTTCCGAAAGAATTCAGTGAAACGGACGTTCTGGAAACGCCGTCACAAGGGCGAGTGAGATCAAGCGTGCCGCACACGCGGGCGCAACAATACTGGCGAGGCGAGCCGCTGTCGGCTCTTGTGCCGCTGTTGGCTCTTGGGCCGCTGTCGGCATTCTTTGTACTTGCGAGTACGGAAGGCGGAATTGTTTTTCTTCCTGGACAGCTGAAAGAATTCTACTGTCAATATTTATGTTTTTTTCGATCTGATGTGTGTTATTTTCTTGTTTAGCGTTTAATGGACTCCCATGACGAGAATATTAATTATGAAAGGGTTATGTAAAAATGTGTATTCTATGTAATTAATTATTAATTTGCGTATTTTGATCTACCTGTTTTTATGACCGTGTACTCTGATTAATTTTGTAAATAGTATTCCATTTCTTGATACTGTTGGGAATTTTGACAATTTTAGAATAGCTAAACCATTTTCTATGTTTTCTATGAATTTTAATATGTTGTCAACCTGTTTTATTTTGTGCAAGATGACAGAGTGGAATAAGATTAGGAGTGTCTCCACTCAATTATTATGGTCTAAAAATTGATTTATGCTTAATTAGACGAATGCTAAATTTTGTTGATGTTTTGAGCATATGCGTTTCCGCTGTTTCCTTTTTGGGACATTTTCTGAGTCTGTTTACGTTACACGAACATCCTCAGACAATGTGGGGCACGTGTAACGCCGGAAATGCATATCCTCCTAGTTCCATCTATTGTACTATTATTTTTTTTCCTTGTTTTGTTACCTCAAGATATGACATTTCTGTCTCTTTATATATTGTAATTGCTTTACTGTTTGGATATATATATATTTATGCACTTATGTCGATGTAGAATTGGTTTGTTTCGTAAATATTATTTGTATTTTTACGCTGGGTCTTGCCTAGGGAAACTGCTATCGAACGATTACATCGATAGGTCGTGTGAAGAATCAAAGTGTGTAGGATCTTTGGTAGTGTGAACTCTGCCGCGTGGAGCGCGGGCAGTGAGAGTGTGGCGGGAGTAGCGAGTGGAGCAGGTGTGTTGTGTGACGCTCCCGCGAGTTGCCGCGCTTTCGGGGTTTGGCAGCATGTAATTGCGCTCGACTTGCGATGATAGTTTCTGACATGGTGTCGCGGACGGGAAACATTAACTGGCGCACATCAAGAGCCCGTTTCGTCTGGTGACCGTGTCGAGAAGAAGGCGCGCCAACATCCAGCTTCTGCAACAGCGACGGCCGACAATGAGTGACTGTCGCCACCTCCTCGACCGACGGCTTCAAACCTTCAATCAACCGACAAGGAAGACTGGACGCACGTAAAGTTTTAGAGCTGTATGGCAGACCTCAGCTTTTAATCTTGTTCCATTTTCGTAACTATAATTACAGCAACTTAGCATGAACGTTTGTTGCTCATTGTCCCAATTGCATCACCAAGCAGAGTCCCTTCCTTTTCCGAAATGAACCCGAGTGTCGTTGAAATTCAAACGCCAGCATTAAAGTAATATAGCTAACTCGTTTTCACTGCTTTAATTTCAAAGTTCAATTATGGCATTAATAGCTGGCTACAATATTCAGATTACACAAGCACGAATTAAGAGTGCGAGCTTTGTTACCGTATTTTAGCTTACCTGTGACTGCAGCTCAGCTTGGTACGTACTACATTTTACTATTGTTAATTGTTCAGAATCATTTAATTCAAGATCAAAGTTAAATCTCTTATTTCTAAATTGCGTAGATTCAAGTAGCTTTTGAAACGATTGTAGAGGTAGTCCAAGACTAACCGTATTTTACTGAATTTCGATGTGCTTCAGAAAGAAAGCTCACTATTAACTTCAGTCACTAAATTAACTTTCGATTTTCCGGTTTTAGTAATTCTTTTGCTAAATTAAGTCAGAGTGTAGCGAAATTTATTACTTCTGACAAACTTTCAGTTTTCACACTACACGTGTCAACCTTCAGTTGCCACGCTTCTAGTGCTAATTATATGTGTAATAACCTTTCTTTTTCAGTTACTATAGTAATTGTCCTTAGGACTGGCGACCGTAATTTCCCCCAAATCTCAAATACCTACTTACCGATAGTTAATTGTTAACGTAACGGCTGCACATTTACTTTCCTTATTAACTTTACCCCTTTTCAAAATTAATTTCCACCAGTTTCATTAGCACATTTCCTTTCATTTAGATGTAACCCTTTCCTCCCTCTTTACCGACAGGTTAACTTCGGTGACGATTGCTTTTCCAAAACTCCCATTAGGTACACGCGGTTTCATTTTTCACTGTCATTAAGGTCGATAAGTGAGGGGGGAGGTTACAAGGGGAAGGAAGGGAAGAGGAGGGAAGGTCCCTCTAATAAACTGGGGATATCCCAAAGGGAGAGTGGGCAATTAACTGATTAATTTAATTAATTAGTCAATTAATTTTATATTAAAAGTCCGCCAGGTTCAGTATCTATTTTTGCTGAGGGGATGGGGACAGGAGGGGTGTTTCTTAGAAGGCCGGACTATCCCCAGGGGGTCATAAACCACCTAACCGAACAATAGGTTAAGGGACCCCCTGGATCGAGGAGGGGTGGGAGTTACATAAAGAAACACTTAGCAGAACAATAGGTTAAGGTCATAAATCAATCACCTGTCACAATTTAATTAATGCTCCCAAGTTGCTAAAGACTAATAGAGAAATCGTTCCAACTCAAGATTCCATAAAAATACATTCCTTAAGTCTGATTTCTGCTTTCACAGGATTGATCAAATACATGCTGACCTGGCTGCTTAACACGGGAAGTAGCCCAAGATGGACGGTCGGGGCACCTGAGCGCTGAAGTACAATAGAGGGCAAATATGGTTGGTCAGCGTTCGGAAGAACCTGTAGAGAGGGAGAATATTCCGTGGTTTCAAGAATATGTTTCGCCTTCTGCAATTACGAGGGAGGGGAGACGAGCTTTACTGGGAAGCCAGCGGTGGAGAGAAAGAGGTCTTCCGTTTCGAGCGCCCATGTTTGACGGTCGTTCAGTATCAGCTTTTGTTGGCACCGACGGACTTGCTGCCTCTGCTGTCAGGAGATTTTGTAGTTAGTGAACGGTTAAGCATTGTACTGACGCGAACTTATACGATTCTGGACTTCACCTCCGGGTAGGGAATCGTCGGTAAGTACGCAGCGTTCAGTGATAGAGAGCACTTCTGTCTGCACTCACATTGAGATGTTATCTGAATTTCGTCCTTGTGGCTAGGAGTTTGCGTTTCTCGTGTGTAGAAAACAGAGAGGAGAAGATAGTATTAGATTATACACTACTGGCCATTAAAATTGCAACACCAAGAGGAAATGCAGATGATAAACGGGTATTCATTGGACAAATATATTATACCAGAACTGACATGTGATTGCATTTTCACGTAATATGGGTACATAGATCCTGAGAAATCAGTACCCAGAACAATCACCTCTGGCCGTAAGAACGGCCTTGATAGATTAGATTAGATTAGATTAATACTTGTTCTATAGATCATGAATACGACACTTAGTAATGATGTGGAACGTGTCAGGTTAATAAAAGATGTCTGTACAAGATATTACATTACACAAAATATTGCATGCATGACACTAATGTTTAAGTTGTTTTTTTTTTCCTCCCTTAATTTATATCTAAAAATTCAGCTAATGAGTAGAAGGAGTTGTCATCTAGAAATTCTTTTAATTTATTTTTAAATGTTGATTGGCTATCTGTCAGGCTTTTGATGCTGTTTGGTAGGTGACCAAAGACTTTTGTGGCAGCATAATTTACCCCTTTCTGTGCCAAAGTCAGATTTAACCCTGCATAGTGAAGATCATCCTTTCTCCTGGTGTTATAGCTATGCACACTGCCATTACTTTTGAACTGTGTTGGATTATTTACAAAAAATTTCATAAGTGAATATATATACTGTGAGGTGACTGTGAGGATCCTTAGATCCTTAAATAGATGTCTGCAGGATTACCGTGGGTGGGCTCCAGCAATTATTCTGATGACACGTTTTTGAGCAATGAATACTTTTCTACTCAACGATGAATTACCCCAGAATATGATGCCATACAAAAGCAGTGAATGAAAGTAGGCATAATAAGCTAATTTACTGAGATTCGTACCACCAAAATTTGCAATAACCCTAATAGCATACGTAGTTGAACTCAGACGTTTCAGCAGACCATCAATGTGTTGCTTCCAGCTTAACCTCTCATCAATGGACACACACCTAAAAATTTTGAAAATTCTACCTTAGCTACAGACTTCTGTTCAAAGTCTATATTTATTACTGGAGTTGTGCCATTTACTGTACGGAACTGTTACACTGTGTTTTATCAAAATTTAGAGAGTCCGTTTGCTGAGAACCGCTTAATAATTTTGTGAAAAACATCATTTACAATTACATCACTTAGTTCTTGGTTTTTGGATGTTATTACTATACTTGTAGTACCATCAGCAAAAAGAACTAACTTTGCATCTTCATCAATGTGGAATGGTAAGTCATTAATGTATATAAAGAACAGTAAAGGACCTAAGACCGAACAATGTGGGACCCCGTACTTGATAGCCCCCCAGTTTGAGGAATCAGCTGTTGTTTTAACATTACATGAACCACTTGTTTCAACTTTCTGCATTCTTCCAGTTAAGTATGCATTAAACCATTTGTGCACTGCCCCCCTCAAACCATAATGATTTGCCTTATCTAAGAGAATTCCATGATTTACACAATCAAAGGCCTTTGAGAAATCACAAAAAATACCCATGTGTGGTGTCCGGTTATTCAGAGCATTTAATATTTGATCAGTGAAAGCGTATATAGCATTTTCTGTTGAAAAGCCTTTCTGAAAACCAAACTGACATTTTGTTAGTACTTTATTTTTACAAATATGGGAGGCTACTCTTGAATACATTACTTTCTCAAAAATTTTTGATAGAGCTGTCAGAAGAGAGATTGGGCGATAGTTGTTGACATCCGACGTATCCCCCTTTTTATGCAATGGTTTTACAATGGCATATTTCAGTCTATCGGGGAAAACACTCTGCTCCAAAGAGCTATTACATACGTGGCTGAGAATCCTACCTATCTGTGGGGAACAAGCTTTAAGTACCTTGCTGGAAATGCCATCAATTCCGTAAGAGCTTTTACATTTCAGTGAGTTTATTATTTTACTGGGCATTGAGTCAAACTGAGCTTGGATGGGGTGTACAGATACAACTGCCCATGCAGCTTCAACACGATACCACAGTTCATCAAGAGTAATGACTGGCGTATCGTGACGACCCAGTTGCTCGGCCACCATTGACCAGAAATATTCAATTGTTAAGAGATCTGGAGAATGTGCTGGCCAGGGCAGCAGTCGAACATTTTCTGTATCCAGAAAGGCCCGTACAGGACCTGCAACATGCGGTCGTGCATTATCCTGCTGAAATGTAGGGTTTCGCAAGGATCGAATGAAGGGTAGAGCCACGGGTCGTAACACAACTGAAATGTAACGTCCACTCTTCAAAGTGCCGTCAATGCGAACAAGAGGTGACCGAGACGTGTAACCAATGGCACCCCATTCCATCAAGCCGGGTAACACGCCAGTATAGCGATGACGAATACACGCTTCCAATGTGCGTGCACCGCGATGTCGCCAAACACGGATGCGATCATCATGATGCCGTAAACAAAACCTGGATTCATCCGAAAAAATGACGTTTTGCGATTCGTGCACCCAGGTTTGTCGTTGAGTACACCATCGCAGGCGCTCCTGTCTGTGATGCAGTGTCAAGGGTAACCGCAGCCATGGTCACCGAGCTGATAGTCCATGTTGCTGCAAACGTCGTCGAAATGTTCGTGTAGATGGTTGTTGTCTTGCAAACGTCCCCATCTGTTGACTCAGGGATCGAGACGTGGCTGCACGTTCCGTTACATACATGCGGATAAGATGCCTGTCATCTCGACTGCTAGTGATACGAGGCCGTTGGGATCCAACACGGCGTTCCGTATTACCCTCCTGAACCCACCGATTCCATATCCTGCTAACAGTCATTGGATCTCGACCAACGCGAGCAGCAATGTCAAGATGCGATAAACCGCAATCGCGATAGGCTACAATCCGACCTTTATCAAAGTCGGAAACGTGATGGTACGCATTTCTCCTCCTTACACAAGGCATCACAACAACGTCTCACCAGGCAACGCCGGTCAACTGCTGTTTGTGTATGAGAAATCGGCTGGAAACTTTCCTCATGTCAACACGTTGTAGGTGTCGCCACTGGCATCAACCTTGTGTGAATGCTCTGGAAAGCTAATCATTTGCATATCACAGCATCTTCTTCCTGTCGGTTAAATTTCGCTTCTGTAGCACGTCATCTTCGTGGTGTAGCAATTTTAATGGCCAGTAGTGTACTAGTCAGAGAACCGCCTTCTGCCGTCCTTGTGTTTGAATGAGGGTTTTTTTTTTTTTTTTTTTTTTTTTGTATTTTGTGGCTGGAGTTCTTCCGTCGTCGCAGATGTGAATGAGAACCATCACTCCGACGCACCAGACGCAGTACATACGGTGATATAGCCAATCGCTTCGGCTTATTAGCGTTATAAAGCCAAATAGCTGGGATCACGTAACTTTATTTCCACTAAGGTTGCACACCATTGCAGATCATCTTTGAAAGTAGTACTTTCTAGTATTTGGTACGTAGATGATGTCAGTCGTCTTGCGTTATTTGTATTAGATCGCGTATCCATAAAAAGGACAGATTTGGGCAACTGATCGGTAATATTAGTTAGGACATTCATTTGTATCTCTTTATATCCATTGGACATTGATATATAAACATTTGTGATACATAAAGGGGTTTTAATCTACGTTAAACGTATAAGCTGAACTAATATTTACCAGTTTGTAGTTACTAGTTCCCTTAATCATTCATTTATGTTTTGTGTTGTGATTTATATGTTAAAGAGTAAGAAGAAGGAAATAATATCACCATTAAGAGATCCTAAGATCTGTTTTGGGGGGTAGCCAGACAGGGCCAAAACTTCATTTTCGCGTTCAGTATTCTCCATTGCGCACATTCATTTTTACACCCGCCTGTAGTACCATCTTGGAATGTAGTTTTATTCCTTAGAATTTTGTATTCAAGAAATCGTATTTGTGTGCACATCGAACGCTCCCTGCAACCACTGGAAGGAGCCCTTGCAGCCAAGACATTGGTCATCGGCAGGAATTCCCGAAGCCCTTCCTATTGAACCTGTAACAAAATAATTTTGTTCCACTTATTTACATTTTATTTTCGGTCAGCATAAAAAGCACTCCGTCTTCAGGCCACACATAGGGTAATTGAAAAATATTAAGCTCTAGCAATATGATGTATTGAAACAAATGTCGTTTTCTTATCCCACAAAATGGAGACAAAACCGTGCACCGAAAATGGTCTTTTCAGGACATCGAAAAATGGCTATGTATGCTGACAGAGAATTCAATTTACAATGTTGGTATCAAATTGCGATCAAACTCGTATGTACCGTTCCCTAGTTATATTTCTCGCCAATTAGAAAAAAACTGTTTCGAGACAAACGCATTTAAAGTTTTGGTGTAAATTTTTGTACATACACGTATCTGTAGTCAGCGGCCCCCGGACCATACAGCAATCGTTTGCGATCCTAAAGGAGGTCGTCCTCCATCTTCCTCTTGGCCATGGCGGTGCTGCGGGGCGAACTGTCAGCTTCTGTTAACCGCTACTCTGTTCGCTCGATACGCTTTTCGTCCCCTTTTGTGTAGAAATTGTAACAGGCTAGTCGGATGTCAAGTTAGACCACGTTCGTAATTTCCATAATGTCTGTTAGGCCGTCTTTGAAATTACATTACGTCTATTATTTCCCGCCTCGAATGGTTTCCGGAGACACTTTTTCTTGAATCGCCTTGTAACTCTGGCGAACTTGAGATGAACGCTACAGTAAAGCAGACATCCCACAGAATATTTTAAGCGAAGAAATGGATTTTTTTTAAATTTTCAAGGATCGTTAAGGACGAAAGAGTAACGTTCGCATGATGTATCACTGCATGGAAAGAACTGCTACAGTTTACTACAGCAGACTACCGAAAGAAATAAGCAATGAGACGAAAATACATGACACTTTTATTCAAAGATAATGATTACACTCAAGCCACAGTGGTTTATGCTGGTTCCCTGAACATTAAACAATGCAGGAAATGGTCCTTAATAGGGTGTGCGATGAACCAAGGACAAAAAGTCATGCTCTGCAACGTGCTTCTATGCTGGCCACAGAATCGGTAAGGAGTTCTTGTGCTAGAGAGTTCCAATCCTCCACCTGCGCGGCTGACAACTGGATGGTGGGTTGGTCGATGTGGACTTTCTGTGCCACGTCTCCCAACGTGTGTTGCACATGCTTGATGGGATTTAAGTAGCTGTAATGGGCAGTCCAGTCTATTCGCCAAAACATCCTCTTGTTCCAGGAGCACCACCACCTGCGGTGTTCGATGTGGTCGTGCATTATCGTCCATAAAAATGAAGTCAGGATCGAATGCACCCCTGAAAATACGCATGTGAGGAAGGAGTACATTGTAACAATAACGTCGATCAGTGAGTGCACCGTATTCATAGATTTGGAGGTCAGTATTGTCATATATTGACGACATAATGACTTCTATGTTGTTATTCTTAAGGCTATTTGGAGCCATCAAGGGCACTCTAAGGTAGGAAATCAGAGACAAAATGGAAACAGCAGGCGAAAGTGGTTGCGTTTGGGTTACCGGAGATAAATAGTAACACTAGAGCCGTGCAAATTGCAGACGCTCTGTGCAGCTGTTCCAGCGGAGAAGTTTCCGTTCAGAGAATTAACTAGTAACTCCATCCATCGCCGAGACAAGCAGAAGCAGCATGCTCGATACTTGCTCCTGGGAACTGCAACGTTAGTGGGTTTACACAGGTTGGAGTGCTACTAGATCAGTCCCCACCCACAGAAGGACGGAGGACGGGGCCAAGTGACGTAAAACACTGTTGTTGCTGGTCATAATAGGAATGTCAGTGACGTTTAGCTTTGAGATGAACGCTGTTAATACCAAGCAATCCAGAAGAATCTACGAGGGTGAGTCAAATGAAAACCATAAATTTGTAATAACAAATCGAAATTTCGCGCCGTTATCCTGTAAGTTAGTAAGCGCGCTACAAACAGTGTGCAGAATGGCCTGTAGGTGGCAGCATAGTGCAGATGCACACATACCGTCGCAGTATCAGTATAAAGATGGCCGCCCCACTTGCGACTGCCACCAGGGAAGAACAGCGTTCTGTTATTCGGTTTTTGCGTAGTGAAGGTGTGAAACCTATTTAAATTCATTGAAGAATGAAGGTTCAGTACGGTGATGCATGTTTGTCAGAGCGGCAAGTCTAGGAATGGAGTAGGAAGTTTGCAAATGGTGTGACTTCAGTGGAAGATGCTCCTCGTCCAGGTCAGGCACAACGAGTTGTGACTCTACAGAGCATTGCAGCAGTTGAAGCCATAGTGAAGGAAAACCGCCGAGCGACACTGTATGACAATGCAGCATGTTTACAGATTAGACATGGGTCAGCACACCACATTGTACATGATGTGCTCCAGGTTCTCAAAGTGTCTGCAAGGTGGGTGCCACGGCAGCTGATTCCTGAAATTAGAGAACGACGTGTTCATGCTTGTGAAGAACTTCTTCGGCGCTTTGAACGAGAAGGTGATGGCTTGCTTGCAAGAATCGTTACTGGGGACGATACCTGGGTTCACTTCCACCAACCGGAAATGAAGAGAGCGAGCAAGGAATGGCGCCATTCCTCATCACCAAAACCAAAGAAGTTTCGAACAGAACCATCAGCAGGGAAGGTTACGCCGTCTCTCTTTTGGGACGAAAAAGGTATCATTTAGGAGCATTACATGCCTGGAGGGCCACTGTCCCCAGTGTATCATACACCTATCTCCTAAAAAATCACCCACGGCCTACAATCAAATCAAAGCGACATGGATTGCTGTCAGCATGTGTCCTTTTGCAACATGACATTGCAAGGCCCCACACTGCCATTACAACAGTTGCAACAATCACAGACCTGCATTTTGAATGTCTTATTCATCCACCATACTCACCAGACCTTGCTCCAAGTGATTTACATATGTTTGGACCACTCAAAGATGCAATGGGAGTAAAGAAGTTCCGTTCTGATGAAGAGGTACGCCACACGGTGCATGAGTGGTTGCGCGGACTACCAAACGATTTTTTTTTTCTAAAGGAATTTATGCACTTTGTACGCGCTGGAGGACTTGCATTGAGCGTGAGGGAGATTATGTTGAAAAGTGATACAGCTTTGTACCACTTCTGCAGAATAAATAATGTTTAAAAAAGTATTTAAGGTTTTCATTTGACTCACCCTCGTAAATGTGGTTAGCCAAAGGCACCCAGGAGGTGCAGAACGACTCGCCAGTTTGGCCAAAGCTTGTTAAGCGCCTGTGGATTGGTAGGTCGACTACAGGAAGGGAGAAATGGTGGGCCGCCACGTTTCTTCAAAATCTCATGTTTTTGTATCCAGAGGGAGTTCTCAGTCAGATCAGTGGGGCGCTGCTGACTCCGTGTCGCCTGAGGCCAGCCTCAGTAAGCTTCGACACGTCTGTTTCTCTCACCCGGAGTGCTGCACTCAAGTTTCTACTTAACGTGCTGCTAGTGTTCACTACTTCTGTTAGCACCTGCCTCCGTGGCTTCAGACTCTGACGTCTGATATGCAAGCAATTGCCTCCTTTGCTTTTTCTTATGTTTAGAATTAGCCTTCGGTGTTATAGTCAGTCTGATTGCCAATAAATAGTGCTAATCAGAACTCTGAATTCCATGAGTCTCCTGCTGCAAGCATCCTGTCGCGACCGAGCGAGGTGGCGCAGTGGTTAGCACACTGGACTCGCATTCGGGAGGACGACGGTTCAATCCCGCGTCCGGCCATCCTATTTAGGTTTTCCGTGATTTCCCTAAATCGCTCTAGGCAAATGCCGGGATGGTTCCTTTGAAAGGGCACGGCCGCTTTCCTTCCCTAATCCGATGAGACCGATGACCTCGCTGTCTGGTCTTCTCCTTGAAACAACCCACCCATCATGTCGAGTCCCAAAATCCGCATCTTTCGTAGATGTCCTGTGACAGTGTTTGGCGCTGATCCAAGTCATCAACTTGCTTCACTGGGAATTTGTCTTTCTACCTTTGCTCCTTCCGCTCAGAAATTGCTGACTGGCCTTAAACCCCCTGGCTTCCCTCCATCCTGTGTCAGGACACGTCGGTATCCCCACGCAACATTGTGCCTCACCACACTACAACATTTGCACCAGCAAACCAGTCATGGCTAAGGAGAGAATACAGTGGTTTCATGACATCCCTCCCAGCCAAATCAGTGCATATGTATCCATGCCAGAGGGCATACAACGCCATACTGATAAGTGGGCTCACGCTGTCAAGTTATAGAGAGACAAAAAAAAAAACCAAGATTCACCATGAAGGAATTACCCGAATGGGCCAGAAATTGGTAGATGTGATGTACATGTACAGGCAGAAAATGGTTTACAATTGAAGAAAAAACTGAATGATTTATTCAAGAGAAAGAATTTCGTAAATTGAGCAAGTCAGTTGCGCGTTGCTCCCCCTCTGATCCTTAAGAAAGCAATTTTTCGGTTTGATATTGTTGATAGAGTTGTTGGGCGTCTTCGCGAAAGATATTGTACCGAATTTCGTCCAATTAGCGCGTTAGATTATCAAAATCCATAGATGGTTGGAAGGCCCTGCCCATAATGCTCCAAACGTTCTCAACTGGGCTGAGACCCGGAGACATTGCTGACCAAGGTAGGGTTTTGCAACCACGAAGACAAGCAGTAGAAACTTTAGCCGTGTGCGGGCGGGCCCAGAATGGCAAGAAAACGAAGTGTAGGATATCATTGACGTACCGCTGTTGCCGCGGATGACAACCAAAGGGGTTCCTGCTATGAAAAGAAATGGCACCCCAAATCATCTCTCCTGGCTGTCGGGCCGTACGGCGGGCGAAAGTTGGTATCCATTGCTGTCCGGGGCGTCTCCAGACATCCCTTCGGCCTGGAAAACCAATGACTGGAGTAGAATTGTCTTCAGTGATGAGTCCCGCATCGAAATGAGCCCCACTGACCAGCGAACATGTTTCTGGAGCACTCGTTTATTACATCAGAGAAATAAATTTTAAGACAAAATTTAACTACATGAAATATTGCTTCCAGTAATGGTTAACATAAGCAGTGACAAAAATTAGTTCTCTTAAGGGTTTCTGCTGGCAACAAATTTTAAGCAGGCAAAGTAAGGTTTATATCAATTTAGCTCAAACGCGTAGCTAGTGACTGAATCACGACACAGACACTTTAACAATTTCGGCAACAAATAAATAGTGTGAATTTGTACTCACAGTAACCAACTAATCAACAGCCTTGCCATTGAATAAGTAGTAGGCCATTTGGAACGAATTAGCAACACCCAGCAACTAGGGGAGTTAATACCAACAGTCTTTAAATGTCTTGCTCCCCATTAAATAAACAAACTTATAGTAATTAAATGAATAACAAATCAAACACACTACGCTCCACTCAAACTCTTCAGTGGAAGCCAAGCCAAAATGAAGATTCCATTAACTGACTAGCACTCAGGTCACACTAAAGCTCATCTCTTGGCCAATTCAAAATTAAGTACACATAAACCAGCATTAATTAACGAGGAGTGACACCAGGTCGCTCGAAGGGATGACAACACTTAATTGAAAAGACGAATGCCGGAGGCGGCAGTAACATCAAACACCTTCTCTGAGTTTTAACCAGGAGTCACTACCCGCTATACAAGTAAACATTTAACCAAGCACAAGGAAGGAACTCTAAGGAGAAAATTTAAATAAAACCCAAAAAAGATTATAAAGGACAGGAAACCCAAACTATTTAAATTTAAAAGAATTAGCTCTCCCCAAAGGCAGTGTAAACGCTAAGGCGACACTTAAGAGGCCACCAAAATTGGTTACAAAAGTCTTGTACATTTGCTCCTTTTCTTTAAAAGAGACACAAGGCTGCTTAACTTCTGCTGGACGTCCGTTACGGCTCGTGTAGGATACACCAGGCAGCAAACCCAAGCTAGGCGGTCGCAAGGCACGGCGAGCAAAATCAGGAGAGCAGACAGGCAGGCAGCCAACACATATCCTCCATCCTGAACCGGCAGACCGCGTACAACCAACTCCACATATACGTGGTTGCTTCCTGCCTCGTACCCCGCGGCGTCTCAGCAGGTAGCCCGAGCAAACGTCAACTGCTCCTCGCCCCGCGAATGCGGAAAACAACAAGGCAAGCAAAGATAAGAAACATCGAAGGATCGATAACGGACATCCAAGAGACTGGCGCGCCAGTAACGAGCGCCACGGCTCACCAACGTTACTGTCGCCCACCATACGACTCGACAGCTAGGAGTGGTGGTCTGGGGTGCCTCATATTTTCATAGGAGGACTCCTTTGGTTGTCATCCGAGGCATAGTTACAGCACAGCGGAATTAATCGTCCACAATATTATTGCAGCTGTGAGTGAAGGCGCTTCGGTCACCCTATCGTAAATTTTTACCACGGTATTTCAAGAGGACACGCTGATCCATTTGACAGTATGCGCAGAACTGTCTTGAAATCATTCACGATGCTATGCGTTTTCCTTAGTCACCACTATATTTGTTTCCGACAACGGCCAAGGGAGGCCAAGTGCCATAATATCACGGTCGTATAATACATCTATGATACTCTACGCCCCGTTTTGTTGCCGCTCATGGCAAGCCTTACTGGGCTTACATTTCAGAAGGATAACGACCGCCCCGGCCGTCCGCACTCGG
Source organism: Schistocerca piceifrons (assembly GCF_021461385.2). NCBI lineage: Eukaryota > Metazoa > Arthropoda > Insecta > Orthoptera > Acrididae > Schistocerca > Schistocerca piceifrons. The sequence goes on along the minus strand of NC_060140.1, from coordinate 736,268,463 downwards.
CGAGAGTTTCTACTGCTTGCCTTCGTGCTTGCTAAACCCTACCTTGGCCACGAAGGTTGCCTGATCTACCCTAATTGAGAACATTCGGAGCACTATGGGCAGGGTCCTCCAACCATCTCGGGATTTAGACAATCTAACGACCCTGTAGGACGGAATTTGGCACGATATCCCCCAAGAGGCCATGCAAAAACTCTATCAAACGGAAGCCGAGTAAGCGCTTGCGTTACGGTCAGTGGTGGACCAATGCGTTATTGACTTGCACACATTGTGAAGTTCTTTCTCTTGAATAACCTATCCAATTTTTCTGAAATTGTAATCATTTGTTTGTCTGTACATGTAGATCACACCTACGGATTTCCCTCCTATTCGTTTAATTCCTTCTTTGTGCGTCGGTGCTTTTTATTTATTTTTAATTTTTATTATTTTTTGTCTTAGAGTGTATCGGACCCTATAATGTTGCGAGGTGCTGGGGCTAGCAGTGTATTTAACACTAAATTCTTCTAGAATCTACATATGTAAATGATGCTCTAAGCCCCCCCCCCCCCCTATTCTAACTCCGACTTTTGCTGTTGCACATGGATTAAAAAGAAACGCGAACTGACTGTAATCGACCCTGCAAGTGGAATAGAAATGAGTTTGACACCTGCAATAATTTAATTTGATAAATAAGTTAAATAAAGGAAAGTTTCATTAACATAGTGAGAAATGATAGGGTTGCTCTACCGATTAACAGAATGAAAATTCTGTCCAAAATAACAATATGATTTATTATAACTCAAAATAATAAACAAAAACACATGAAACATTTACAATACATCAAATTGGCTCAAATTGGATACTCAAATAAATGCTGTGAAGGTGAAGTTGTCCCTAAACTAGATTGTGACATTTATGACGAAGTGGTATGTGGAACCAATTCCTTGCAACTCAAGTCTTAAGAGAGACACACAGACAACCCAGCATTAATTGCTTCTACATTAGTGAGAACTCAGACAATGAACACCCAAGACAGATCAAAGTTAGAAAAGACAAACAGGCGCGCTCTGCTGAGCTCGGATTATCACCTAGCAAAATTGCCTGCTTTGCTGATGCTGCGGACGTACATTACCAAGTTGTATTATTAACTGCACGGACACGATCTGGCATACCGGAGGCGATGGCTGGTTGCTTCGACGTCCCGTCGTGGTGATGATAATGTCGCGAGTATAGCCCGAAACAAATTATCCTGGCCTGGTTGTTCCAGACTAGACTTCCTAGCAATACAAATGCGCCTCTGAGGGAGACGAAGAAGGCTCGCCACACAGTCACTGACGGTACAGTGATTGATTTTAACAAGCGAAGTCACCCAGTAACTCCGATACAGTTAGCCAAAACTGCTCAAGACAGACAACATAGGCCTCTTGTACGCAGAACGCTGAATTGCCAACTGTACTCGGAAAGTTACGTTGAAGTCGAAACTTCAGCAACTTCTTTAAACAGTTACAATTAAATAAAAGTATATTAGACAGCCAACGGAAGGCAGGCTGACCAGAGCAGTGAGAGCTCAGTCTTGTAACCCACTCCGACCAGAAGGCGTGAGCCGACTCCCACAAGAGCACTCGTACAAACCGAACACAGAACATTCCCGCCCCCACGACAGTGGCCGTGGTTAACCATTCCAATCAGCAACTCGAAAAACCGGCGGAAAATTCCACTCTATTGCCGGAGCACTACCATTCCACCAATGGAGATTTTTGGCGCCAATTTCTGCGCCGATTTTGCTACGTCACGGAGCTATGCCCTGAGCAAGCCAATCACGGTTACGATTTTGCAGAAAGCGCGGGAATTTGCCCGCCAAAACTGCCTGGGTACACAAGTCGTTCCCATGCCTTGCTGGTAGCCCGGCAGAAAGTGTTTTCGCTAAGTTTCTGCGAAGTAACGGAACCTCTAGCCCAGCCGCTACTTCAGACTCCTGCGAGCGTGTCTCCGCCGCTATTCTACAATGTCGGCGTCTGGAAAGCATTCACTCGACTCCCTCACACCCGTCGGCTTAATCCTTTCAAGATCAACAGAGCCCGCCTGTCACCGGACCGCCCGGGTGACGAGAGATGCTGCGTGGGAAGTCCGCGTGTGAAGGAATAGATACTTTTCACTGCATGCAATTAGACAGGAAAATCGTAAGATAAAAATATGAGTGGGGGCTCATGTCACCTCTCAATGTAATGACTGAAATAGCAGCATGTACCCTATCAACGTGTGAAAATTCAGTTCGTTTCGTCCTTCTCTTGTGGTGCTTCACTTTTTCAGTCAGGTTGAATGTTTCTGTTCTTTTTCTGCGCTAGAATTTTCGACTCTAGATTCTACTTATATCAGCAGTCGTCAAACTCCAGCACGCGTGCCGCATGCGGACCGAATGAAATATTCCTGCGTCCCGCTGTTCTAAGCCATATTTTATAATAGTATGACTCTAGCAACTGTAACAGCCGAATCCAAAAACGTCAAGTAACGTTAAGAGCTTCTTAAGAGAGCACTTTTCCTGTTCAGTAAAAAACAAAATACTTAGACTGTTATATTCTGAGATACGCTTAATTCGGTCGTGAACTCAGTGAAGTTGGTCTTTTACCTCAGCAGCAGAGGGCCTATAGCGCAGCCACTGTGGACTTAAGGGCTGTGGGAATGGAAATGTTTTGTTGTGTATCTTCCAGTACTGACATTTCACGTGACTCGTACTGAACAGCTGGTATGGTAAACATTTTGACATGTAAGTAACATGGATTTGTGAATGCGCATTACAGATACAGGCCTCATCAAGTGTGGTACTTATTTTTAGCAACGAACCTGATATTATATTAAGGATGTTATAATACAACACAATTAGTAGAAGACAAATGACATTTATTAAACATTTCTGATCGTGTCTCGTGTTGTATAATGCATTTAGGTGTCCGCCCCTGGTAGCTGTGTGGTCAGCGCGACAGAATGTCATACCTAACGGCCCGGGTTCGTCGGAGATTTTCTCCGCTCAGGGACTAGGTGTTGTGCTGTCCTTATCATCATCATTTCATCCCCATCGACACGCAAGTCGCCGCAGTGGCGTCTACTCGAAAGACTTGCACCAGCCGGTCTACCCGACGGGAGGCCCTAGCCACACGGCATTTCCATTTCCATGCATTTAGGTATAAGCAGATTACTGATATTAATCAATTAATAATCCGCTCACACTGGCAACACAAAAACACTTGATCAGACTGTCACACTGTCACATCTTTGGGGTTGCTGAGGGTGGCAGCAATCTGAAACATATGAAAACGAAGTGTTCGAACGGTCCCGACTTTTAACGATCAGTACCTGGGGGCCACGTGGCCAACTTACTGCGCCCTTAATGTAGCTAGAGAATTGAGGGGTCATAAGCTACTGACGTACTTAGGCACCCAATTAATAATAACATCGGGTCACACGCGGCCCGAGATGCCGCCACACAATATCGAAATTGGCTCTTGAACAAATAAGTTTGACAAACACTAATCTACATGTAAAAACTGTATCTGAAGACGTCAGAATCTTGGCTTGTATTTTGAAGTGGCGCGTAGCTTGTTCAACAGCGAAAGAGACTGACAATAGCGTCACTAACACAGGTGGGTCTTAGTGTGGCTCCGATTTCACTGGGCCCGACGTCTTTCGGTCGAGAGCGCAGGTTGAATTTTGGCACATGTTTCTCGAGATAACAAAGTCGTCGGCTGTCAGCAGCCGGTGGATTTCGTAGCGCTGCCCGTTGTAAACCGCTTAGTCGGCGAGATCAGCCGTTATTAGCGGCTCTGCGGGAGCCGCTCTGCGGCCGGCGGCGCTTTGTGCGGGCAGAATGGGCGGCGCCTTTGAAGTGCGCGACAATGCCCGTTGCCGAGACCGCCCCTGCCCCCGCGTGCCGAATCTATTTACTTCAAACAGCGCCTGCGCCAAGTCAGCGCTCGCCTGCCCACGCGGTTCACACCCTTCGGCGCATTCGCCACGCCGTCATCCAGCCAACGCGCCCGGCCGCCCTTCGGCGCTTCTGAGCCTGTAGCGACCCGGGATTGGTGTCGTGCCTGCAAAAGACTGATGCAATTGCCCAAACACACACCTGATACGTCGTGGGACTACTTTAAGCACACAGGATGCTTCTGGAGTCCATGCTCTATTCTACATCTATATTCTGCAAACCACCGTGAAGTGCATGGCAGAGGGTACGTCCCATTATACCAGTTATTAGGTTTTCTTCCCATTCCACTTATAACAATACCTCCACTAACAGTTAATCACCTCAAAAATTATCACGTCGCGCACTCAAAATAAGATCTTTTTATTGCGCAACCAAAAGGTCTTTAGTGTGGCAAATATTGCTACATCAATTGATTACAGTCACTGAAGAAAATTAACAATAATATCATTTATATTTGCAATCCAACGACGATCTCGCCCTGGCTTTGGCTCGAAATTAAAAATGTTGTCTAGGTAGCGTGACTGTCGCTGTTGGTGCAAAAGGCACTCGGATGCTAATTACGCCGACTTGAGGGACTTACGAAGACAATCTTTCAGGATTAATTTGATGGCTCTGAGCACTATGGGACTTAACAGCTGTGGTCATCAGTCCCCTAGAACTTAGAACTACTTAAACCTAACTAACCTAAGGACATCACACACATCCATGCCCGAGGCAGGATTCGAACCTGCGACCGTAGCAGTCGCGCGGTTCCGGACTGCGCGCCTAGAACCGCGAGACCACCGCGGCCGACTGATTAATTTGATGATTTATGTTTTTCTTTGCAATGTGCTTCATACTTTTTTAAACAATGACAACTTGAAAATAATTCTTGACACTCACTTTTCACAAAAATTCACATTTATTAAACTTTTTATACTTTCGCATGTTCAAAACATTACTTCATCATACAATTTCGCAGCTGTTACTGCTATTAATAAAACTCACAACATTTTTCATTGTCCACAACTCAGACTCATCTTTTCATTTCCAACACAAAGTCAAGACTGTTCATATTCAACACAAAAACTTGACTACTCTGTACGTTTCCGCGCCAAAAGTCACAAACCAGCCTCAAAGATAACAATAAATACAAAGATATTCACACTAGATATTCTAGTGATTTCAACATCTCAAAATATCGACGTACATACATGTGAAAATGAAACCAAGTTTGAATAGAGTGAAAAATATGAGACATTACGTACAAAAACATTCATTAATCTACGGTATCGAAAAATAGGGTTGGCGGGTGGTAACGGTTTCGCAAATAAAGAACCATTATACACTCACGTGTGCAGCGAGGGAAGAAATAATGCCTCAATGCATACTGCAATTATTCTAATCTTATTTTCAGATGCCAATGTGAGCAGTACATAGGAGAGTCATCATTTACAACCGGTTCTTAAAACTTTGTAGACTTCCTCGAGATAGTTTACGTCTACCTTCAAGTGTCTTCCAGTTCAGTTCGTTCAGTAAATCTGTGACACTCTCCCATGGATTAAAATAACCCTTGACCATTAGTGCTGCCCATCTCTGTATACCATCAAAATCACCTGTTACTCCTATTTGATACGGGTCCCATTCACTTGAGCAATATTCTAGAACCGGTCGCACGAGAGACTATAAGCAATCTCCTTTGTAGGTTGATTGCACTTAACCAGTGTTCTACCAATACACCGAAATCTACCATCTGATTTACCCACAACATATGATCATTCCATTTCACATCCCTACAAAGTCTTACACCCAAGTATTTGGTTTGATTTGTCCGATTCCAACAGTGACTCACTGATATTATAGTCATACGATGCAAAGTTTCTTGGTTTTACGAAATGGACATTCTTACATTTCTGAACATTTAAAGCAAGCTGATAATCTTTGCACCACTTTGAAATCTTATCAAGATCTGACTGAATATTTATGCACCTTCTTTCAGACAGTACTTCATTATAGATAACTGCATAATCAAAAAGTATGAGGTTACTATCAATATTTTCTGCAAGTCATTAATATACAACATGATCAGCAAGAGTCCCAAAACATTTCCCTGGGGCCCACCTGCAGTTACCTCTACATCTGACGATGACGTTCCATACAAGATAACATGCTGCTCCTTTCATACCAGAAAGTCCTCAACCTAGTCCCAAATTTGACTTGATACCCCCCCCCCCCCCATATGATCGTACTTTTGACAATAAGCATAAGTAGCCATCTTTTGATATGCAGCTCCTTGTATTGGTCGTGTTTGTAGTTAAAAATTTTTGAATGAGAGGTCCGCCAGTTATGCAAAACACCGTTTTTCTCAGTACCCAAACATGTTTCGGCAGCACTGAGCCATCATCAGTGGGTTTTCGTTTTTTATTTATTCATTACATTTGGTAAAAAACTTTTTCACTACACCAGAACTATGTTATTTGTGGAAAATACTTATTATAGTTACGTATGCATCACAACATAGCATGATGTGGAGAATGGAAGCGCTTGCCACACGAAAACATGCCAAGCTACCTGTAGTAATTAACACAAAAGTGGTCCAGAAAGTTCAAGCACACCAAATTAAATAATAAATAAAAAAAACGAAAACCCACTGATGATGGCACAGTGGTGCCGAAACATGTTTGGGTACTGAGATAAACGGTGTTTTGCATAACTGGCGGACCTCGCATCCGAAAATTAATAAGCATAAGTATAATACTGAGTCAAATGCTACTCGGAAATCAAGAAATGCTGCATCTATCTGCCTGCCTTGCCCCAAAACTTTCAGTATGTCGGGTGAGAAAAGTGCGAGTTGGATTTCACATGATCGATGCTTCAGGAACCCATGCTGGTTGGCACTGCCGAGGTCATTCTGCTCGAGATACCTCGTTATGTTTGAGCTCGGAGAATGCTGTAACTTTCTCTAGCAAATCGATGTCAAAGGTATTGGAAGGCAGTTTTGTGGGTCACTTCTACCACCCTGCTTGTAGACAGGTGTGATCTGTGCTTTCTTCCAAGAACTGAGCACGGTTTTTTGTTCGAGTGATCAGTGATACATTAGAGTCAGAAGAGGAGCTAACTCACCCGCAAATTCAGTACAGAATCTGATAAGAATACCATTGGGCCCTGAAGGTTGTTCAGATTTAACGATTTTAGCTGTTTCTCAACACCACTGACACTAATCCTTATTTCACTCATCTTTTCAGTGGTACGAGGACTAAGTTAGTGCAGTTCTCCTGGGTTTTCCTTTCTAAAGGAGTTAAGGATTTTAGCTTTTGCTTTGCTACCTTCAGTTTCAGTTCCTGTCTTTCTTCTAGGAACTAGACACTAATTTTTGTGCCACTAACAACCTTTACATATGACCAGAATTTCTTCGGGTTTTGCGAAATATCGTTTGCCAATATTCTGCTCCGGTAGTCATTGAAGGGATCACGCACTACTCTCTTTACAGCCAAGCGCGTTTCATTCAGCATCTATTTATACAGGGTGGTCCATTGTTCGAGACCGGGCCAACTATCTCACAAAATAAGCGTCAAACGAAAAAACTACAAAGAACGGAACTTGTTGTCTAGCTTAAGGAGAAAACCAGATGGCGCTATGGTTGGCCCGCTAGATGGCGCTGCCATAGGTCAAACAGCTATCAACTGCGTTTTTTTAAAATAGGAACCTCCATTTTTTATTACATATTCGTGTAGTACGTAAAGAAATATGAATGTTTTAGTTGGACCACTTTTTTCGCTTTGTGATAGATGACACTGTAATAGCCACAAACATATGGCTCACAATTTTATACCAACAGTTGCTAACAGGCAGGTTTTTTAAATTAAAATACCTGACGTAGGTACGTTTGAACATTTTATTTCGGTTGTTCCAATGTGATACATGTACCTTTGTGAATTTATCATTTCTGAGAACGCATGCTATTACAGCGTGATTACCTGTAAATACCACATGAATGCAATAAATGCTCAAAATGATGTCCGTCAACCTCAATGCATTTGGCAATACATGTAACGACATTCCTCTCAGCAGCGAGTAGTTTGCCTTCCGTAATGTTCGCACATGCATTGACAATGCGCTGACGGATGTTGTCAGACGTTGTCGGTGGATCACGATAGCAAATATCCTTCAACTTTCCCCACAGGAAGAAATCCAGGGACGTCAGATCCGATGAACGTGCGGGCCATGGTATGGTGCTTCGACGACCAATCCACCTGTCATGAAATGTGTTATTCAATACCGCTTCAACCGCACGTGAGCTATGTGCCGGACGTCCATCATGCTGGAAGTACATCGCCATTGTGTCATGCATGAAACACCTTGTAGTAACATCGGTAGAACATTACGTAGGAATTTAGCATACATTGCACCATTTAGATTGCCATCGATAAAATGGGGGCCAATTATACTTCCTCCCATAATGCCGCACCATACATTAACCCGCCAAAGTCGCTGATGTTCTACTTGTCGCAGCCATCGTGGATTTTCCGTTGGCCAATAGTGCATATTATGCCGGTTTACGTTACCGCTATTAGTGAATGACGCTTCGTCGCTAAATAGAACGTGTGCAAAAAATCTTTCATCGTGCCGTAATTTCTCTTGTGCCCAGTGGCAGAACTGTACACGACGTTCAAAGTCGTCGCCAGGCAATTCCTGGTGCATAGAAATATGGTACGGGTGCAATCGATGTTGATGTAGCATTCTCAACACCGACGTTTTTGAAATTCCCGATTCTCTCGCAATTTGTCTGCTACTGATGTGCGGATTAAACGCGACAGCAGCTAATACACCTACTTGGGAATCATCATTTGTTGCAGGTCGTTGTTGACGTTTCACATGTGGCTGAACACTTCCTGTTTCCTTAAATAACGTAAGTATCCGGCGAACGGTCCGGACACTTGTATGATGTCGTCCAGGATAGTGATCCAACTAAAACATTCATATTTCTTTACGTGCTACACGAATATGTAATAAAAATGGGGGTTCCTATTTAAAAAAAAAACGCAGTTGATATCCGTTTGTCCTACGGCAGCGGCATCTAGCGGGCCAACCATAGCGCCATCTGGTTTCCCCCTTCAAGGTAGACAAGTTTCGTTCTTTGTAGTTTTTTCGTTTGATGCTTATTTCGTGAGATATTTGGCCCGGTCACTATTAATGGACCACCATGTATATGGATATTCCCTCCCATTATTACATTATTAACAGTTCTACTGCGTACATATGTATCCAGCGCATGGTCAACTATTATTTTAAACTTGAGAAGTTTCAAATTTCTCATTGTGATACGACACTACTGATTTTTTATCTAGTTTACTGAAAATATACTTATTTTTGCTTGTTTTAAATGTCCTTTGTACTTTGGTAATCACTGTTGTTACTACCGTGTCATGGTCACTGGTAACAGTTCGAATGTGGACATCCTCAAATACGTCAGGTCTTTTTGTTGCCGTTAGATTCAATATATTTCCATCATAAGGGGGATTTCAGACTATCTGTCCTAGTTAGTTTTTAGAGAAGGCATTTAGTAATTTTTCACATGAAATCTTACCACGCCCTCCCAGTTGATTGTTAGAGGGTTAAAGTCTCCACCGTTCTTTTACAGTACGATTGTGGAACTTGCGATTTTCTCTGAAGTTTTCGGTTACATCAGGAGATGAGTCTGGTGGGCGACAGAAATATCCAGTTATCATTTTATGCCCAACCCTGATATTGAGTCTTGTCCAAACAATCTCACATGCAGCTTCAATTTCCATCTCGGTCCATTTGAGTTTCTTATCTACTGTGACAAATACACCACCTCCATTTCCCATTGTCAATTCTTTTTACATAGGCCTACACTCATATTTACCCCAAAAATCTCACTTCTGACAATTTCAGGTTTCAATCAGCTTCACTGCTTTTCAGGTGTGCTTAAAACTTTGACACGTTGTTGCGAATGCTCCGGCAATTTACCATTACGATTTTAATCGTTGTAAGAACGATTCTGATGTAAACAAAGAAATGCGCGACGTTTGGTAGCATACGTTCAGGGGTGTTGTTACGCCATTGGAAGTTGACCCGAATTCCGCATCAGATAGTTTGTGTTATACTACCGCTAACGAACCCTTAGACGTTCAAAATCTTTAACAGACGGCAATGATTTTTCTGATCAGTGTGCTAAATGTTTACGCCATTTATTTCTTATTTTAAATCTCAGAGTACAGTCGCTTTCTCTGGCCAGTTCTGTGCACGACGCTAAGGCTACTTCTGATTGGAACATATCGATTTGGTATGTAAATACTCTCTCAGTTTCTCGTTTGAACATGAACTGCCGAAACGATTAAGTTTTCACCTTCTTTTTAATAATTTTGAGAAACACGGTATAGAATCAGTATAAAAATATCACCAACTCAACAGAGTTATGGTATTGTAGTGGAAATAGTAATTGACTTCTATGTTAATGGTTGTGGGTTCGATTCCACTCCAACATTTTTTAACCCTAGTAGTACCAAAGCATTATCCATAATCTGTAATGCCAATGACAAGGCGGGGGCCGAAAGGGGGGGGGGGGAGGAGGGGGCGGGATGTACTTCGTGCCCACCACCAGAAAAAGGACAAAAGAACCAAGATGTATAACAAGTAGGCTACAGAACCTACAATATCTTTTAGCACAATATTAGCAACACCAACGCACTTTCCGCAATGTTTACGCTGAGTGGAGGTGTACTTTTGACGACTACAAAAGCCATTTAAAAATTCAAATTTGGTGAATTATCGTCGATTTTGATTCACAACATACTTTTTAAAGATCTATAGATGTGTAAGAAGGTCCTGAACCTGAAATTAAGAATATGACATTTGTCGGAAAAAGTCACATTCGAATACTAATTTTGGGTTGAGTTCAGTGGCGGATACATCTGGGGGCGCGCAACCTCTCCCCCACTTGCGGGGCCGCCCCCATTGCCACCTACGCCGCCCCCGCCAGTCAGCTCGCACGCTATTTGTTCGTTATTTCGTCTGTCGACTCGCTTGAATCAAGTTATCTAGTGGTTGTACTTTGCTATGTAGCACGCGCGCCCAAGTCACTGTATTTTATACGTTTCTGTCTGGCACATAGATAGCTAACACATACCTACGAGAAAAATCGCGGCTATTCTAGTGATCTCGATACGTTATTCTGTTTGGCATTTGTTCGAGAAAAGTCGCGAATTTTCTACTGTTTACTTGTACAGAAAACCTTCGATACGTAGCGTTATACACACGGCCTATTCGCCGAATAGGAAGCTAGTTTACATTCAGAAGCAGAAATATTAAGACTGAAGAATGATTCAGTAAAAGTTCTAGTTGTAGCAAGTGTAAGTGTGGAGATTAGTCAAGAGTGAGAGTGATGAGTTGATTGTGAAGTATTAATAATAGTAATTTCTCATTAAAAATATTGTACGAGACTCGTAACAATATTTATACTAATAACATAACAATAGTTTCCCATACCTAACTCAGATTACGAGTTAGGTATGGGAAACTATTGATGCGTATATCTCCGGTAATAGTGACTTCAGAAAAGATTCCTAAAAACGCATTGTTACTACACTACTGGCCATTAAAATTGCTACACCAAGAAGACATGCAGATCATAAACGGGTATTCATTGTGCGAGGTGCCAGGGCTAGCAGTGTATTTAACACTAAATCCTTCTAGAATCTTCATATGGAAATGATGGGAGAAATGAAAGGGTTGCTCTACCGATCTACAGAATGAAAGTTCTGTCCAAAATAACAATTTGATTTATTATGACTAAACTCAAAATAATAAACACAACACATAAAACATTTACAATACGTCAAATTGGATACTCAAATAAACGCTGTGAAGGTGAAGTTGTCCGTAAACTAGCTTGCGACGTTTATGACCAAGTGTTATGTGGAGCCAATTCCTTGCAACTCAAATCTTAAGAGAAACACCCAGCCAACCCAACATTAATTGCTGTTACAGTAGTGAGAACTCAGACAATGAACACCCAAGACAGAACCACGTAAGAAAAGACGGGAACAGGCGAGCTCTGCTGAGCTATGATTATCACAGAGCAAAACTCCCAAATCTGCCGGTGCTGCGGACATACATTACCAAGCTTTCTTCTTAACTGCAAGGACACGATCTGCCGTATCGGAAGCGATGGCTATTTGCTTCGACGTCCCGTCGTGGTGATGATAATGTCACGAGTATAGCCCGAAATAAATTATCCTGGTCTGGTTGTTCCAGACTAAAGACTTCCTATCAATACAAAAGCGCCTCTGAGGGAGACAAAGAAGGCTCGCCACACAATCACTGACGGTACAGTGTAGTGAAGTAGAAGTGGATAGTTCCTGTGAATTACACACCTGGAAATTGAAATAAGAACACCGTGAATTCATTGTCCCAGGAAGGGGAAACTTTATTGACACATTCCTGGGGTCAGATACATCACATGATCACACTGACAGAACCACAGGCACATAGACACAGGCAACAGAGCATGCACAATGTCGGCACTAGTACAGTGTATATCCACCTTTCGCAGCAATGCAGGCTGCTATTCTCCCATTGAGACGATCGTAGAGATGCTGGATGTAGTCCTGTGGAACGGCTTGCCATGCCATTTCCACCTGGCGCCTCAGTTGGACCAGCGTTCGTGCTGGACGTGCAGACCGCGTGAGACGACGCTTCATCCAGTCCCAAACATGCTCAATGGGGAACAGATCCGGAGATCTTGCTGGCCAGGGTAGTTGACTTACACCTTCTAGAGCACGTTGGGTGGCACGGGATACATGCGGACGTGCATTGTCCTGTTGGAACAGCAAGTTCCCTTGCCGGTCTAGGAATGGTAGAACGATGGGTTCGATGACGGTTGGATGTACCGTGCACTATTCAGTGTCCCCTCGACGATCACCAGTGGTGTACGGCCAGTGTAGGAGATCGCTCCCCACACCATGATGCCGGGTGTTGGCCCTGTGTGCCTCGGTCGTATGCAGACCTGATTGTGGCGCTCACCTGCACGGCGCCAAACACGCATACGACCATCATTGGCACCAAGGCAGAAGCGACTCTCATCGCTGAAGACGATACGCCTCCATTCGTCCCTCCATTCACGCCTGTCGCGACACCACTGGAGGCGGGCTGCACGATGTTGGGGCGTGAGCGGAAGACGGCCTAACGGTGTGCGGGACCGTAGCCCAGCTTCATGGAGACGGTTGCGAATGGTCCTCGCCGATACCCCAGGAGCAACAGTGTCCCTAATTTGCTGGGAAGTGGCGGTGCGGTCCCCTACGGCACTGCGTAGGATCCTACGGTCTTGGCGTGCATCCGTGCGTCGCTGCGGTCCGGTCCCAGGTCGACGGGCACGTGCACCTTCCGCCGACCACTGGCGACAACATCGATGTACTGTGGAGACCTCACGCCCCACGTGTTGGGCAATTCGGCGGTACGTCCACCCGGCCTCCCGCATGCCCACTATACGCCCTCGCTCAAAGTCCGTCAACTGCACATACGGTTCACGTCCACGCTGTCGCGGCATGCTACCAGTGTTAAAGACTGCGATGGAGCTCCGTATGCCACGGCAAACTGGCTGACACTGACGGCGGCGGTGCACAAATGCTGCGCAGCTAGCGCCATTCGACGGCCAACACCGCGGTTCCTGGTGTGTCCGCTGTGCCGTGCGTGTGATCATTGCTTGTACAGCCCTCTCGCAGTGTCCGGAGCAAGTATGGTGGGTCTGACACACCGGTGTCAATGTGTTCTTTTTTCCATTTCCAGGAGTGTATTATGGGTGGAGGTTACACTCTACAACCGAGCTAGGTTAATAATTGGCTCCTTTTACCGACCTCCTGACTCAGCAGCATTAGTGGCAGAACAACTGAGAGAAAATTTGGAATACATTTCACATAAATTTTCTCAGCATATTATAGTCTTAGGTGGAGATTTCAATTTACCAGATATAGACTGGGACACTCAGATGTTTTGGACGGGTGGTAGGGACAGAGCATCGAGTGACATTATACTGAGTCCACTATCCGAAAATTACCTCGAGCAATTAAACAGAGAACCGACTCGTGGAGATAACATCTTGGACCTACTGATAACAAACAGACCCGAACTTTTCGGCTCTGTAAGTGCAGAACAGGGAATCAGTGATCATAAGGCCGTTGCAGCATCCCTGAATATGGAAGTCAATAGGAATATAAAAAAAGGGAGGAAAGTTTATCTGTTTAGCAAGAGTAATAGAAGGCAGATTTCAGACTACCTAACAGATCAAAACGAAAATTTCTGTTCCGACACTGACAATGTTGAGTGTTTATGGAAAAAGATTAAGGCAACTGTAAAATGCGTTTTAGACAGGTACGTGCCGAGTAAAACTGTGAGGGACGGGAAAAACCCACCGTGGTTCAACAACAAAATTAGGAAACTACTGTGAAAGCAAAGAGAGCTTCACTCCAAGTTTAAACGCAGCCAAAACCTCCCAGACAAACAGAAGCTAAACGATGTCAAAGTTAGCGTAAGGAGGGCTATGCTGGAAGCGTTCAGTGAATTCGAAAGCAAAATTCTATGTACCGACTTGACAGAAAATCCTAGGAAGTTCTGGTCTTACGTTAAATCAGTAAGTGGCTCGAAACAGCATATCCAGACACTCCGGGATGATGATGGCATTGAAACAGAGGATGACACGCGTAAAGCTGAAATACTAAACACCTTTTTCCAAAGCTGTTTCACAGAGGAAGACCGCACTGCAGTTCCTTCTCTAAATCCTCGCACAAACGAAATAATGGCTGACACCGAAATAAGTGTCCAAGGAATAGGAAAGCAACTAAAATCACTCAACAGAGGAAAGTCCACTGGACCTGACGGGATAAAAATTCGATTCTACATAGAGTACGCGAGAGAACTTGCCCCCCTTCTAACAGCCGTGTACCTCAAGTCTCTAGAGGAACGGAAGGTTCCAAATGATTGGAAAAGAGCATAGGTAGTCCCAGTCTTCAAGAAGGGTCGTCGAGCAGATGCGCAAAACTATGGACCTATATCCCTGACGTCGATCTGTTGTAGAATATTAGAACATGATTTTTGCTCGCGTATCATGTCGTTTTTGGAAACCCAGAATCTACTCTGTAGGAATCAACATGGATTCCGGAAACAGCGATCGTGTGAGACCCAACCCGCTTTATTTGTTCATGAGACCCAGAAAATATTAGATACAGGCTCCCAGGTAGATGCTATTATCCTTGACTTCCGGAAGGCGTTCGATACAGTTCCGCACTGTCGCCTGATAAACAAAGTAAGAGCCTACAGAATATCAGACCAGCTGTGTGGCTGGATTGAAGAGTTTTTAGCAAACAGAACACTGCATGTTGTTATCAACGGAGAGACATCTACAGACGTTAAGGTAACCTTTTGCGTGCCACAGGGGAGTGTTATGGTACCATTGCTTTTCACAATATATATAAATGACCTAGTAGATAGTGTCGGAAGTTCCATGCGGCTTTTCGCGGATGATGCTGTAGTATACAGAGAAGTTGCGGCATTAGAAAATTGTAGCGAAATACAGGAAGATCTGCAGTGGATAGGCACTTGGTGCAGTGAGTGGCAATTGACCCTTAACATAGACAAATGTAATGTATTACGAATACATAGAAAGAAGGATCCTTTATTGTATGATTATATGATAGCGGAACAAACACTGGTAGCAGTTACTTCTGTAAAATATCTGGGAGTATGCGTGCGGAACGATTTGAAGTGGAATGATCATATAAAATTAATTGTTGGTAAGGGAGAGTCCTTAGAAAATGTAGTCCATCAACAAAAGAAGTGGCTTACAAAACACTCGTTCGACCTATACTTGAGTACTGCTCATCAGTGTGGGATAGAGAAGAGAAGATTCAAAGAAGAGTGGCGCGTTTCGTCACAGGGTTATTTGGTAACCGTGATAGCGTTACGGAGATGTTTAGCAAACTCAAGTGGCAGACTCTGCAAGAGAGGCACTCTGCATCGCGGTGTAGCTTGCTCGCCAGGTTTCGAGAGGGTGCGTTTCTGGATGAGGTATCGAATATATTGCTTCCCCCTACTTATACCTCCCGAGGAGATCACGAATGTAAAATTAGAGAGATTCGAGCGCGCACGGAGGCTTTCAGACAGTCGTTCTTCCCGCGAACCATACGCGATTGGAACAGAAAAGGGAGGTAGTGACAGTGGCACGTAAAATGCCCTCCGCCACACACCGTTGGGTGGCTTGCGGAGTATAAATATAGATGTAGATTTTAACAAGCGAAATCACACAGTAACTCCGATGCAGTCAACTTTAGCCAAAACTGCTCAAGACAGAGAACATCGGCCGCTCGTACGCAGAAAGCTCAATTGCCAACTGTACTCGGAAAGTTACGTAGAAGTCGAAACTTCACCAACTTCGTCAAACAGTTACAATTAAAAATGAAAGTATATTAGACAGCCAACGGAAGGCAGACTGTCCAGAGCAGCGAGAGCTCAGTCTTGTAACCTACCCCGACCGAAAGGCGAGAGCCGACTACCTCAAGAGCACTCGTACAAACCGAACACCGAACATTCCCGCCCCCACGACAGTGGCCGTGGTTAAAACGTTCCAATCAGCAACTCGAAAAACCGGCGGAAAATTCCACTCTATTGCCGAAACACTACCATTCCACCAATAGAGATTCTTGTCGCCAATTTCTGCGCCGATTTTGGTACGTCACGGAGCTATGCCCTGAGCAAGCCAATCGCAGTTACGATTTTGCAGAAAATGCGGGAATTTGCCCGCCATGACTGCCTGGAAACACAAGTCATTCCCACGCCTCGCTGGCAGCCCGCCAGAAAGTGTTTTCACTAAGTTTCTGCGAAGTAACGGAATCTCTAGCCCAGCCACTCCTTCAGGCCCCTGTGGGCGTGTCGCTCCCGCTCTTATGACAATGTCGGCGTCTGGAAAGCATCCACTTGACTCACTCACACCCATCGGCTTAACCCTTTCAAGCTCAGCAGTACCCGCTTGTCACCGGACCACCCAGGTGATGAGAGACGCTGCGTGGGAAGGCCGTGTGTGAACGAATAGCGACTTTTCACCGCACGCAATTAGAGAAGAAAGTCGAATTACTCAGAGTAAGATAGAAATATGAGAGGGGGCTCATACCACCTCTCAATTGGACAAATATATTATACTAGAACTGACATATGAATACATTTTCATGCAATTTGGGTGCATAGATGCTGCGAAATTAGTACCCAGAACAACCAACTCTGGCCATAATAAAGGCCTTGATACGGCTGGGCACTGAGTCAACAGAGCTTGGATGGAGTGTACAGGTACAGCTGCCCATGCAGCTTCAACACGATACCACAGTTCATCAAGAGTAATGACTGGCGTATCGTGACGACCCAGTTGCTCGACCACCATTGAGCAGACGTTTTCAATTGGGTCAATTGGTGAGAGATCTGGAGAATGTGCTGGCCAGGGCAGCAGTCGAACTGTTTCTGTATCCAGAAAGGCCCGTACAGGACCTGCAACATGCGGTCGTGCATTATCCTGCTGAAATGTAGGGTTCCACAGACATCGAATGAAGGGTAGAGCCACGGGTTGTAACACATCTGAAATGTAACATCCACTGTTAAAAGTGCCGTCAATGCGAACAAGAGGTGACCGAGACGTGTAATCAATGTCACCCCATACCATAACGCCGGGTGATACGCCAGTATGGCGATGACGAATACACACTTCCAATGTGCGTTCACCGCGATGTCGCCAATCACGGATGCGACCATCATGATGCTGTAAACAGAACCTGGATTCATCCGAAAAAATGACGTTTTGCCATTCGTGCACCCAGGTTCGTCGTTGAGTACACCATCGCAGGCGCTTCTGTCTGTGATGCAGCGCCAAGTGTAACCGCAGCCATGGTCTCCGAGCTGATAGTCCATGCTGCTTCTAACGTCGTCGAACTGTTCGTGCAGATGGTTGTTGTCATGCAAACGTCCTCATCTGATGACTCAGGATATCGAGACGTGGCTGCACGATCCGTTACAGCCATGCGGATAAGATGCCTGTCATCTCGACTGCTAGTGATACGAGGCCGTTCGGATCCAGCATTGCGTTCCGTATTACCCTCCTGAACCCATCGATTCCATAGTCTGCTAACAGTCATTGGATCTCGACCAACGAGAGCAGCAATGTCGAGGTAACCTTAAACCGCAAGCGCGATAGGCAACAATCCGACCTTTCTCAAAGTCGGAAACTTGATGGTACGCATTTCTCCTCTTTACACGAGGCATCACAACAACGTTTCACCAGGCAACGGCGGTCAACTGCTGTTTGTGTATAAGAAATGGTTGGAAACTTTCCTCATGTCAGCACGTTGTAGGTGTCGCCACCGGCGCCAACCTTGTGTGAATGCTCTGAAAAGCTAATCATTTGCATGTCACAGCATGTTCTTCCTGTCGGTTAAATTCCGAGTCTGTAGCACGTCATCTTTGTGGTGTAGCCATTTTAATGGCCTGTAGTGTATATAGGCCCTCTATCGAATGTACTAGAAAGGAACGGAATCGACAATAAAAGTGGAGGAGGAGGAGGAGGAGAAGGAGGAGGAGGAGATTAGTGTTTTACGTGCCGTCGACAGTAAGGTCATTAGAGACGGAGCACAAACTCGGATTAGGGGAGAATTGGGAAGGAAATCGACCTTGCCATTTCATAGGAACCATGCCGACATTTGCCTGAAACGATTTATGGAAATCACGGGAAACCTAAATCAGGATTACCGGAGACGGTTTTGAACCGTCGTCCTCCCGAATGCGAGTCCAGTGTGCTAACCACTGCGCCACTTCTCTCGGGGACAATTAAAGTTCCAGACACATAAACTGCCGTATGATGTCATCATTGGAAACTCGCCGTTATAGTATACGTTATTAGGTACACACCTGTATTGGCTTGTCGCTTTCACAATAGGTATTTGTTCACTCTCTATAAAAGTCTGGAAGTGAAAATTCTGGCAGCGAATGTTCTCGAAAAACCGAGCCACAAATATAAGGGAAGCTGAGTCGCTGCAAGGTAGTCAGTTTGAAAGCTGCAGTCGTCGCGATAACTAGGAAGTGATAAAAAGTGAGCAACTGCGACTATTGGCTATTACCACGGACTTCAGTGTTGTGCTTAGTGATGTTAGAAATACGCGGGGAGTGATCGTGTGTGTTTTAGTGCTAAGTGTATTAGTGTTGCATTTTTCAGTGCGAATAAAGTGTCTATTCGACAACGATTGGCATCTCGTTTACATACGTTGTAACAATAAAATGAAATGGATCATTATGTAATAAGAAAAAGAAAAGTAGTAACATCTGAAGATTCCGGTCGCCATTGAGCCGCAAAAACGTCGCAGATGTACAGGTAGAGCCCAGCACTTCGTCGAAACTTCCACAATAAATTTCTTCGACTGATTCCTTTAATCCCAAGAATATCGGCAATTATTTGGATACATTAGCGTCAGAAAATATTAGAGGTGAAACAAAACACAAGCTTCTCAAAGCTCCAAATAAACCTGAAAAAGGTTGTATCTTTCCTACTTCCGAACACAACAAGAGGGGACGTGTTGAATGCAGACAAGTGCACAATAATCGCGTTGAACAGTATCCATGGCTGGTGTTCTCACAAGTTAAAAAGGGACTTCTTTGCATTAACTGTTCGGTTTTAGTGAATAATAAAATGGTTGGAGGAAAGAAATCCATTATCGCCAAGAAACTTGTGACTGAACCACTAACAAAGTTTGCCAAATTTACTGGTAATTGAGACCCACTCTCAGCTCAGGTATCATTATGAAGCGTCAACAGATGCAAAATTATGTTTGGCGACACGAGAGAACCACTAAGGAAAACAGAGACCGTCTTGTAAGTATAATAAAAACAATCATTTTTCATGAAAAGCAAAACATTCCTTTGCGGGAGCATAAAGATGATGGGAATCTATTAGAAAACGAAACTGATCGTGAAAATATAGTGAGTAACGAGGCATACTTTAGAGCTCCTCTAAGATTTAGAGTTGACGCTGGAGACTTGCAACTAAAACATCACCTTGAGACCACTAAACAACGTGTAACGAACTTATTTCATGCTGTGAAACAGTGATATTATCGAGAATATTGGAGGAAATCAAAGATTCTCGTAATTACAGCAAAATCTTCGACGAGACTGCGGACATAGCGCACATCGAACAACTGAATTTAACTGCAAGATATGTTGATAGTGACGGCAAATTACACGAAAGATGTTTGGGTTTCGTTGACATCCATAAAGATAATGATTGTAGTGGAAACATTGACGATGAACCAACCTCAGAAGAGTTAAGAGGAAGAGCGTAGCGTTCGTTACTGGTGAAGTATTAGGTACTGCGATTCTAAGGAGAATTGAAAGCCTTTTTCTGTCATTGGAGAACTGAGTAGGTGTAGACTGTGATAGTTAATATGTCAGAATTGAAAGGAGCTGTGGTACACTAAAAAAGAAAGCTATTAACGCGCAAGTAGCACCATGTCGAAGTCATCAGATCAACCTTGCTGTCTGTCGCAGCTGCAAAATTACAAGGGGGAATTACTCACTTGGTACTATTGAAGAAGTAGTGCCGTTCTTTACAGCGTCGAGCAAGCGGTTCGCACCATTGGAGAGTCACCTAAAACAATCGCTGTAGTCACATTGTCAAAAGAGATGGGTTGAGCGACATGATGCAGTTATTCAATTCGCAGTTGATCTCGGAACAGTTTGCTAAGTTCTTGGAGAAATACAGTGCTGGAGGGATGGAACAACGGCTACAAAAGCCAATATTCTCCTTCGAGCTCTCTCTAATTGCGAGTTTATTATCACTCTGTTTACACAGAGTGACATTCCAACATATCCAGTCAGCAAAATCTTACAAGACCCTGGACGTCGCGATAGCAAAAGCAAAATTAGATTCGACGCTCAAGGTGTACGATGGCATGAGAGCTAATGCTGACTGTCACTTGGCTCGTATTGTTGAAGAGGCGAAGGCAGTTATGAAGAGTTAGAGGCGGAGATGAGTGTTCCTCGTCTTACAGGCAGATAAAGACACAGGGAAAACTGCGATCATAATGATGATGCTTGGGTTCAAATGGTTCAAATGGCTCTGAGCACTATGGAACTTAACTTCTGAGGCCATCAGTCCCCTAGAACTTAGAACTACTTAAACCTAACTAACCTAAGGGCATCACACACATCCATGCCTGAGGCAGGATTCGAACCTGCGACCGTAGCATCGCGCGGTTCCGGACTGAAGCGCCTAGAACCGCTCGGCCACCCCGGCCGTCATGATGCTTGGACATATTGAAAAATAACTGTTTTTATTCCAACACTAGACCATGTTACGACTGACGTGAGAGTACGTTTTGCTGAAGAAAATATTTATCATTTAAAATTCAACATACTTTTGCCCTCATAACTACTGAAACATGACGGTAATGATCTGGCACATAAATTGAATCAGTGCTTAACTGAAATACCGTTCTTTGAAGAAGAATCACTCTTTGTTAAGCCTGTAGTGGTCACATGGATTACATATGTAATCCACCTGTGGAAATTCAAATAAATTTGGAAGTCCAGAAGCGATAATGCTTCGAGCTTCTGTGTACTTTTAAGATGGATTGTTGGTGGACTCCCTCAGAGTTGTGCGGGCGCCGGTCACGTGTGGTTGCCTCACAGGACCTCGTCAAAGTCGGCGGTCTACCACTGTAGTCTGCGCGACCTGTTACGTAAGTATTTTCGAAAAACGTTTTTTTTTCTTAGTCCACTTCTTCCACGTAATTGTTGGAATACATATTACATCTATTCATTATTGTTTTACAATGTAAAAAAAATTGAAATAATAGTAGAATTTCATTGAATTTTACATACATTATCTATCAGAGGCAAGAAGCTCGGCTTCTGGCATGGCTGAAGGAGACTGAGGTTGAGGAAGATATTCCCGACTCAAGTTCTAACGATGAAGATGACGTTCAGGAGGAGCAGGATCATGTCTGAGTCTGAGCAAGAGGGAGAAGTATCAGGTGAGGCAACTGAGAACAGTCCTGGATTTTCATGCGATGAACCATCCCAGAGAAGCAGACGGGTTGATTTTTATACTAGTGTAAATGACACAATCTGGTCAAAGACTCCTCCTTTCAATATCGAGCTCATGATATTGTATATTTTACTCCTGGCCCTCAAGGAACCGCATGACAGAAAAATACTATCGAAGATTGAATGTCTCTTTTTTTGGACGATAATATCATTTATCTCATAACCAAATACACTAATATAAAAACAGACCACATCAACAACGATTTTTCTACAGAGAGAGATGTTAAACATACAGATCTAACTGAAATAAAGGGACTTATTGGGATTCTGTTGATGAGTGGAGTGCTGAAAATAAGCCGATCGAGCACAAGCCAAATGTTTGACCACATAAAACATACTGGAATTGATGCAATTTATTTGACTATGTCTGAGCAAAGGTTTAAATTTCGTATCAGGACTTTGCGATTTGCTGATATTAATGACCGTGAAGAGTGTGTACAAAAATTGACAAACTGGCCCCAATACGTGAACTATTTGATCTGTTCCTTACAAACTTTCAGCAGTCCTTTGTTCCGAGTGCTGAAGGTGACTTTGGATGAACAACTTTTGGCATTCAGGGGACGTTGTCCATTTAGGCAGTACATTCCCAGCAAGCCCGCAAAATATGGAGTGAAGGTATTTGCGCTTGTGGATCCTCACTACTCCTATACTTTCAACTTGGAAATATATGCAGGCAAACAACCGGAAGGATCATATCGCTTGGGTAACGAAAGAAGTGATTTAGTAATAAGAGGCGTACGTCCTGTGTTCGGCAGCAACGTCAATATAACACTGGACAATTGGTTCTCACCGCTCCATGTTGCCAAGAAGCTGTCTGAAAATAGAACAAGCACACTGTTGCCACGGTACGGCAATGCAAAAGAGAAATGCCCAGGGAATTTCGTGTGGCGAAAGGAAATCCAATAAATTCATCAAAATTTGCCTTCCACCCCCCCTTGCACATTGGTTTCTTACGTGCCAAAACCTAACAAAGTAGTGACTTTGATGTCAATAATGCACAATGACGCAAAAATTGACGCCGATACAGGATCTTAAACAGAAACCAGAAACAATAACGTACTATAACCGTACAAAGAACGGTGTGCATCTAGTTGATAAGATGTGTATGCTTTACGATGTCTCCAGAAATTCAAGAAGATGGCCTCTTACTGTATTTTATGATTAGCTGAACCGTAGTGCCCTACATGCAGTTTGCATTTATACAGCGAACCAAAACTAGACTGTTATTCAGCGTCGAGATTTTCTTATTGACCTGTCTTTGTCACGGATGAAACCTCTGGCTCAGCGGAGATCAGACAAACAAATGTTGCCCAGAAGTCTGTCCTTCAAAATAAAGAACTTCCTTGGCATTCCTCTCGTGGAAAGTCAGCCAGCAACTTCAGGAATGACACAGAGTGGTTCTGTGGGTCGCTGCTACGACTACAGAAGATCGAGAAATAAAATTACGAGAAAAAATGTAACGCGTGTAAAAAATTTGTTTGCCCTGATCATTCCAAGATCGTCTGTATTTCTTGTTCAGAAAAAAGTGATTAGATTTGTTTTTACACAAATATGTGTTTTTTGAAAGTAAATCAAAGCCAATAATGCTATATCACTTAAAATTGTGACTTGCTGTGAAAAGCTTGAAAAAACAAAAAATATGGGGTCATATGTATACTTTTTGTTGATAGTTTTTAATAAACATGATGTCCTTAGGTTAGTTAGGTTTCAGTAGTTCTACGTTCTAGGGGACTTATGACCACAGCAGTTGAGTCCCACAGTGCTCAGAGCCATTTGAACCATTATGGCAACGATTCCAGCAGACAGGAAACGTGTCAAGTCGCTACAGTACAGGACGTCCGCATTGTACAACACCACAAAGAGACCGATATCTCACCATCTGTGCCCGCAGACGGCCACGGAGCCAGGTAGCCTTGCTCGGAACCTTACCGCAGCCACTGAAACAGTTATCTGCAGACACACAGTCTACAGACGACTGAACAGATACGGTTTATTCGCCCAGAGACCTGCAAGTTGCATTCCACTGACCCCTGGTCAAAGGAGAGCCCGTAAAGCCTGGTGTCAAGAACACAGTACATGGTCATTGGAACAGTGGTCCCAGGTTACGTTCACTGACAAGTCCAGGTATAGTCTGATCAGTGATTCTCGCCGTGTTTTCATCTGGCGTGAACCAGGAACCAGATACCAACCTCTTAATGTCCTTTGAAAGGGACCTGTATGGAGGTTGTGGTTTGAAGGTGTGGAGTGGGATTATGATTGGTGCTCGTACACCCCTGCATGTCTTTGACAGAGGCACTGTAACGGGTCAGGTGTATCGGGACGTCATTTTGCACCAGTGTGTCCGCCTTTTCAGGGGTGCAGTGGGTCCCACCTTCCTCCTGATGTATGATAACGCACGGCCCCACTGAGCTGCCATCGTGGAGAAGTACCATGAAACAGGATATATCAGGCGAATGGAGTGGCCTGCCTGTTCTCCAGACCTAAACCCCATCGAGCACGTCTGGGATGCTCTCGGTCGACGTATCGCTGCACGTCTTCAAACCCCTAGTACACTTCAGGAGCTCCGACAAGCACTGATGCAAGAATTGGAGGCTGCTCGACCACCTGATTCAGAGTATGCCAACCCGTTGTGCGGCCTGTGTACGTGTGCATGGTGATCATATCCCATACTGATGTCGGGGTACAAGCGGAGGAAACAGTGGCGTTTTGTAGCACATGTGTTTCGGGACGGTTTTCTCAACTTATCACCAATGCCGTGGACTTACAGATCTGTGTCGTGTGTGTTCCCTATGTGCCTATGCTATTAACGCCAGTTTTGTGTAGTGCCACGTTTTGTGGCATCACATTCTGCAATTATCCATAATTTATGAGCATGAGTGCCTCATAAAACGTGAGATTATTATCGTCCCCGACTATACACGGCGTAGTCGCCACGATAAATAAAATCCAATGTGGTAAAAGCAAATGCGGAAGAATACACAGTGTGATGTTTATATCAGGACTGTTCTGACGATGAATAAACTACACTTCTACATTTACAGCATGTCCTATTTATTTCATGATCATTAGTGTTGTGCCAAAAGGCAGGTTTTCACATGGTAGTTCTCCAGGTATCTCCTTCTTCCTCTTAGTATTCTCCCACAAACCAGTCTTTCCAAAGCATCTGCTAGCAAGCACTCCCTTCTCAATGAATGTCCCAACCAGTTCATTTTGCTTTCTCTTATAACATTCAGCAGACATCTTCTCTCACCAGCCCTTTCCAATACTCTTTTATTACTCTTTCCATTCAGCTTATCCTCTCCACCCTCCTCCACATCCACATCTCAAATGTTTCTAACCTTTTTCATCCATTCGTCTCAGTGTCCATGCTTGTGCCCTATATAGTGCCACACTCCAGACAAAACATTTTCCAAGCCCTTTCCTTAGACCTATCTCTAATTTGCCACATAACAGTTTTCTCTTTCTGTTGAATGCCTCCTTCGCTATGGCAATTCGAGTTTTCACCTCCTGGTGACATCTCAAGTCTTAAGTTATTGTGCTTCCAAGATATTTAAATGCACTTACTTGGCTAATGGTAGCTTGTCCTATTTTAATATTGGACAGTCTGCGTCTTGTAATGATGACAATACTCTTTCTTTGTGCTGTGTTTATTTGCATCCCATATTCTACACAAGCTTCATTCAGATCGTTCAGCATGTCATTCACTGTCCGCTCACTTTCTGCCATTTATTCCATGTCATCAACAAATCATATACATTCTATCCTCTTTCCACCAATACATATACCTCTTTTCCCATCTGAGCCTTTCGCAATAATCTCTTCAAGGTATGCGTTAAACAAAAGTGGGGAAAGGCAACAGCCTTGTCTAACACCTCGTTTAATGATGCTTCCTTCTGACATCATTTCCAATCCTTATCCTTACTTTCAGGTGTAAAAATAGTTCTGTATCACTCATCGCTCTTTCCAATCTGCTCCTTTCCTCTTCAAAATATCCATCAGCTTGTTCCATTGAATTCTGCCAAAAATCTTTTCTAAATCTATGAAAACAGCAAAGATTTCTCGACCTTTTTCCATATATCTCTCCCCTATAGTTCTTAAAAGACCAATAGCACCCCTTATTTCTTTTCCTCTTTTAAATACGAACTGCTCCTCTGCAATCCCTCAATCCAGCTTGCTATATAGCCTTCTATTCAACACTCTCAGCAACACTTTAGCTACATGAGAAATTAGACCGATGGTCCTATGCTCTTCACATTTTTTAGTGTTTCTTTTCTCTATTGCTATCATAACTGTTACAAGGAAGTCCTCACGTCGTTCCCCTTTGTCATATGTCTCATTACAGAGATAGACTATTTCCTTTATTGCCTTGTTTCCCAGACTCTTCTATAGTTCTGCTGGCAAATCATCAATGCCACGTGCCTTCCTATTCTTCATCTCCTTCAGCGCCTTTTCTACTTCTCCTTCCAAGATGATAAATCCCTTTCCATCTTCCGGCACATATTGCTCCTCTTCAACCTTAATTTCGTTTTGTATTTCATCCCCCTTATACAAACATTCAATATATTCTTGCCATCTGTTCAAAACCTCCCGTGATTCTTCTGCTAGAGTACCATCAGCTCTTTCTGTTTCCGTATTGTTCCTCTTTCTTTTACGTTCAAAAACTATCTCACTAGCCAGTCTATATATACATCATTTCATACTTTCCCTCTTTCTTTATTTTTTGTGTTTCGTCGCATTTCTGTTTCATCCATTTTTCCCATGTTTCTTCAGTTTCTCTTCTTAATTCATTACAGACTTAATTATGTATACAGACAGCTCATCCATTCCGTGAATCCAGAATCTCCGACATTTTTACCTGTTATTGGCATTGATACTGGCAAGATATCGGTCCCAGAGATCCCAATAATTTCGAGAATGTTTTAATTTCTGAAATATAAAGGTGACATAAGTCATTAAGGAGCAGGTGATCATTATTAAACAATCAGTAGTTCACCATTCAGGCTGACTGGGTCGCAACGGTGAAGTCAAACATCTGGCAAGGAATGGCTTTATTGCTCATAGAACGCTTTTCGGAATTTATCCAGACTAGTCTGCGAATATTTGCTTCACATACAACTTGAAGCGCCATATCTACGTGCAGTAATCGCTCCCGGATATCTGATAATGGATAGATTCCGAAACGCGACATATGAGCAATAAAGTCATTCCTAGACAGATATTCGACTTTTGCCTTTGCGACCCAGTCATCCTGAGTGGAGAACTACTGATAGTTATAATAATTGTCGCCTGCCTCCTACATGACTTTACGTCACGTTTGTACTACAGAAATTCGCAGACTAGTCTGCGAGTGTTGGTTTAGTCTGAAAATGTTTGTTTCACGTACAGCTTGAAACGTCATACCAACGTGCAGTAACCGGTCCTAATGATTGACTTTTACCACCTGCTCGAAAGCATGACTATTGATTGTTTTAATTTCAAGTTTGAGCTCGTTTAACAACTGACAAAAGAAATATTTTTTCTTGTTATATAGTTACAAATTAACAGTTTTCAGATTTTTTCCTTTACTTGTATTGTGAACCCTTCCTTTTTGCTAAATTTCATGACTGTAAGCCAACGAGAAGTACCCTATATATTTTGATGTGTGAGTTTGCGAGTATCAAAATATGTGACACAAATGTCCGTAGCCTTTGGTTCCATTGGCTTAGAAGCTTAAGTTTGTTGCACTTCCAAGGGCCTTTAGTCCTCAGTATATGGTATAAATTTTAACATGACACGTCTACCCGTTACTGAGAAAAGGGGTCTTAACAGGCACACGAACAGACTGATAAGAAATTTAAAAAAATATATTTCGTGTGATATAATGACAAATTTGCAATTTTCTGATTTTTTCCTTTGGTCGTTGTGACGTCCCCTCTCCGCCGCGTGCTGGTGTTGCCGACGCCGTGGTGCTGTTACTGCTACAGCTCGGTCGGTGGAGTCGAGACGCGATGCGCGACGATGGATGTCTCCGTCGGTTAACGAGAGACAAGATATGAAAAAGCTCTTAAGAAATCGTTCCTCGCGTAATGATTAAAGTTTGATTGCGAGTCGGCACAGTTTCCTTGTTAATGTGAACTGCGCACTCTAATTGTCTCTTATGGTTTGAAGTTGAATTATTATGTGCCCGGTTAACACTTTAGTGAAACATTCCTTTTTGCCAAATTTCATGATTACAGGCCCAAGGGAAATATGTGACATAAATGGGCGCATCGTTTGACTCCATTCACTTACAAGCTTAAGTTTCTTGCACCATCAAGCGGCGACAGGCCTTAGTATATGACATAAATTTTAACGTGACTCGTCTACCCGTTCCTAAGGAAAAGGGGGTCTTAAGAGATGAACTCACAGACAGTCGGATAGAAAATGACCAAAAATTTTTTTCGTGTGATATAATTAAAAATTTAAAGTCTTCTGATTTTTTTTCTTTGGTCATGTTGTGAAACATTCCTTTTTGCCAAATTTCATGATTGTAGGCCAACGGGAAGTGCCATATAGATTTTGATGACTGCGTTTGCGAGTATCTACATATGTGACACAAATGGCCGTATCTTTTTATATACTTAGTTAGGAACTTATATTTGTTACATGGCCAAGGAACTATAAACCTTAGCATGGAACACAGGTTTCAACTAGACACGTCAATCCGTTCCTGAGTAAAAGGGGTCTTAACAGAAGGACAGACAGACAACCAGATAACAAATGACAAAAATTTTGTATGTGTTATACACTACTGGCCATTAAAATTGCTACACCAGGAAGAAATGCAGATTATAAACGGGTATTCATTGGACAAATATATTATACTAGAACTGACATGTGATTACATTTTCACGCAATTTGGGTGCATAGATCCTGAGAAATCATTACCCAGAACAACCACCTCTGGCCGTAATAACGGCCTGGATACGCCTGGGCAAAGAGTCAAACAGAGCTCGGATGGTGTGTACAGGCACAGCTGCCCATGCAGCTTCAAAACTATACCACAGTTCATCAAGAGTAGTGACTGGCGTATTGTGACGAGCCAGTTGCTCGGCCACTATTGGCCAGACGTTTTCAGTTGGTGAGAGATCTCAATAATGTGCTGGCCAGGGCAGCAGTCGAACATTTTCTGTATCCAGAAAGGCCCGTACAGGACTTGAAACATTCGGTCATGCATTATCCTGCTGAAATGTAGGGTTTCGCAGGTATCGAATGAAGGGTAGAGCCACGGGTCGTAACACATCTGAAATGTAGCGTCCACTGTTCAAAGTGCCGTGAATGCGAACAAGAGGTGACCGAGGCGTTTAACCAATGGCACCCCATACCATCAAGCAAAGTGATACGCCAGTATGGCGATGACGAATACATGCTTCCAATGTGCGTTCACCGCGATGCAGCGTCAAGAGTAACCGCAGCCATAGTCTCCGAGCTGATAGTCCGTGCTGCTGCAAACGTCGTCGAACTGTTCGTGCAGATGGTTGTTGTCTTGCAAACGTCCCCATCTGTTGACTAGGGATCGAGACGTGGCTGCACGATCCGTTACAGCCATGCGGATAAGATGCCTGTCATCTCGACTGCTAGTGTGATACGAGGCCGTTGGGATCCAGCACGGCGTTCCGTATTACCCTCCTGAACCCACCGATTCCATATTCTGCTAACAGCCATTGGATATCGACCAACGCGAGCAGCAATGTCGCGATACGATAAACCGCAATCGCGATAGGCTACAATCCGACCTTTATGAAAGTCGGAAACGTGATGGGACGCATTTCTCCTCCTTACACGAGGCATCACAATTCACGACGACGTTTCATCAGGCAACGCCGGTGAACTGCTGTTTGTGTATGAGAAATCGGTTGGAAACTTTCCTCATGTCAGCACGTTGTAGTTGTCGCCACCGGCGCCAACCTTGTGTGAATGCTCTGAAAAGCTAATATATCATAGCATATTCTTCCTGTCGGTTAAATTTCGCGTCTGTAGCACGTCATCTTCGTGGTGTACCAATTTTAATGGCCAGTAATGTATATAGATGGACAACAAAGCGATTCTGTAAGGGTTCAGTTTTTACCGACTGAGAAGTAGAACGGTAACAAGAGAAATCAGAGCTCTCATGGAAAGACTTAAGTGCTCGTTTTTTCCACTCGCCGTTCGAGAGTGGAACGGTAGAGAAGTAGCTTGAAGGTGCCGATGAACCCTCTGCCACGCACTTAATTGAGAAGTGCAGAGGAATATGTAGATGGAATAACAAAGAATGGAGTCAACACTGGTTACAAGGAAGAGACACAGAAAAACTGAGGACAAATTAGACCAAAAAGCAGATTTCAGGGGGGGGGGGGAGGGGGTAGGGGAAATCTCTCCATGCATAATACAAGAATGGTGGACAGATACAACGGGACGTGCATCTATGAGCTCTCTGTCAGTGTCAGGAGAAGACTAAAGTTGAACTACATTTCGCCCTCGAGAGGTATGATCCAGCCTCCTGTATTTGAACTGAATTCGACGACACGGAAAGTTTGACTTGGAGAGTTTGGAATACCAGACCCCGTTGTTCGCCACTGCATTGATTTATGAGAATAGTAAAGGTCTGAAACAGGGTAAACAACAGTATACAACGTCGAACGGGACGAATCGCTGTGGGACAAGCTAAACCATAAGCTGAGAAGACTGGACACTTTCTGTTGTGCAGCGTTCAATCCTTTCTGGGATCATGGACAACTCTGTGTTGGAGGAAACGCGGCACTGATCGTAACACTAAGAAGGACTCTAAGGAGGTAAACTAACTATGAAACAAAACTTTCTAGCAGATCAAAACTTCATGCTGGACCGGGACTAGCATTGTGTTTCTAGAAATCAGGGGAACTTGATTAGGATCAGGATTAAGAATTCATATCTCGTAGTTTCTTATTTCCTTAGACGTTGCCACTGATCTACAACGATTTCTTAGTTACTAGAATGAATTTTCAATCTTTAGCGGTGTGTGTGCTGTTTTGCAGCTTCCTGGAAGAATTAAAAAAAAATGGTTCAAATGGCTCTGAGCACTCTGGGACTTAACTTCTGAGGTCATCAGTCCTCTAGAACTTAGAACTACTTAAACCTAACTAACCTAAGGACATCACACACATCCATGCCCGAGGCAGGATTCGAACCTGCGACCGCAGCGGTCGCGCGGTGCTAGACTGTACCGCCTAGAACCGCTCGGCCACCCCGGCCGGCGAAGAATAAAACTGGGACCTTTACTTTTTGCTGGCAGTTGCTTTACCGATTGTGTTATCCAAGCACGACTGACGAGCGGTGAGGAGGCTATACTTCCGCCAGTATTTCTGTGAAGTTTGGAAGGTAGGAAAGATATACTGGCGGAAATAAAGCTCTGACGTGGATCGTCAGTCGTGTTTGGATGTTCAGCCGGTAGAGCACTTTCCCGCGAAAGGCAAAGGTCCCAGGTTCTAGTCCCCTTCCGCCGTGCAGTTTTGATCTTAAACGAAGTTTCAAATAAGCAGACATTCCGCTCGAAGGTGAAAATACTTACTGGTAACTATGAAATCGTTGCAGATCAATGGCCGCTTTTAAGGAAATATAGAAAGTGCAAGATGTGGACCCTTCAGCCTGACCAAGGTCCTCTGGCTTATATAAACTCTGTGCTAGTGCCGGAAGTCTAGACTAGGCGGCATCGGTGCGTATGTATGTTCCAAAACGCCGCGCATAAAAACGAGGTTTTTCCGGGGCTCGCACCTCTGGTTTTGTTAGTGATAGAAAGGTGGGGTCAAGTGTTCTTTTTGCATTCGACGTGGCGTACGGTAGGCCTTATGGGACATATGGAAGTACCATTAGTTCGTGGGTGGTTCCTTAGAAAATCTCCGAAAAAAAGGTTTTTACAATTTTTTCGTACCAAAACTTAGCCGTAGATTAAAAAACGGATACACACAGTAAATAGCTGAAATTTTTACCATATATTCCTAAGATCTTGATCTATAACAGCTACGAAAATTTTATTGAACACTTTATTCGTTTCCGAGATAGAGAGATTCGAAGTTACCCTATTTCTACAAGTCAAATATGCACGTAAAATCCGGTATGAGGCGAAATCTAAATAAGAAATAGCCGGAGGAAATGGCTCAAATTTTAACGCTATATGCTCTAGGCATTTATCTATAAGTGCCATCTTCCCGTTTCCAGAAATCTTTGTTAGTGCATGGGCGGTTCCTTAAAAAACGAGAGGTTATGTACAGAAATTTCTAAAATTTTTACGATATGTTCGTAAGGTCCTGCTCTCGATCAACTTCAAAATTTTATTGAAGTCTTTATCCATTTCCGAGGTACAGAGGTTTAAAGTTACCTTCCATATGCACGTAAAATCAGGTGTGAGGCGAAATCTAAATAACAAATAATCACAGCAAGTTGCAGAAATTTCAACGTTATGAACTCTAGGCATTTAACTAAAAGGGCCATCTTCCCGTTTTCAAACATCGTTATCGAACAACACCCCAAAAACATAGTTTTGGGTATTAAAGAACCAGATGATTATGCACATCAAACGGGTGTAATTTTTACCATATACAATCCTAAAATCGCGATCTCGAACAACCTTGAAATTGTGAGACCTGCGTTTCTCCTGGCGTATACAACTTTCAAATAACTTCCGGGAATTCAGCCAGGTAACACTTTCAGCGACCGCCGATATTTCGGCGGGAGAACATACCGCCATTTTCAAGGCAAACTGCAACGGATAGGCGACATGGACTCAACTGACTGGGAATACAATTCCGTTACTGCCCGGCATTTGGCAAAGTTTGAACGCTTTCATCGCGCACAGTCTGATGTTATGTCTCAACGTTCTGTGATAAATCTCACAGAGAAATCTTTTGACGACCCAACCTTATCCGTGCATGGGAAGGATTTCAGTTTTGCACCTACTCCGAAGAGTTTGCCGGTAGTTGATTTCATTAGTTCAGTTGAACAGGCAGTTTGCAAACTTCCTCCTGACTCTGCAGAGGAGATTAGGAGGGAGGCATGCCGAGTGTTGACTAGGGCTCGCCCACCCAAGAGTAATGTAACAACAGCAGAGAGGGCTGCTTTACGCTCTCTCAGAGTTGATCCTGATATTGTAATTTTACCTGCGGACAAGGGCAATGCCACCGTTGTTTTAAATAAACAGGGTTATGTACAAAAGATGCAACGTTTACTATCTGATTCAGCGTATCGCAGAATTGATGCTGACCCCACAAAAGGTGTTGAGAGAAAGACCAACAGCCTCCTTAAAAAAGTGGTTTGTCGTAGGACACTATCAAGAGTCTTAACACCTATAGTATTGTTCCCCGTACATTATATGTCCTTCGGGTTAAACAAGGAAGGAGATCCTTTCCGTCCTATAGTAACATCGGCGCTCCGCCATATCGTGTAGCCAAGCATCTTTCTTCTCTGTTGAGTCCAAAAGTTGGTCGGTGTGAACATCATATCAGGAACTCAGCTGATTTTTTTACGTCGTTTGGAGGGATTGCGGTTGAATGACTGATATTTTAGTGAGTTTCGATGTGGTCTCTCTTTTCACTCGTGTTCCTCAGTCTGATTCGTTGCGGTTAATTGAGGCTAGGTTTGGTGCTGAATTAACTACTTTCTTTCGGCATGTGTTGACATCCACTTACTTTTTATTCAATGACCAGTATTACGAGCAGACAGATGGAGTTGCGATGGGTAG
This sequence comes from Schistocerca piceifrons, assembly GCF_021461385.2. Taxonomy (NCBI): domain Eukaryota; kingdom Metazoa; phylum Arthropoda; class Insecta; order Orthoptera; family Acrididae; genus Schistocerca; species Schistocerca piceifrons. The sequence goes on along the minus strand of NC_060140.1, from coordinate 736,234,669 downwards.
TCCGTTGTCTCCAGTGATCGCAAATTTGTTTATGGAAGACTTCGAGGAACGTGCATTGGAGTCGGCGCCTTTGAAACCCGCCTGTTTCTTCAGATATGTTGACGATACCTTTGTTGTTTGGCCTCATAGTAGGGAGAATTTGAATGCCTTTCTAGAACATCTGAACTCGATCCACCCGAACATTCGTTTTACGATGGAGGTGGATGACCATGGTTGCCTTCCCTTTCTTGACGTGTTGGTTAGGAGGAAGGATGATGGATCATTGGGACATGCAGTCTACAGGAAACGTACTCACATCGACTTGTACTTACAGGCTAATAGTTGTCACCATCCGGCTCAGCGGACACATATCGTTTCCGGCGCTGAGACTTTGCCGGCTGAGCTGTCCCATCTTGAAGTTACGTTTCTTAAAAATGGTTATAGTGATAGACAGATTGAACGTGCTTTGAGCTATCGACCAACTGTACATCGGGTGATTGATGATAATTCTGAGTCGACACCTAAGTCTACTGCCTTGTTGCCTTACGTAGGAAACACTTCCAACAAGATCGATCGTATTTTACAGAAATACGATGTGAAAAGTGTTTTCCTACCTCCATCTAAAGTTAGTGTGCTTAAGAGTTCTGTTAAGTATGATCTTGGTCTGCGTAAGGCGAGTGTATATCGCATTCCTTGTAGCTGCGGCATGGTATATATTGGTCAAACTATCAGGACTTTGGAGGACCGATGTACTGAGCATAAACGGCACGCACGATTACAGCAGACAAGCAGATCTGCTGTTACCGAATACTGCTTGGATACTGGTCACCCCATTTATATAATAACACCGAGATTCTGGCATGCACGTCCAACTACTGGAACAGTGTAATTAAGGAGGCAGTTGAGATTAAATTATGGAGCAACCTCGTTAACAGAGATGGAGGTTTTTGTTTAAACTCTGTTTGGAATCCGGCTCTCTCCCTTGTCAAAAAACAAGACAGAGTCAATGCTACCTCACCTGCGAGTTCGTAGTTTAACTATCGATATCTCTGACTTTGGTCATCTGTGGTGGCACTAGTGTTCAGTGCGTGTGTTATCTTTCCTGCATCAGTCGGAGAAGCGAGGTTTTAAATTTGCATGTACGTCGCCTGTCCGTTACAGTTTGCCTTGAAAATGGCGGGGTGTTCTCCCGCCGAAATGTCAGCGGTCGCTGAAAGTGTTACCTGACTGAATTCCCGTAAGTTATTTGAACCTTGAAATTATCTTGATATCTCCGTCTGTTTCCGTGATACAGAGGTTCAAAGTTACCCTACTTGTACACGTAAAATCTTGTGTGCGATGAAAACATAGTTTATAAATAGGCGTAACACGGTGAAACACACCTTTAAGTATAATGGTTATAGAGATTCCGCCTCGATTGCAAATTGAAACCGGATGTTGACCTAGGTTTCGACGCGGATAACCAAGCCTTCTTCGGAACACACTAAAACTACAAACTGCCTAAAGAGGCATGGTCCAACATTAATACAGAACGCCCAAAAGGGAAAAATACTCGCATAAAATGTAAAATAAACGGTACGTATGTACCATGTCAATAGCTATTGACCAATAAAATGTAAAATTAACGGTACGTATGTACCATTTCAATAGCTATTGACCAATAGCTATTGACATGGTACATAGTACCGTTCATTTTACATTTTATGCGAGTCTTTTGCCCTTTTGGGCGTTCTGTATTAATGTTGGACCATGCCTCTTCAGGCAATTTGTAGTTTTAGTGTGTTTCGAAGAAGGCGGGGTTATCCGCGCCGAAACCTAGGTCAACATCCGATTTCAATTTGCAATCGAGGCAGAATCATTATAATCATTAAATTATTCACGATTTTCGACGCGCTGCAATGTTAAAAGTTCTCAAACACCTTTAAGTGTCTCCGTTATCATCAGAAGTGTCCTGGGAACTCCCTCTTGTAGTACTGAAGCAAATGCAAAATTTTTGTGCACGTAAAATCTGGTCTAAAATCTCGCGTTACTTTAATTTCGCATAACTAAACTGTAAATATTATACTGACCCATAAAGTGCTTTTCATATGAGTGACATGCCCTGCTGTGGTAGGGAAAAGAAGGGAACCAGTGGTAAAATTTTCCTATCGGAGCACAAAAAGGTAAATATCCTCCCGTTTGTTTAAAAGACTGAGAAGTTGGGCACCAGCTGCCTCATTCTACATTCCTCGGCTCCTTTAAAAATTTTCCCAAAAATTTTGGTACGCCAACATGTTCGCACTTTTTTATGCTGAGAGAGAAGGAGACAGTGGCAGTCAGAAAGAGGCGGAAAAGTAATAGATATTGGAAGGTAGTAGGCAGTGGTTGTGGTATAGAAAGAGCGAAGGAGACAATGGCACTGTGAGACGACGAGAGGGACATAGTGACACTGGAACGTAGTTGATAGAGACAGAAGAGTGCTAGGAAATGAGAAAAGGGTAGAGTGCCAGTGAGAGAGGAACAAAGAGAAGGAGAAAGTTGAAGTGGGTGAAAACCAATGATAATGAGAGATAGAGCCTATGTCAGTGACAACGAGGAAGAGAGAGGCAGCGACAGTGAGAAGAGAGAGCAGCATTGGCGAAGGGTGAATGAGTAAGAGAGATCAAGAGGGAGACAGTAGTAGTAGGACTGAATGAAGGGGACTATGGCTGTGAGACAGGAGAAAATGACAGTTAGGGAGACATAAAGAGGTAATGAGAATGACTAAGGCTGAATGAGTGACTGAGAAAGGACAGGTATGAGTGGATGGTTATGAGCGACTTACAACAATGAGCAATGGGCGTGAGTTTGTGGGAGTGAGACGTGAGTTGAATGTTAAAAGAACTACTGACGGACTTGGGAGAGCCAGTCCTGACAAAACTCTACCATCTGGTGAGCAAGATGTATGAAACAGGCGAAATACCCTCAGACTTCAAGAAGAATATAATAATTCCAATCTCAAAGAAAGCAGGTGTTGACAGATGTGAAAATTACCGGACTATCAGTTTAATAAGCCACAGCTGCAAAATACTAACACGAATTCTTTACAGACGAATGGAAAAACTAGTAGAAGCCGACCTCGGGGAAGATCAGTTTGGATTGCGTTGAAATACTGGAACACGTGAGGCAATACTGACCTTACGACTTATCTTAGAAGAAAGATTAAGGAAAGGCAATCCTACGTTTCTAGCATTTGTAGACTTAGAGAAAGCTTTTGACAATGTTGACTGGAATACTCTCTTTCAAATTCTAAAGGGGGCAGGCGTAAAATACAGGGAGCGAAAGGCTATTTATAATTTGTACAGAAACCAGATGGCAGTTATAAGAGTCGAGGGACATGAAAGGGAAGCAGTTGTTGGAAAGGGAGTAAGACTGGGTTGTAGCCTCTCCCCGATGTTGTTCAATCTGTATATTGAGCAAGCAGTAAAGGAAACAAAAGAAAAATTCGGAGTAGGTATTAAAATCCATGGAGAAGAAATAAAAACTTTGAGGTTCGCCGATGATATTGTAATTCTGTCAGAGACAGCAAAGGACTTGGAAGAGCAGTTGAATGGAATGGATAGCGTCTTGAAAGGAGGATATAAGATGAACATCAACAAAAGCAAAACGAGGATAATGGAATGTAGTCGAATTAAGTCGGGTGATGCTGAGGGAATTAGATTAGGAAATGAGACACTTAAAGTAGTAAAGGAGTTTTGCTATTTGGGGAGCAAAATAACTGATGGTCGAAGTAGAGAGGATATAAAATGTAGACTGGCAATGGCAAGGAAAGCGTTTCTGAAGAAGAGAAATTTGTTAACATCGAGTATAGATTTAAGTGTCAGGAAGTCATTTCTGAAAGTATTTGTATGGAGTGTAGCCATGTATGGAAGTGAAACATGGACGATAAATAGTTTGGACAAGACGAGAATAGAAGCTTTCGAAATGTGGTGCTACAGAAGAATGCTGAAGATTAGATGGGTAGATCACATTATCTAATGAGGAAGTACTGAATAGGATTGGGGAGAAGAGAAGTTTGTTGCACAACTTGACCAGAAGAAGGGGCCAGTTGTAGGACATGTTCTGAGGCATCAAGGGATCACCAATTTAGTATTGGAGGGCAGCGTGGAGGGTAAAAATCGTAGAGGGAGACCAAGAGATGAATACACTAAGCAGATTCAGAAGGATGTAGGTTGCAGTAGGTACTGGGAGATGAAGAAGCTTGCACAGGATAGGGTAGCATGGAGAGCTGCATCAAACTAGTCTCAGGACTGAAGACCACAACAACAACCAAAATTTTTGGGAAAATTTTTAAATGTGCTGAGAAAAGTAGAATGAGGCAACTGGTACTCCACTTTCTCAATCAGAATCTTTTAAGTAAACAGGAGCATATTCATCTTTTTTGAGCCCAGATGGGAGCATTTTTCAGCTGGTTTATTTTGAACGTACTGTTGAAGGACAGGGAAAGAAATCGAAGTTCCAGAAGACCACAGAAGAGATGACTACCCTGAGATCGGAACAGGCGAGGAGCTAAGCCTCGAAGTGAAGAAGAAGAAGAAGAAGAAGAAGAAGGTGAAAAAGCACATGTCGAAAAAACGCAGCGAGATTTATAGGAATCGCTTTGTTCCTCAGCAAATGTCACGCATTCTGATGAATTCACGTGGCGTGCCTCTTAACAGTCCTTTTCGTGCTGTACCAGTGTAAGGTGTGGCGGCCAGATGCGACAGTGAGAAGAGACAGCAGCATTGGCGAAGGGTCTGTTCCGACGTTCCGTAGTGCTAAAGGCATCGAATCCAGGTGCGGGGATGACGCTGGCCCGAACGCGCAGGCACGAGCTGTGGGAGCTGCCACTAGCGGCCAGAGGCAGCCAAGCACAACCGCAAACGCTATTATAGCACACTGAAGGGAAGGGTGGCGGTGCCCTTTGTGGCGGTCGAGTGCCTGTTGACAGCAGCCGGCCCTTTGAGGCCCGAGTGCGGGGGATGGGGTAAGGGTAGGAAAAGCGACACGCGGCTAATGCCATTACCGCGCCGTCATCCGAGAAAAGAAACAGATCGCCTTGTTACGTCAGCTGCAAGTGGCCTCTCGTAGTCACCCGCTACCAACCCATGGCTCGGCTCAAGACGTTCAGCACCGCGCATCGCTGCACAACAGCGTTACGATAAATAACGAGGTTTCGACAGCATGTCTCCTACCCACCTGGACAGGCGCGGATCCAAGGCTCGGTTCTGTGGAGGAGGCGGGGGTCACAGTTTTGATGCCATCCGCCTTCCCCCCCCCCCCCCCTCCAGCCCCTCCCCATCCCCCCACCGTCTGAGTATGACATGCTGTCCCTCACAACTTTTAACCCAGATGGGCCTGATTTTACTTCCTTTGTTACTCCTGCATTAAGAGATGGGTTATTATACAAAGGTGTTAGAACTCTTCAGTAGATGTCGATATGTAAGCCTTAGCAATCTTTACGTTGATCAAGCGCTGGATTCTTCGAATCTTCATAGAATCATATTTTCTTTGTTACTGCTGGATTAAAAGGTGGCTTATAATATCACTAACAGGTTATACATAGGCGTTAGAATGCACTACTGTTCAGTAGATTTCGATATGTAAACCTTAGCAATCTTTATGTTGATCAAGCGCTGGATTATTCGAATCTTCATACAGTTACATTTTCTTCTTAATGCGTGAATTCAAACAGGAGCTCCATATCTCAAAATTGGTAATATAGCGCCTACGTAAATTATTTTCATTGCTCCAGAACCAAGTCCCCAGTTGAGTCTTACTTATTTCGATAAAGAATGAATAAGTTTCGTGCGTTTTTCAGTCATGTACTGTACATGTTCGTTAAACATAAATTTAGAATCAATAATTATACCCAAATATTTTAATTGTTCAACTTGTTGCAAAACTTTAATGTTTAGAACGATACTAACTGTTGCTTTGTCTTTTACCCTCTCCTTGTCATCAGCATTACTTTCGATTTCTGATCATTAAAACGCATGTTGTTATCAGCATTACTTTCGATTTTTGATCATTAAAACGCATGTTGTTGTTTTGGATTCAAGCTGTAATTTTTTTTTCCATTTCTCTGTTGCTGAGCTCCTCAGGAAGAATGACAGTATCTGATTTGGTCAACACGATTAAGTCATCAGTAAATGCTTCCGTTTTTGTGTTTGCTGTGTAATCCAAATTAAGCAGAGAATTATATTCTGTATTCCAAAAACATTGGCCACAGCAAGACCTTTTTGTCACCTTCTTCTCTACCTTGATGCTGTTAAACGCCGACACTGATGTTCTATCACTGAAATGGTTTTTTGTCAAGTTATTTAAGTTCCTAAGTCATTCAAATTCTAGTAGCACTTAAAGGATGCTAGGCCACCAAGTTGCGTCAAAAGCTCCCTCAACATCAAGACTGATCATTATTACATACTGCCCTTCTGATATGCTTTCCTCTACGAAGTTCGTAACAACCAACAACAATTCCAGGCATTTTCCTCTGCTACATCAACCAGGTTAACAATTAATGCAAAATACCATTTTTTTGTCTCTGACTTACGTGCAGTAAAGTGATACACTGTATTCTGGTTTGCAAAGACATTGCCATCCGTGTTATTATGTAAGCCCCGAGTAGTTCTGGTTGAGGCACAGCCATAGTTTGCTTCCTTTTTCTGGAAAAACGTCCAACCAGCTTCAAAGGAAGGAACAGATCATAATTTCTCGTTACTGTAACTACACTGTTGCCATACCGTGTGACGATAGAAACACATGAAAGCTGCAAGAAATTTTTATGTAATATTTTATAACAGGATAATATAATAAGACACGTAAGTTGTCTAGGTTCTCACCAGTTTCCGTATTTAAACATGAATTTTTTCTTATTATATTTGTCAGCTCGGGTAAGAATATAGCTTTTATGCATACAGTTCTAACGGCTAGTTCCTGTTGCTTCAATGTTCCTCTTCTTCAAATCATGCATGAGTTCAATAACAATGAACATAACCTGTCACAACTCTGTATCCCAAGCTCTTGTCAATATATTTGTCACTGCAAGAGCCAGCTGCCTAATATGGTTCCAGCCACACAAAGCACCCTTCACAAGTACAACCACAACAGAATTTATAGCCGTAACGTGTAGGTTTTCCTGAATTAAAAATTGATCATAAACCCACTAGAAATGAAATATATAACACAGTTTCAAAAATGGCACAGCTATTTACCTTTTATGGAATGTTTGCAACCATGTCGTCATAAGATGTCATGTAGCATGTTTACTGTCCTAGACATGAAGGGGAAAAGCCCTTTATAATATTTCAGCTATTTATTGATGAACATATTATCAGTTATGCCGCAAAAAGAACAAGTATAATATAGTATCGTTGTTGCAGACATGTAAATTAGTCATTATAAAATCAAACCTGTCTCTTGATGTAGGAGTAAATACAAGTATATTACGGCTGTCAGTTCCCACTCGCCAATACATTCTCCTTCTTGGCACTTTCATCTCGTTTTCTGAACAATTATCTAACCTGAGACAGTATCATTCATAGCAGTTCTTCTTCACTGTGGCCATATTATGGCGCCAAGGAGGAAGATGTATTGGCAAGTAGGACTGATAGCCACAATATACTTGTATCTAGTGCTATATCAAGAGACTAGATTGATTTTATAATGACTAATTTACATGTCTGCAACAATCATGAGCGTGGTGAAACATCGTTTTGCGAAAATTAGGGAGTTATCATTCTGACTACCCACTTCTTTTCTCTTTCGTCAGACATCAGCATAAAAACCCAGTGACTGTGTTAGCTTCCATAGAATAAATGACTGGGATGAGGAGTGGACTGTTATTCTATGACAGAACACAACAGTGTTTAAGCTGTACACAAATTGTTTTTAATTCAGAATTACTATCAAACAAATTCACGAATTTCCATAGGTTGCAACATGTCAATTTCAGGACAGTTGTCAAGATAACACATTACATCCTGTATACTCGAAATAACTCTAAACAATCACATTTTAACAATATCACATATTAACCAGAATGTTCTTTACAGAATTATTCTTACTATTATATCGTGAAGTTGACCAATATTATGACAAATCATCCGATTCCAGTTCTAAATTTGAGAGGTGGCAGAAACCCCCTCTCATATTTCTATCTTACTCTGAGTGATTCGATTTTCCTCTCTAATTGCATGCGGTGAAAAGTTGCTATTCCTTCACACGCGGACTTCCCACGCAGCATCTCTCATCACCCGGGTGGTCCGGTGACAGGTGGGCTCTGCTGATCTTGAGAGGGTTAAGCCGACGGGTGTGAGGGAGTCGAATGAATGCTTTCCGGACGCCAACATTGTCATATAGCGGCGGAGACACGCCCGCAAGGGCCTGAAGGAGCAGCTGGGCTAGAGATTCCGTTACTTCGCAGAAACTTAGCGAAAACACTTTCTGGCGGGCTACCAGCAAGGCGTGGGAATGACTTGTGTTCCCAGGCAGTCTCGGCGGGCAAATTCCCGCGTTTTCTCCAAAATCGTAACTGTGATTGGCTTGCTTAGGGCATAGTTCCGTGACGTAGCAAAATCGGTGCAGAAATTGGCGCCAAGAATCTCCATTGGTGGAATGGTAGTGCTTCGGCAATAGAGTGGAACTCTCCGCCGGTTTTCGAGTTGCTGATTGGAACATTTAACACGGCCACTGTCGTGGGGCGGGAATGTTCTGTGTTCGGCTTGTACGGGTGCTCTTGAGTAGCCGACTCTCGCCTTTCGGTCGGAGTAGGTTATAAGACTGAGCTCTCGCTGCTCTCGACAGCCTGCCTTCCGTTGGCTGTCTAATATACTTTTATTTAATTGTAACTGTTTGACAAAGTTGCTGAAGTTTTGACTTCAACGTAACTTTCCGAGTACAGTTGGCAATTGAGCGTTCTGCGTACAAGCGGCCTATGTTGTCTGTCTTGAGCAGTTTTGGCTAAAGTTGACTGTATCGGAGTTACTGTATGACTTCGCTTGTTAAAATCACTCACCGTACCATCAGTGATTGTGTGGCGAGCCTTTTCGTCTCCCTCAGAGGCGCATTTATATTGATAGGAAGTCTTTAGTCTGGAACAACCAGACCAGGATATGCCAGATCGTGTTCTTGCAGTTAAGAAGACAGCTTGGTAATGCACGTCCGCAGCACCGGCAAAGCAGGCAATTTTGCTAGGTGATAATCAGAGCTCAGCAGAGCGCGCCTGTTCGTTTCTTCTAACTTTGATCTGTCTTGGGTGTTCATTGTCTGAGTTCTCACTACTGTAGCAGCAATTAATGTTGGGTTGGCTGAGTGTTTCTCTTAAGATTTGAGTTGCAAGGAATTGGCTCCACATACCATTTCATCATAAATATCACAATCTAGTTTATGGGCAACTTCACCTTCACAGCATTTATTTGAGTATCCAATTTGATCCAATTTGATGTATTGTAAATGTTTCATGTGTTTTGTTTATTACTTTGAGTTTAATCATAATAAATCAAATTGTTATTTTGGATAGAACTTCAATTCTGTTAATCGGGAGAGCAAACCTTTCATTTCTCACTACATTAATGAAACTTTCCTTTATTTAATTAATTTCTAACAAATTACATTATTGCAGGTGCCAAACTCTTCTCTACTCCACTTGCTGGGTCGATTACAGTCAGTTCGCGTTTCTTCCTAATCCATGTGCAACAGCAAAAGTCGGAGTTAGAATAAGGGGGGGCCTAGAGCATCATTTACATATGAAAATTCTAGAAGAATTTAGTGTTAAATCACAGCTAGCCCCGGCACCTCGCAAGTTCAGTACTGTTTAGGATGGCAATCAAGTCTATGGAATATGGTCAGTTTTCGTGACAAGCTGTGCAAAACATTGCTCAAGGTTGCTCGAGCTCACAGTGGACGCAAGCTGGTGAACCAACAAGTTTACACCTCTGCTAGCGGTATTTACCTTAGCTGCGATGAGCTGTCGGCTTCATGGCTGCTCTCATCCTCTGAAAGTCCTATAAAAGCTAATCAAAACCTTTGCTGATATTATCAGCAGAAACTCTCCTATGTTTCTTTTTAGGCGAGAATACATGCACTCATTCCTAGTCTTGAAATATGCCGATATGCACGTGCATGGATTGAGCAGCATGCATATTACAATGCCCTCTGAGTACTCACAAGAAAAATTAGCTATTAGACTGTTTAGTTTCTCCGCTTTTGCTCAACGACGCTACAGCTAATATCTAGCTGAATGTCAGTCAAAGTGAACGCACTGTTCACACAAAATTCCTCCTTTGCGTCACACAGAGTGTGATGCGCCCTGTTCTGCACTTGACGCTGGTTCAGAGGGGAGTGGGTGTTGTGTCTCTCGTAGCAAAACTGTCCCCCACTTGGGTCCTTTCGTGCTTCACGTCATGGCTTTTTCCGACCAATAGAAGTATTCCTTTTATTTTGTGGAAACTATCTCTGCCAATCGCAAAGGGCCTACCATCAAACTGCGTCGAAATTTCGCCACTTTACCCCTTCCTAGTTCATGTCAGCCAATCGGACATTTTGTGCCCACTCGAGACGCCTGAAAGTTACATGCATACATCACGAGCATACCATGCATAGTTCGATCGACTGTGTCACCAGCTTGTTTGTATCCATCTGGAAATTTCCCAAAACAGTTTTGTAAGGATTCTTTCCATACCACTCCGGTGGCCCGCTACTTGTCCTCCTGGATGAGTCACCTGGCCCGTTCGGTGTCCTTTGCCACAGGTCGCTTTAAGAGCTTTCCGTTGTACTCGGCCCTTGACGTCGTCACTCGCATCTGCTCCCAAACTAAACATTTCCTCCAGCAGTTTGTTTCACTTCTTGCTCATTGACATGCAGGATGTAAGTTTGGTGTGTTAATACTGTCGATTGAGTGTCATCCCTTTGCATTACATACTGTACATTTTAATAGGCAAATCTGCACATTTTCGTCAAAGTATGTCAGGTGACATATTTACCTTCCTGCTACAATGTATAAAAACTCTCATGAAGGTGTGAAATTGACATTAATTTAATCTGCCACCCTACATCATTAACGCTCAATGAAAGATTTCAAAAGCACGACCTGAGCGTA